>NW_028274820.1:104748668-105061668 GCF_037043125.1 Eumetopias jubatus
CTGTTGTGCTGATTTTGCCATTACGACCCGTGTTGCTTGTCTCCCGGGCAATGGGAGGGTCTTTCTAGGGGCCGTAACTAAGAACCTCACTGCTTAGGAGAGAACTTGTCGATTCTGTCCTCTCCTTCCAAGAATAGTCTCGGGGGTCTCAATATTCCTGGGGAAACTATGTGAGAAAGAACTGAAGACATCCAGCACAAGTGACTGAAGACATATCACGAAAGGACCTGTCCTGCAGATGACAAGCCTCTTTTCAGAGATGCTAAAGTAGAAGACAATGTCATTTGGGAGACAGTGGGCTGGGGGCATGCGCTGTCTCACTGGAATTTTACTCTTACAGATTTACTCCTTTGCATCAAGCAGCACCTTTTCCATGGCTTTTCCTTAAGCCCATCTGAACGGGGTGAGGGCTGGAGGAGAGATGCCAGGGCAGTGGGGAGGGCAGGGAGGAGAAAGGAAGAGAAGTACAGGAGAAACATGCTTCAGCTGGACTTCCATGAGGAGACGTTTGTCACTAAGGGATTTATCACAGACAGAAGCTCACCAGCAAACATACAGACGTGAGCATATTTGAAGCCAGGGAACAAGGGGTAAGAGGTAAGGAGTAAGGAGAGACTTGGTCCTTCTGCAACCGTGATGTGGATGAGTGTGGAGCACAGGATCCCCCAGTGCTAAGTGGCACAAGGTCAGGGCCACACGCGGCAGAAAGCATGGCTTTGGAAGGCTGGCAGTCAGGGGACCCGGGAGGAGGGGCAACAGAAGCCGGGGTCTGTGTCACCACTCACTTGGCATTTCTGACTCTGCAAACCGAAGCCATGCCAGATGATCGTCCATTATGTGTTACGGCTTCCTTTTTTTCTGAGTAAGAAGCACATACCATAAATTTCCTGGTCACCCCATGTTCTGAGTAACAGGTTTACATTGAGGGAATGTCACTAATCTCTTCCTCTCCAGGTTTGCATGCGTGTCTCCTTCTCAGCCTTTATGTCCAGCTTGAGTGGCACCTCTTCCTCGGGGCGCGTCCTCTGATGGTCCTGCCACCCTGCCCCCTGCCCCCCTCACCACCTGCTCGCCACCTTCACAGACTGTGTTGGGTCTGGAATCACCATGTTCTGTCCCTCCAACTTTGCCCGTTGTTTCTCTCCCCCACGCGCCTAGTCTCCGGTTGTGGGAACTCTACTAGGTGCTGTCTGTTCTACCTTCAGCCCCTTCCATGTGTTAGGTATTCGAGAAAGACGTGTTGAATAAATAGATGTTAAAATTCTTGCTCTTGGGAGACCCACAGATAAGAGACCTCAATTTTTAGATGATTGTTGTACTGCAGCCTGGGGCAGCCGGCCATATCTACTGAATCCAAATTGAACCGTGTGGTTTTGCATAAATGTGGAAATTGGATTGCTGAAAACTGGGAGAAAGCAGGTGGCTCCTGTTTTCTGGAAAACTGTGGATGATGATGCAACATGCTACTTTTGTGCTGCAGTTTGTATTATTTTTCGCCAAACCTTTACAACATGCAGATAAAGTTGGCCTTGGATCAAAAAAAGAGAACTCTTTTCTCTTACAATTACTTGGAAAGGATTTCGATACTAATGGGGACAAAAGTTGCTAGCAGGTACACCAAGTATACTGGCAAGAGAAGTCCATGCCTCAGAACATTAGCAACATCATTAAGAAACCTGCTTAAATATTTATGCAGTTTCTTATTTTTAACAGAGGCAAAAAAATTCACAATAGCCCAGACTACTCTCCTTTCTCGATGTAGATAAATCTGTGGGCTTGTATATTAGAATAACATGAAAAAGCTTTGATATTTATTTTATTCATGCAACTCCTATGTTCATCCATACTTGTCCAGCTTCTAAAAATTATTCTGTTGTGTGTGTGCCCTGAATAGTTAGTTTGGAGAATACCATTAGCTCTGATTTGGCCCCAATTTATGTACAGGGATGGGTTTTTCCTGGGGCTAGTCTTACGAGTGCACCAATTAGGTGACTGTCTGTGTGGTCCTCAACAGTCGATGACCCCAAATACCATTGCCCTAGGAGAGCATCTTCCTGTAGATCTTTGGGTCTCCGGCCTGTGACATATGGCAGGTAACATCGTGATAAAATACTTCCATATACGTATTATAGGGAGATGAAACCAGGGAGGAGGGTTGGGGCAACATCTGATGAATTTTACAAGGTATGCTACATTGGGCAGATGTGTCTGAGCCACACTTCTATGGAAGCAGAAATGGTTCCTACACGTGAGTTGAGAGCCCTAAATCTGACACATCTGTGGTTGCACCCACATTGTGCTATACCACAAAAAGAGTCAAAACATCACCCCTTTAGGAATGATTTCCCTTCCAAAAAGCATGGCTGGAGTTCAGAAACAGTGGACGTTTCTGAACTCTGGCTCTGGGAATAAACTTGGATAAATGATTTATCTTTTAACATCTTCCCTCTGTATTTTCCTTTGAAGAGTTCAATGTGTGGGTACGTGTTGTATTTTTGTTTTTTACATGTCAAAGCAGAGTAAGTTTTCTTTCATCTGATCTGCTTGTCTGTAGTGCAGAGCCAGGTTAATTCAAGTAGAAAGAAAGAAATATTGAAACACACAGCAATCAAGTTGAATCTAGATGTGTCATTGTGTGTTACTGTTTCTCAACACCCCCTCCCCCTCCCCGGGGGGGGGCTGTGTAAGGGAATCTATTTGGCATCACACATCTCTAGCAACTGAAAAAGTTTCTCTTTGTAACCTTTCTCAAGTTACCCTGTTTTTCCGAGGTGGTGAAGTTTTGTGGGTCAAATATGAAACAATTAGCAAATTCATTATGACAATGTTGTTTCCTAGAAATGTGAGATCAAGTAGTCACCTTAGAAGGAAGGGGCTTTATTTAAAAGTTAATGAAAGGACCTGGGGCAAAAATTCACATTATACCATCTGCCCACTGTTCACTCAGAGTGGCAGAGCATCATTTTGCGGAGGTGTGTCAGGCAGGGCCCCTTTCTGTCATGAAGAGGAGGGAGGTCACGTTGGACTTTTTTCAGGCATTCTGGGAATACCATGATGTCTAAACAAACATCAGAACATTGTGTTTAATATACAGATAGATCCATCTTCAGACACGTGGCCAAATGACTACCAAATACTCTACAGGTTGTGAGCAAAAGAAAGAAGGAAGAAGAAAAAGAGAATGAAATAAAAAAAATTTGAAGTAATGCTTTTAAACTTCAGAATATATTAAAATTTCCTGGAGGGCTTGTTAAAATAAAAACTGCTGGGTCTTATCACCAGAGTTTCCAGTTCAGCCTGAAATGGCTTCAAGAATTGGGATTGATAACAAGTTTCAAGGTGCTGCTAATACTGCTGGGCAAGGCTCACTCTGGAAACCTCTGCTGTGATGTTTACGAGAGTAAGGATCTTTTCCCACAAAAAGACAGAGATAGCATCATTCCTAATGTGAAAGACTGAATGCTTTCCAAGATTGGAAACAGACAGGATGTCCACTCTCCCCAGTGGAAGAGAGAGAGAGAGGGAGAGAGGAGAAGAGAGAGAGACACACAGAGGGGGAGAGAGAGAGAGAGAGAGAGAGAGAGAGAGACAATCTGCTCAGAAAATCCCAAGGAATCCACAAATTATCAACTACTGAATTATCTATTGATAATAGGTGAGTTCATCAAAGCTTTAGGACACAGGGCACTTCTCTGCATTACCAACGAGCAATTGGAAACAAATTTAAAAATAATACCACTCAAAAATTATTTTGATAAAATTACCAACATATGTGCATTTCCTGTACACTAAAAATTAAAAATGTTGCCGAAATCATAGACAACCTAAATAAATTAGATTTACCACATTCATGAAATGAAAAACTCAGTATTATTTAAGATGTTATTTCTCCCCAAGTTAATATATAAATAATCCCAATCAAAACCTCCTAGGGCTTTGTTGAAAAACAGAAGTAGTCAAACTAATTACAGAGTGGAAATGAAAATACAAAGGAACCAGAATGGTCTAAACAATTCCGAAAAAGAGGAAGAGGGTCAGAGGACTTATATTTGTTGATTTTAAGACTTACTGTGTATCCACAGTAAACAAGACAAGGTGATATTTCCATAACGGCAGCCATATATGTCACAGAACAGAATAAACAGTCCAAAAATGTCTTATACCCATATAATCAATGGATTTTTTGGGCAGAGATCCCCAGAGTAATTCAAAGGGGGAAAGGATTGTCTTTTTAATAGATTCTGCAGCAAAAAATGGACATACATATGAATGAAAATGACCCTCAATATTTACTTGACACCATGCACAAGCATTACCTTGAAATGGATCATAGATCTAAATGTAGGAACTAAAACATGAAACTTCAGAGAGAAACCATAAGAGATGTCTTAGTGAACTTGGATGAGGCAGCGACTTTTCAAATAGGATCGAAAAAATCATAGCCATACAACAACAGGAAAGAGAAACCAGGTCTTACCTGAAGGCAGGATGCTGGCCCATCTGGCCGCAGAGCCCGCTGAGAGCCCAGCGCCCATCTCAGCCACAAGGGTCGGACTGCCCTGAAGCCAGGGAGCCATTCTGAAGCTTCCCGAACACTCGTTTGTTGGCCTCCAGAGAAGACGAGGCAGCACGGGGAGCAGGGTAAGGGCAAAGCAGGGCCAGGCAGGCGGGTCTGTGAAGTCCCACAACTCAGTTCTCGGTGCTGGACTTTCTTGGCCCTTGAACCATTGCAAGTCTTTCCTGCTTTTTAATAAGCGGAAAGATGTCTCCCAGTCCTGACACAAAGGACACCCTGTGGAATGTCCTCTTTGCACGGAGCCCTGGGGACTTCCCAGGTGGTACCAAGTCCTTCCTGTGCTATCAGGTTTACGGACTTTTGTCATCGACTTCATGCTGACGAGAATGGGCTTTGTCCCTCACGTGGAATATCTGGAGAACCCAGCAGTTTATAAGCCACTGTCCCAGGAAGAACTGAAAAGCATAAAGAATAAGAAAAACCAGAAACGCAATGAGAGAAAACAGAAAACACCAGAAAACTGAAACATTTGGCTAGTGTACGTGCTATACAAGAAACCCCCCCCACCCCCGGTCTTTTGTAGGTCTGGCTCAGCACCTAGCAGCTTCAGAGGTTTGAAAATGACCAGAGCATTTTGGGAAGTTCGATAAAATACATGAAGATGTCATCAGTCACAGCCCCTCAGGGGCAGGTTCGCAAGGTCCAAGCTCATGAAACCCGCATCTGGTCAGAAGGCACTCGTAGAACCACACAACTCGTCAACAAGGCGACGGTGCCTGGCGGGACCCCGAGAGCATCTCAGGTACCAGTCAATACCGCAGTTACTCCCGAGGGAATTCGCAGCCTCCAGAGCCTGACCCCGAGTATCTACACGAACTGGGCACGAGGAGGGCAGCTTCACACAAGAGGAGAGGCCGGTGGGTGAGCACCAAGGATATGAACAGAAGCTACTTCAAGAATTACGTGAGTCAAACCCCAACTGTCTTCAGCGACACATGGGTTCAGTGAACACGAATCAGAACGAGTGACACCACTGCAGAGCTATGATCCCCCACTAGCGAGGCTCAGATTCTCCCAGGGTCGGGAAAGCTGGGCATTTCCAGCACATGTCTGCAGGCACACACATGTCCCTCCGTCCGGTTTGCCCCAATCCAGTGCAGACATCCCCACCGGCTCATCCAGGGCACAGTCTCTTTCTGCAAGGACCCTGACCAGGTCACAGTCGTCATTCTGACGGCTTCCGCTGTCCCAGCCCTTCCCAAGCAGGTCCCCTCCTGTCCACGGCTCCCCACCGCCCTGGTGGCCAGCCCACAGAAGCAATCCAAGTGCTGTCCTCGATGCCGGCAAACGGCGTGTGGCTTTGGTTCTTCTGAACAACCAACTCGGGTTTTGATCCCATTGGTGCCACTCACAGAGCCTTTGCCGACCTGGCTGATGAGATGCTGTTGGTCCAACACCAGCCTTCCCTCTGGCCTTCACCTCTTCACACCCTGGCCACCACGGTCGGGCTCTGGGTCCTGCGTGCCGATGACAAGCCCGGCTCTCATCATATCCCGTCCCTCTTGCCACAGAGGTTCCCACAACATCAGCAGCAATGAGTTATGTCTACACCCCAAAGAGCCCCTACGGGTGTTCCTCATGCCTCCAACTACTGTGTTAGCTCATGGTTGCTGAAGTATTTCTTCATTATGCCTGCAATGCACTGCATCAGCATGAGAATTCTGGCATTGTTTCTCAGGAGTGATATTATTTTTAACTCACAAAATTAAACTAGTAGTGCTAATTAAGATCCTAGATGAGATTAGCCAGAATTGTTCTTATTTTGGCTCTCTTACTGAAAATGTGCAAAGATAATGGTAGCCCCTTGTTTTCTGATTTGTGAAAAAAAAAAAAGGTAATATCCTAATATAGTCACGAAAAATTTGAAAATTAAGAATAAAATGTCTACTCCATTCTTTGAATACTTGAGAAGAAGGAATACATATGAAGCAAAATTGGTGGTGTCGCTACCAAGGCCAGAAGGATGTGGTCAGCAATATTTTAGTTGTATGGATTTATTTCCCATATTAGGCATCACACATTTAGAAACTGCTTTTGTTGTCTCTCATTTGAACTTTCTTTTTGAATGGTTATTAATTATATAGAAAAGGTTCAAAGATAACTATTATCAACCAAATGCAATATCTCTTTTCTAATGTACTCCCAGTATACTGGCAGAGGCCTTAAAAACAGAATTTCAACTTACAGTTGACTTATGAGAAAGTTGAATGTAGTGTAACATTTTCATTGAACAAATGGTTGTTCTGTGGGAGATCTGTTTGGAAACTTGTTTAGTAATTGAAATGGGATAATAAAACGATATGACAGGAGGAGACTAAGGTGGAGAAGAGATTGGGGACCCTCTAAAATTAGGCCACGGAAGTTGTCATAGATAATTTTAATTTAGTTTATCACCAAGGAGAGTAGGGTACTTTATTAGGACATAATGTGGGCGCCTGGGTGGCTCAGATGGTTAAGCGTCTGCCTTCGGCTCAGGTCATGATCCCAGGGTCCCGGGATCGAGTCCCGCATCGGGCTCCCTGCTCAGCGGGGAGTCTGCTTCTCCCTCTGCCTCTCTCTCTCTCTCTCTCTGACTCTCATGAATAAATAAATAAATAAAAAAACATTAAAAAAATAGAACCTATTAGGACATAATGTGAAGTGATGCTTTTGGATAATATGCAATTTTCTGGTCATGAAATAAACCGGAATCAATTCTGAGCGCTGGACAAAAGCTGATTCAGAACACATGATACTGTTCTGTCTAAATTAAGCATCTGGGGAGAAAGGGGCAAGTCAGATCTCCTCTAGAGATTTTCAAAAACCAATTGTGATGAAAGATATGCCTTTATTTCTTAAAAATATGAAAATAACTTGAATACCAAAAAAGGAAGGCCAGAGATTTAAAATAATAACAATAATTTAAAATGCCTTATTAGGAGAGGATACATAATACTGTGTTTGAGTTTTCAAGGTTCCCTCACCATCTGAAGTCTGGTGACTTCCTATTAGATATAATATACAAATTAAAAGGCTTCAACCGGAGACACAGTGCATAAACTAAAATCCGTTCTACATATCCTTTGATTTGGTTAACTGAGGGTATAGAAAGTTACCTAGCCATTTATATTACTTTCGTAAAATTCTGCATCAATGACAATCTCTAATTTCTATTTTGATATGATTTTAGGACAGCATCACAAGAAATTTAGAAAACATTAACAAAAGATGGTAGACTTAATGAAGAAGACAAATCAGATTTCCTCAGAATTTCACACTTTTGTTTTTCAAGAAACGGTGTAATGAAGATGGAAGGGCAAGCCACAGACTTAGAAAATATTTGCAAAACGTGTAACCGATAAAGGACTTGCATCCAAAATACATATACACACACTTGCAACTCAATAACAAGAAAATAAACAATTCGATTCTTTAAATAGGCAAAATAACTTTGAATAGACACTTTACCAAAAACGATATGATTGCCAAAGACCACAAGGTGCTCGATATCTTTAGTTGTGAAGGAAATTTTTTAACTCCAATGACATACTATGATGTAATTACTAGAAAGGCTAAAATTTAGAGAAAGTTTTGGTGAAGATGTGGAGTAATGAGAACTCTCAGGAACACAGCTGTTTCTGTTTCTGAGAAACACTGGTGGGAATATGAAATGGTACAAACCGTCTGATGGTTTCTCACAAAGTTAAACATATACTTATCCTACAATTCAGCAATTCCAATCTTAGGCACTTTCCCCAAAGAAATGAAAATATACCCACACAAATACTCATACTCAAATGTTCATAACACTTTTATTCATCTTAGCCCCAGACTGAATGCAACCCCAAAGCCATTAACCAATAAGTAGATAAACTGGTATAATCCTAAGGTAGAATACTCCTTGTCGATAAAATTAATCCAACTACTGATACATGCAACAACATGAATGAATACCTAAAGCATGATATGGAGAAGCCAGAAACATACATATATATGTACTGCATGATTCCATTTATATGAAGTAACAGAAAAGGCAAAACTCTAGTTAAGTTGGCTGATTACTGATTACCAAAAGTTAAGGGAAGACTTTTCCGGGGTGATGGAAATGTTCTTTATCAGGATTGTGGAGATGGCTACGTGACTCCATGCATTTATCAAAACTCATCAAACCGTACCCTTAAAATTGCTGAATTGTATTTGATATCTATTTTAACTCAGTAAGTCTGATTTTAGAAAGTAACGACACTGGCTTGGCTATGCAGTTAATTAAATAAAACTAATTGTTTATTAGTCTCAGCTTGTACTTTTACAAGGCACTTCACACGTCTCTACAAGGGAAGAAAGGAGGAAATGTGTCCTCAACATGTATCATAACCCAACCCCGCGAATCTAGTCAAGCTACAAATTCTAAGCTCCCTGGTCTTTTCTGCCTTCTAGCACTGAGTATTGTGCTAGTGAGGCAGGGGCTGCACGGCTCAGACCTCCTCCCAGGAGAACCTGCCTTTTGGCCCCCCAGGATGTGGGCAGTGTCCAGCGGCAGCGCCTCCCACGGCAGGTAAACCAGTAGCACACATTGCCCGGGCGGGGCAAGGTGCGCAGGGCTGGTCTGTTTCTGCCCTCTCCTTGACGCATAGTCTATGCTCCAAGTCTCTCCATCTGGGTTGTCTGAGACTTTTCAGACCTTTATTATGGTCTGAGGGCCCCATTGTCCAGTTCTGCTTCATCATTTTTATTTTTCATAGCATTATTCCCCAGGCACTTTCTGGTATGCCAAACCCCACCACCTGTCTGCGTCAAAGCACCTGACCTGAGGCACTTGCAGAACAACACAGTTGTTTTTATTAGGAGGCATTTGGCCTTGTGTAAGCTGTGTTAGTTCAGCAACCATCCTCGGATATCCAATGTGCTCATGCTGTCATGATGCTGTGCGTGTGTGCATGCATGTGTGAATGTGTGTGCTCACACCTGTTCACAGGCAGGCACATACGCTGTTGGCCATGTGTGCGTCTGGGTCAAAGGATAAGCCCTCCTCCCCTCATAGGCACTCACGTGATACTATATGTCTGGGGTTAAAATGCATTCCTGTGAAAGGTTTATTTTGAGCTATGGCCAGGTAGACACAGAAAACACATCCGAAGAGAGCAAGAATGATGCATGGGATTTCAGGCCAAGAGAAATCAAGGATTCCGCCCAAAGTCAAGTACCTGTTCCCCACATCAGCTGCCTGAGAACCAAAAGAAAATCTCACCTCTACCATCCTGTAGCGAGGGGTACTGCCTTCTTTTCCTCCCCTCCAGTCATCATCTTTACTGGTAATTAGGCACTTACGCCATGGGATGAACCAAGATACCCTCTCTCCATCCCAACTGCTTCCTCATCTCTATCTGGAGAGAAATGGGGATGAGAATGAATCCCCAGTGGCTCACAGAGATCCAGCACCAGCTTGTGTGGGGGCGCATGTACATGCAGAAAGAGACACACACAAATGTCAAACACTTCCTCAGCACCATATTGCAAGGCTAACGGCTCCGGAGATTTGCTGAAATCCCGATTCTTCATCATGTGAGACAGAACGGGATTTCTTTGGGAGAAAATTCATGCTTGATATGAAATGTATGCTTCTGGCAAACCTAATGGTATGATCCTACCAGTTTTCTTCAAATGTGAGGATCAAGATGGAGCCCATAGCCATTCCTGGAAGAAAGAGTGAACCAGAAGCAGAAACCTGAAAACTGCCTTCCTTCTCGGCTTGGGAGGCAGTGGAAGCCCGATGGAATGGAGGAGGAAGAATGCAGGGGTTTCCCTTGGCAACCCTGTCGTGGGCAGACGTGTCCCGCACCCCACCCTGCTCTCTACAGAACGCGGGGGGAGGCTAATGAAAGTCCAAACTCTCAGTCCTCCTCTCTGCACGGCTCTTGGGTCCGAACCAGTCATGACTGAGGAATTTCAACAGAAAGTGATAGAATGCCCAACCCAAGCCATTTCCAAAAGTAAGATTTTTTTTTCTAGAAAACAAATGATCATGATAATTTCTGAAACCTTGAAAGCAAGCGGCATTTACCAACATTGGCAAGGGTTCCTCATTGTCATTTCAGAAAGAGGCAACTTCATCCAAAGCTCATGTGTGTTCCAGCCAGAACCCAGTCCCATGATCATCCACCTCATGACTCCTTCCCCATGTTTTTTCCTCATGGGTCCAAGAACGACAAGCCCTGGTGTGTATATAAAGGGTACTTTGCGCCCAAGATGCTTATTATAACATGTAGGTCTATCGTTAATTGCAAACCTGCTAGATCTATATTTTCAATGGTTTACACTGTTTGTCATCAAATTCACGGTGCCACTGATTTTTAAGTACTATTGGAAACTCCTGGGTAGTATTTCATCAGACAAAGTTTGCATGGTTGATGTTGTGACAAGAAGGACTCTCTAGAATATTCCACTGGTCTTTCAATAAAAGAAGAGTGAAAACCAAGCTCAAAGTTGCTAACGTGATGGAGCGGGAAAGACAGCGGTTGGTAAGCAGGGGAGGGAGAACTAGGTTCTGCCCCAGACGGGACTCAGGTGAGACGGGGCTCCAGGGGTGTGGGCGGGGGAGCTCTGAGTCAGTACATGACTCCCCAGGTGTGGGGCCAGGCCCAGCTCTCGTCCTTTGCTGAGCAGTGATGAACGCACATCACCCCCCACAGGGAAGAAGCTGTGGTCTATCTGGACTCCAGAGCCATCACTAACACACATCGATCATGAATATTCGCTGAAAACGGGAATCACCACCTTCCCCACACACTGGACAACTGTGGTTTCCCGATGATAAAGCTGTTAGGAATTAATTAATAAATCTCTGACTCTAGAGAACAAAAAACCACTTTCTGTGGGGAAGGGATGGTTTTCAGGACTTAGGACATTCCCGGTGTTTCTGGCTTTGCCTGAGTGTCTGCGTTAGCAGCCGCCTTTCAACAGCCTTGGCCTGACACTGTCTCTCTCTCTCTGTTGTGTGTGCACAACATAAAGAGATCACCTCTGACTTCTCCAGTGACACCACTTACCCTGCCTCACACCACACACACACACACACACCGTACATACACCACACACACACACGTCATACGCTACACGCACACACAACACACCACACACACACACCCCGCCATCCACCACCGCTGCCTTTTTGGACATAGCGCCCAGAAGGCCTGTTGTCCCCAGGGCAGTCACACGCGGCTGTGAGCCCCAGAGGGGCATGGGAACACACCCGAGAGATTCCTCGTGGGCACCCAGCTCTCCCGAGATGCAGACGCCCCTGGTGTGGGGATTTCAGGGGTCCCCCCTGTTCTCCCCCTGACGTGGCGGCTCAGGAAAAGTGAAGCCAGCCGTCTTGGGGAAACGCCAGAAGAGAAGGCTATCCCCCAGCGGCACCCGGCACTGTAGACAGGGCACCAGGCTGTCCCCCGGCTCCCAGGCCACCGGGGCAAGGCCCGTGGGTCAGACTCACACCGAGGGAGGGAGAGCGCGATGGGTCAAGAGGGGCTCCTGGCTGGGTTGTCTCAGACGTTTGCCAGGAGCGACAGTCACTCCCCACTGGGACCTTCATGTTAATGCGCGGCAGGGAGTACTGCCCCGCTGCCCAGACTGGCACGAGCCACAGAGGAAGTTGTGGTGCCCAGTGGGAAGAGAGCGTGGGGTGGAAGGGAAGGAAGTGAGTGAGGAGGGTCACTGACGGGGCGCCTGGCCAGAGGGGGCGGGAGGCAGCTGGAGGGGACGTAGGAGATGTGGCCACAGTCTGGTGCCCGGGAAGGAGGCTGGAAGGCCCCTCTGCAAACAGCCACAGGCTTTCAGTGCCCAGCTTTGAGCGGGAACTTCCAACTTGCAGAGATGCGTCAGAAAATGGGGCTAATGAGCACCTGGAAAGAGCGGGAGGACCGGGAGCTAGGGGAGCCTGGGGTCCTGCAGGGAGATCACACACACTCCAGCACCTTTGGTGAAGTTTGTTTTCCGTTGTAAAATCAATATATGCTCACTGTAGATAACCGAGAAAATACAGAAAGACAGAGCGAAGAATAAAAGCAGATACTGATTCCCTCAGTGAAAGGCAATTATTATTAATAATATATTTAAAAGACGATTATGATTAATAATACATTTATTTCCTTCTGGTTCTTATCCTATGCAAAGGTGAGATCACATTACCCCAAAAAAAGCAGGATATGAAAGTGTACATTCAACATATTGCAAGTGTCATGATTTGTTCAGAGAAAAAGAAGGTATGTTTCCTTAGTTCTGAAGTGGGAGGCCTTTCCAGCTCAGTAACGGCACGACTTCTTACATAGAAACACAGTATCAGGGGCGCCTGGGTGGCTCAGTTGGTTGGGCAACTGCCTTAGGCTCAGGTCATGATCCTCGGGTCCCGGGATCGAGTCCCACATCGGGCTTCCCTTGCTCTGTGGGGAGTCTGCTTCTCTCTCTCCCTCTACCTGCCACCCCCCCTGCTTGTGCTCTCTCTCTCTCTGTCAAATAAAGAAATAAAATCTTTTATAAAAAAAAAAAGAAACAGTATCAGACACTCAATGACTTTCTAGAAAAGCCTGTGCTCTCAATTTATTACTGCCTAAATAAGCAAAAATATGCACAAATGTACTAAACAGCTGCTTCTTTTTAAATATCACTTAGCCCAGGATAATTACCAATGAAGTGATTCATTTTGAATTTGCCCAGTCTGGGGACAAACGGAAAAATTAAACATGAGCTTCTACTGCACTAAGTATTTACACCATGAAGAGTTCCTGAAGAATCCCAAAAACTTACTCCTGTGGGGATTTTGGTGACAGTCCTTTCAAAAATGGGAATCCCCCCCTACTCCTTAATCCATGCCTTACCATATTCCTCAAAGGGCTGTTTGCCCCTTGCTTTCATAGCCTCTAACCCCCCACCCCATCTCCCATCAAGTATTTAATTGCTTGTTCTCTGGCTCCTCCACTAGAAGGAGCGGCCAGATTCTTTGTTTGCTAATCCCCATCCGTAATCCCAGCACCTGGGAAGTGTCTGGCCCACACAAAAAATCCTCAATCAATATTTCATTGAATGTTGATTTTTTAAAATGATTTAACCTCCTTCAAGAATATTGCAGGTGGAACAGGAAGGAAGACCCAAGATTTTAGTCTAATCTAGTACTCAGTTGGACCCACTACTTTAAGCAATTCCTCATGGAAGATACTCTCTCTCTAGATGAGTCAGTCTTTTCGACTCCCCCTTCCACCCCGCCCCTGTTCTTCCCTGAAATGGCATTTACATGGATGAGGAGTGTGGGTCATTCTGTTGAGTTCCCCACCCAGATCCAGTCTCCATCCCCTCCGTCAGGTCTGTGTTTCCAGGGAGGAGGACTCTATCAACCATGGCCTGGGCCCCCTGGCACTCTGGCTTCTGGCTGGGTCTGGCCAATGGAAGGAGACTGGTAGGAGATAAGGAACAGGAGGATGATGTGTCTGAATATTTCTCTCCCATCTCTTCCTTGCTTGGCCAACGTGGTTCTTCTGACAGTAGTAGCCCTAACTCTTCTCTTGTTGGGCAGCCCCTCTTCCATGGCTCCAACCCCACCAGGTCCCAAGAGCAGTCTCCTCCCCTCATCGCTTCCGGTCTAGGCTTGGTAACCATTTCCTGCTCTTGCTGCCCAGAGCGATTCAACATCTTTTGTTGGATCCCTTAAACCTGCCGCATCTTTAAATTCTCTTCAAATCCCGAGCTGCCTGTCGCTTCTGTCTCCCCCTGGACTCCCTCTTAGACACACAGGGAGCCGTCTGTCCTCATGGCACAAAGGACAAGGTGTGTCCCCAGCCTCGTGTGGTCTCAGAGCATAAGCACCGTCTGGGGGACCCGGGACAGGCTTACCGCGGCACTGCTACCTCGGGGGGTGCTGCGCTTGCTGTAACTCACCGTCTCCAGCTGTCCTAACGAGCCCAGCACAGGGTGGTCTCTCTCACCGCTCACACAGCCTGGCCCTCCCTCTGAGTGAGACTGTTTTCCATTCAACCCCAGGTGGAGTCACAGCCATCACCGCAGCCTCCCCAGAAGGTCAACAAAATCCTTGAGGCCCCCCCCACATCATGCGGAGTCCCATTTTGTTCTGCTCTCTCCCCTCTCTCCACCCAAATCCCACAAGTCTGTCTTCTCTCAGGTTCTCAAGTTGGGCATGGCGCAAGTTGTGCCTTCAAATATTTTTCAGCCACTTGAGCCCAGCTTAAACTTCCAAGTCTTTGGCCTGGCCCGTGAAATCTTGCTCACTTTCAGACCTTGCCTTCCTTGTCTTCTCAGGGCTGAAGAGACAGGAATGATCCTTCCCACTCCTGTCTTGGCAGGGTGGCTCGGTTTTCTATGCTCCATTCTTCACTCTCCCGGAGGTCCAACCAATCTCACCCTCTTTGTGTCAAGGCATTTTCTCACACAGTTATGGGAGTGGCACATTCCGAATCGGTGGGGCAGGCTGGAGATCCAGGCAAGAGTTGACGCTGCACTCTTGAGTCTGAATTCCCCAGGGCAGCAGGCTGGAAACTCAAGCTTCTCTGATGAAGTCCTGAAAATAATTCCTTCTGCAGGACACCCCAATCCTTGCTCTTAAAGTCCTCTGATTGGATGAGACCCACCTCCCATAAGGTGGTAATTGCCTTTACTCACAGTCTGCTGATTTAAATGTTAATCTTTACTCAAAGTTTACTTATAAAATGTTAATCACATAAAAAATGCCTTCACAGCAACATCTAGACCCATGTTTGACCAAACAACGGGGCACCACAGGCCAGCCAAGTTGACATATATTGTTACTATCGCGCTGGCATATTTATTTAATCACTTTAAAAGGAGGCTCTCACCTCCTGCCTTAGTTCAAGTGAGCTGAGGAGCAGACACGAAGGTGATGTTAGACACGCAAGAGGCTTATGGGGGGAAGGGTGCAGGAGGAGGTGGGAGCGGGTCTGATACCTGGGTAAGGGGACAGGGAGAGAAGACGTTTGAGCTCTGGGTCTCTGATGCAGTGCAGCTTGGAGGAAAGTCTGGCGAGGCTGAGGAGGCCTCCTCAAGCCAAAGTTACTTGGTGGAAGAATCCCATCTTTTGTCAAAATTGGCCTGTGTTTTTTTACCTATGTTGCCAGGTAATTGTCTGTGAGTAGCCTGTGGGAAGCGTGGCGTTAGAATTTGGGGGGCTGCTGGGAGGGGGCAACACTTTGTGCCATCAGTCCACTGTGCCCCCACAGCAGGAAATGATGTATTTTCAGGACTGTTTCACCTCCCCCATTAATATAGTTAACTCCACGAGTATACAGTTATATCCACGCACCTTCTAAATACACACACCTTCTTAATACGGGCATTTATGTATTTATTTCACAAAGGTCCCAATGCTATCCGTCAGCATTGGGCTTCTTTTATTCTAATTTATTTTTTTAAGGTTTTACTTTTTATTTTTTTTAAGATTTATTTATTTATTTTAGAGACGGGGTAGGGACAGAGGGAGAGGGGCAGAGAGAATCTCAGACAGATTCCCAGCGGAGCAGGGAGCCCGATGCGGGGCTCCATCCCAGGACCCTGAGATCATGACCTGAGTTGAAACCAAGAGTCAGACGCCCAACCGACTGAGCCACCCAGGTGCCCCTAGATTTTTTGTTTTAAAAGTAATCTCTACACCTAACGTGGGGTTTGAACTTGCAACTCCGAGACCAAGAGTCACTCTACCAACTGAGCCAGCCAAGCACCCCCCAGGATATGTGCATTTAGAGGAATTCCCTACATAGAAAGAGAGGAAGCTTCAGTAGGACTAGAAAAGAGTGACCAAGATGACCAAGAGCCCCAGAAAGACTGTTTTAGTTGGGGAGATACTTTTTTAAATGTTAAAAGAAGAAAAAAAATAAGTTTCAAATTGATGCTTGTAGCCATATATATATATGGAATTCCTAGCTGTGAAAGGAGATCAAAGGGCAAACCAAAAAAGAGATTTTGTACTGTTGGATTTTATTCTGTGTTTTCTTGCTGGTTAGATTTATGTTCCTGAGATATGAAAAGGAGATGAACATGTTCTTATTCATGTATGGGTGTGGGTGTTGTCTAAGTGCACAGATGAAATGAGATGGATCTTATTATCACTGAAGGGGTGGAAGGATGTGTTTTGATATAACTCTTAGCTGTGATTTTTCCTTGTGATTATCGGATCAATATAAAGAAATTGTGCAGCTAGGGTAATGAAAAGAAATGAATTCGTCAGAAAATATATTGGGTTTATGTAAGAAATAAGTAAATATTCACTTAGAACACGAGAGACTTCAGTTTGGTAAGCAATTGTAACAGTGGGTTCTCTGCTGCATTAATTTAGTTGTTTATACTCTCTGGAACATTTAAAAGGCTGTAAAATGATCTAAAATATTATTTTGATAAGACTTCTGACGAGTGCTGGAAACTAAAACATAAAACCTGGAGAAAACATTCAAATACTCAGATTCTGCCCATCCTACCAAAAGGTAAGAGCAATACGTCTTCTGGAGTCAATTCTACTTTTATCTCCTGACCACTCTGGAGAGATACTCACCCTCAGGGACTACTGAAGGCCACACTGCCATATGATGTTGTGTATCAATATTGTGAATGTGTGCATGTGTGCGCGTGCAGGTGTCATGGCAGGGCTGAGAGAGAGATGGAGAAGGGCTGTAAGGACAGACAAGACGTAGGGCTGGGCATTAGTTCCATTGTGGTCTTCATCAACACTTCCCTCATTCTTTCAGGGAGACAGTGGATATGCTCTCAATCTTAACTAAAGTCCCAATCATATTGATACATCCCAACCTGGGACGTTCCAGGTTGACTCTGAAGCCAATTCTTTAGAAGAGATCCATCAACCAGCTAGATCTTTGAGATGTGCCCTTGAGATCACGTCACGTCTGAGAGAAGTATGATTGCTGAGCTCAACTTTCCAATCTTTAGGCGCTTGAACCCAATAAAGCATCAGTGCACAAGCCGTGCCAGACAATACTGATGTGAACGCTTCACAACTGCATGGTCACCACGAAGTGTGAACCACACTCAAGTTGTAAAACAACAACAGCAACAAAGGGGGCGAATGTTCTACGTCATGCAAGAAATGAATGACCTCAGGGAGTGAAGCCCACTTTTCACCTACTTAGTTTTGCTGTTTCCATTGGGAACATTTTCCAAGCAGCTAATTCTGAGCCAACAGTCAAGGGAGCCTCACATCTCCTCATTATATTTAGATGCACTTCTCCCTCATCTAGGTGAAAACGTGATTTTCACATAAAATAGAAAAACAGGGCGGATATTAAATTGTATGCACTCTGTAATTATAGCCAGTATCATTGGGAAATGCTTCTGATGCAGTCTATTGCAATGATAGCACAGTGTTTTATTGAATAGATGTACTAGTCTCAGTTTAGTTATCGGAGAAAATCTGAACTGATTTTTAATGAGTTCAGCTGATGTTGTAAAATTCCTGTATTAAATATATGGTTATCATATCCATTGATGCCGCATATTAAGCATGTCTGTATTTACACTGTATTTCCATACATGCATCTATAATTTCTCATTAATACCGAAGTTAGCAGCAATTTAATGCTAACGGTGAATTCTCAAAGAACTTGTTTTTCCGGCACTGTTCATGTCAACTCCTTTCTGTATTTCTTCAGACTTGCACAGTCATTACCACTCTGCCAAAAAAATTGAAACGAGTCACATTTGTCTTGACTTCAAAGTCCATTCTTTTCGAAGCACTTAAATTCTTTTTCATCCGCTCCAACACCCTCCTGAGGCTCCCAGCATCCATCGGCCCCATCTTTCCCCTTAATGATTCAAAATGCCAGTTAACTTATGGGCTAACTAGTAACTTATAGGCTACCTCTCCCAGTAACCACCCGCATTCCAAAAGAATATCCATCAACAAAGACTGAGCTTATTATTGTTTTATTAGAAGACACTTATTATTGAAAGATACTAAACTCATCTGGGAGACACTGAGGGGAAGAAATACACAGGACCTGTGCAGCATTCTCTCTTCCCATTTTGGATCCAACACAGCTGCTCCTGCAACTCTGCAGGGAAAGGAAAAAGAAAGAACTCTCCAGAGGATAGAGAGAAAGTGGGACCGGTCCATCATCCAGGGAGACCCCCACCCTCAGGATGGTGGCCCTCACGGCGCTGCCCCCAGCATTCCCACACAGCCTGGGCCAGTGGCTGCTGTGAACCCCTCCTCCGTGCACGCCCACTCCAGAACCATGAAGAATGCCTGAGGAGGGCAATACTTAACTCGAAATAAAGAATCAGAACATTTCAGATCCTCGGTGACCTGTGCAGAGAGCATCACGTTCTCTAATCTTAGGACCAGATAGTCCACGCGAGGCTGGTCTGCACAGCAGCAATATTGCACGCTAGTCTCCAAAAAAAGAGCAATGGATTTGGAAACTGTCCACATCAGAGTCCCGGAAGGTCACTGCCGCATCAAGAACCTCGATGAGTAAAGCACAGGTTGTTTGAACAACTAAGGACAGTCACCATAAGGGATGCCAAGCAGAAGGGGAGAAGATAAGGGATTGGGCATTGGTGTTGAACTGCCCCCCTTCTCTGGCCGCGCCCCTCCTCCCAGGAGAGGAGGCCGGGTCTCTGACCCAGCACCCTTTTCTCCTGCATGGTAGTGTATGGCTGTGTGTGTGATACTATCCCAGGAAAATCAGGTGAGGTTTTATATTTCTGGGTTGTACCTTGTTTTAAGATCCTTCCATAGAAACATGAATATGCAAGGGTACAAGTTAGTTACTGGCTACCTGAAATGTGTTCATTAGGAATCACCTATCTGGGACCGTGTTCTTCCCAGTGGCTGAGACTGGCTTTGGTTTATAGTGACCTCAGTGGTCAGAATGTCAGGCTGAGGCCCCTTGACATGAAGACACGGAGCTTTGTGACTGTGAATTATTTTCTCTCTCCACAATATCTGGCTTTCAAAACAATTTTCTCACTCTGGACAAAACAAGTCAGCTTTGAGACTCTAAAGTCCCATCCTGGATGTCAAAAGCCGAACACTATGTTTTTCTTTCTCTTTGCATTTTGGCTATAACAATCCTAAATCTCCATGAGGCAAAGGGGTTCCTCTGGCCGAGCAGAGGAGGTCAGCAATAAGGAAACACCAAAGAGAAAGCATGTGAAATATTTCAAGAAATATTATTCCCACCACACAGCTGGGGCGTGATACCTTCCTACCATCCACAGGTGAGCTTCTTGAGTTAGTTTTTCTGATTTATTGGCACCCAGTTATGTCCTCACCATTACTCTGAAATTGCTACTGCCACATGTCACCAGCAGACTGCTCGTTGCTAAAGCCAGCGAACACTACAGGAGTTGGAATGTACCCACTTCCGTACAGAAAACCCTCACCCTTCTGTGGCTTCAGGCAGCTGGTCTTTCTGAAGGCTCTCTTATGTCAGCCCAAGGTGGGGGTCAGGCACCTTCTATCTCATGAAGCCACCAAGCTCGCCCTCCAAGGTCACTGCAGATGGGGGCACGGAGAGGAGGGGGCACACCTGGGATAATGACAGGGGGGCAGGTGTCTAAGGGGAAAGCATCACCCCCGCGCACAGGACATCGGCCAGATGGTCACACGGCTCCTGTCTACATGCAATGAGCGGGGATACGCAGTTTGGTGAGCCAAGGAGGAAGAGCAGACGTGCACGTGTCCGTGAGCAGCCATGGTCACAGCCAGCATCATCTCGGATCCTCAAATTCCTGGACTTCTTGGCAGTTTTCTGATTCTGTTGACCTGCTCCTCTTGAAATGCTCTCTTCTCTTTGAAGAGATTCAAAGGCTCCACCCAGTCTTGGTCTCTCTGCCTCCTCTCCGGCCACTTTCTGTGGGGGTCTTCCTCGTGGTCCAGATGCACTGCTCCTTTGCTCTCACTGTCTCCCTTGGCAACCAGACCCACCCCCACAGCAGCTGCTACAGGAAGAGTCCTGAGCATGGCCCTGCACTTTCTGTCACCGGCAGGCACTTCCCCTCGCCACACACACACTCCTTGCCCTCCTTGCCCTTCTTGCTCAGTGACTGGCCCTCCTTTCCTTCTTCGCTTTCTGCTTCTAATCACAAAGTCCTGACAAGTCTGCCATCTTAATATTTCTCTTACCGATATTTCTACATCCTGCCCTCTCAGAATCCTGGCTCAGGAACCATGGCCGTTTGCTGTGTTTATTTCAGCTTCCTCCTTGGGGACCCCTGGCTCGTGGTCTTCTCCCCCACTCCTTCCCTTTGCTCCCCACTATGCAGACAGGGCCCATCAACCCCAGTCCTTCACCCTGAGGTTAAAATCCCACCCACTGGTCAGGTCTCTCTGTATGGCTCTGATTCCATTCCTCTTCGGAGGTCTTGTAATCTCCAAGTACACCTGGGCCACAGGATTCTTCTCCCCAGCCAGACCTTGGCTGTTCCTGAGGCTGGTGCGCCCAGTGGCCATCTTCCTTCTGCTTTCGTTTTCTTTGACTGATTCCTGTTCGTACCTGGGGAGGCTGTCTCCAATCTTCCGGGGCTGGTCATGTGCCTCCTCTCCCACCCCCAGGCCCTCACAGAACTTTCTAATCCTTGTGACATCTCTAAGACCACCGTCCTACATGCCTACAGAGTATGTCAGGTATCCAGTAGTGCTCGACAACATTTAACTGAGTAAATGAACAAATCACAGCAAGAAAAGAACGGAGAATGGGGAGAAGGTAGGAAAGAAAAAGAAGTTAGGTGTTTAATAATCTGGGGCACATACTGGTATAGTAAATCCTCATTATACTAAAAACCAACATAATACTGAACTATAAATCCTCCAGTAAGTAAACTCACAAATAAATTATGTGTAATTAGCATTAAAGAGCTTTGTAGAGTGGTCCTGGGAATGTTCTTAAAGTGTATCTAAGCTCTAAATTCATTATTTCTGGATTATCTGTAAATGAAGAGACCCTCAAAAATCCAGGAATAAAGCCCTCTAATAATAGCTGCGCCAAATTGGTATTTAACTCTTCCATTAAAAGCTGTTTTCCTAACACACGATTATCTATTTCATTAGTATTTGAACAGTATCTTTTTTTTTTTTTTTATTACAAGGGTGGCTACAGTAAGCAAATGTTATTCTTTTTAATCCTAAGAAATTAATGAGTAATCACATAGTTGGGAGATCTTCTAGAATAAAAACAAATTAAAAAACTCATTTTCTTTTTCATCAAATGAGCTCAGTGGTGACAATCTTTCTGTTTGGTATGCCTGCATTACTAAAGAAACACCAACAATATAGACTGCATTTTAATCACCAAATAACATCACAATGGGCAGCAAACAGCTTTGAGAATGCTACATTTTTCCTTCATGCGTGGTCAGTAGGCAACTAGGATTCTTTCTGGTGAGTGAAATGCACAGTATCACCATCATGATGCTGACTGATCCTCGCCCACAGCAGAAGCAATGCTGAACCTCTCTGGAGGCGTAGCTAGTGTTCAGTGTGGAAAGAGCAGGGGTCACACAGCAAACCACCTGGGATGTGAGGGGGGCCCTAGTAGAGGCTGGGGGCAAATACTTGGGATCAGAAGAGGTATGCACTATGCAACAAGTTAGGGGAATATGGAGTCTGGAATCATGGATGGAGTTGGGTAACAGGATACAGGAGTATGCGCATGTGTGCACGCATGTGCACTGGGGAGAGAGAGAGAGGAGAGGGTCAGTTCCAGGAAGCAGGTGCTCCTGTCCCATAACCCACCCTGCCTGGCTCTGTGGTAGTCCCTCAGAAGGCTTTCCCCCGGTGTGCATGTGTCCCACACTTCACAGGTGCAAGGCCTGGTCTCATGGAGAATTTAATTTGACACAATAGTCCTGTCAGTTAAAGATGGTACTGGTTGTTAGCTCATTTCACCCAAATTTAGAACTAGGAAAGATAAAAGTGACTTATTTATTTGACAAAGTTCACAGTGAAGACTAGAGCCCAGAGATTTGAGCATCTTGCCTGGGGCTTTTTCCAATTTCCCCTGCAGTATTCTCTTCCATACACATGCATGAGGCTTAAGCATAGAGAGACCCAATGGTCATGTATATGGTATAATTTGACAGAGATATAAGAAGATATAAGAAGATATGTACCCACCCAGTAACACCTCCATCAATTAAGAAACATCATATCAAGTCAAGAGAAGACCACTGGGTATAGTGGTCAAACCTATCTCCTTGTGTCTCATTAGTTGGTTGTCCCTTTCCAGATTTGAGAATGGAGAAGATAGAACCCATCAAAGGCTTTTTTTTATCTTTATTCTTTCCCCAGACAGGTGGCATAATAACAGACTAGCCCATGTACATAAACATACATGACAGGACGCTATCATCAGATAAATGATTAGATAGCTAGCTAGTGAGCCAGACAGATAGACAGACAGATGTTGATGATGATTTAGCTGGTTCTGTGGTGGGCTGGGTCCTGAACCAGCTACATGTGGCTAACCCAGAGGTCACAGGTAGAGGTATGGATAACTGACTAACAAGTGGTCGGGCATCTGGGAAGACAAGGGCTACATCAGGAGCAGCTAAGAGAACGTAAGTGGGTATTGATGTGATTTTATCATATTTAGATAGAGCTCCCTCTGTGCTCTTAAAGAGGCTGAATTATCCCTAGATTCTTTTCCTGCAGGAGTCTTCATTTTTTAAAAAGATTGTTTATTTATTTATTTGAGAGAGAGAGAGAGAGCATGCATAAGGGGAGTGAGGGGTAGAGGGAGAGGGAGAAGCAGGCTCCCCAGCAAGCAGGGAGTCCGATGCGGGACTCCATCCCAGGACCCTGAGATCATGACCTGCGCCGAAGGCAGACGATTCCCCGACTGAGCCACCCAAGCGTCGTCCCCAGGAGTCTTCATTTTAAACAAGATTTTGAGGTAGCTGGGCTGTTATTGTTGTTCCACTTGTGGAGAGCTCCTGATGAGTTCATTTACATTTCCCTACCATGATATCTGGGACACTCTCTTAGGCTGCAGCTCAAAGACATTTTTTATACTGTTTGTTCCTTCTGTTCATCTAATTGACACACTGCGTTTGTTCCGTATTGTGTTTTGGTGCTTGATGGCAAAATGTCCACATTTCTCATCCAGTGACTCCAAGGTGTTTCTTGTGAGCAAAGGTAAAGATAATGACCCTTTTTTTTTGAGAGGAGAAGCAGTTCTCCAAGTCTTTCCAAATCTGTGCTCATGTCAACATGCCTGGATCCCTGGACAGAAGAGGCCTCAAAGTTGATTGTGATGATGATCTAGAAAACTAAATAAGAAGCTTGGAGAATTGGGAACAAATCTATTCTCATGAAGTTAATAGTGGATCTTATCTGGTGAAAGTGAATAAATAGACTCTTTTCACAAAGACTGAAACACTGCATAACTCAGAAGGTATACTGGAGTTTAAGAAATAGCTATAGAATTAAGTTGTTTTAAAATAAATTTCAAAATTCACCTTTTTGAAATTCAGATCCTTCATCATAAAATAATTGAGTTTCCAAGCTGTTAAGAATCCAAGAGATACGGCGCCTGGGTGGCTCAGTTGGTTAAGCGACTGCCTTTGGCTCAGGTCATGATCCTGGAGTCCCGGGATCGAGTCCTGCATTGGGCTCCCTGCTCTGCGGGGAGTCTGCTTCTCCCTCGAACCCTCCCCCCCCATGCTCTCTCTCTCTCTATCTCATTCTCTCTCTCAAATAAATAATAAATAAAATCTTTAAAAAAAAAAGAATCCAAGAGATATGCTCTAACTCATTTTGGTGTCTCATCAATACAACAGTGAATCAATCAACGAGCATCTTCCCATGTGGATGCCATAGTGAAAGTATTAAACATGAATCCTGCCCTGAAACGTAGCCCCAGGGCTACAGCTTAGGAAGCCAGGAAGGAAGACATAACACAGCACGTGTACATGTTGAGGACTATGAATGGTATGTAGATTCAGTGAAGGGAGAAGCTGTTGGACCTGGAGGCTGCATAGAAGAGGTGGAATTTGACATGGGCTTTGGAAATTGCACAACATTTGGAAAGGCAGAAAGAAATTGGTGAGGATTTGAGGCGTTGGGCCCTGCCAGAATGAGTCACCAAGGCAGGAACAAGCAGAGTCAATGGCCAGGAGACATATCTAGTGGCCCCATATGGGAGGGAGCTCACTCTCCAGCTATCTGGCACATGGTCATAATAAACTTTAATCTAAATAGTCAGGTATTGGCAAGAGTATTGACTACTTTAAGATAGAATCTAAGGGAAGAAGAAAAACCCTGTATAAATAAATTACTAATGAAATATGAGGGACAACCCTGTGGCCCTGAATGGCTCCCTGATTTCAAGGAGCTGCATGTGCTTGAGTTTTTTCCTGCTCTTTCCTTTTATTCTACTCTGTGTGTGCCTCCCTCACCGATTGTACTCATCCATGCCAATCTGTTGATACCTGATAACTTATTGATCTTCAACCATTCCCAGTAGTAGCTGAAATTAAAGATGGATTGGCATCCTAGAAATTCACATATGAGCACAGTGGTGCAGGTCAGGAAACAGGGAGCAAGGAAGCTACTTCCCCAGGGCCCACTGTGCATATGTATGTGATGACCATTCTCAGAGATGACACCCGAGGAAGACAGAACGAGGCTGCTCTTTCCACACCTCAATTTCTGCATCCTTTTCTGAACAGGAAAGAGCAGCTCCTCCTGCTTTCTTCATGGTGGCTGTCCTCTTCGCTGTGCTTCTTTCCTTGTGAAGACTCTGTATGCATTTGGTGCATGTGCATGCCTAACCTACAAGCATGGAGGCTGGCATCCTTGGTCTATCCATCACCGGCTGCTAGGAGAGCTTGGTCTAATTGTGGACTGCCATCAACCTCTTGCTGTGCTGAAACTTTGTATCTGTATATAGTCACATTTTCTGTATTTTAAAGTTATAGAATTAGGTGGATATACATTTTAAATTGCTGTATCTTCTTAGTGAAGAGGTTCATCAACATATAATTAATATCTTAACTTTTAAAATGCCCTTTCTCTCTTAGAGTATATATTTTTCTGATGTTAGTAGAGCTTCTCCAATTCTATGTATTATTGTTATATTACCTTTTCCTAAATAAAAATAAATTAGTGTTTGTCTGACATCTCTCTTCCTATCCTTTGGTTTCAGGTTTTCTGAGTTCTTATGTTTTGTCTCTTTAGAGAGTTTGGGTCAATATTGTGATCACTGATATGCGTGAATTCATTTCCTCCACATTGTTTTTTCTTTTCATTTGTGCTACTTTTTCTGTGTCTTTCCTCCTGGGAATGATTGAGGTCTGTTTCTGTTGTTTGTATTTCTTTATTCAATTTCTTCTCTACCTGTTTGGATGTTTTTCTTTCTAGATCTTTTGGAAGCCCAAAGAATTTTAACATGCATATTTACCTTGAAAAACTTTAAAGGGCAACCAATATATTTGCAAATGAATCCAATTATAATGCCTTAACTCTGATTGCCCATCCTTGACCAAGTTTCTAACTTCAACGATTAGTTTCAAAATCTACTTATTGCTCTTTTTAGATTTATGTATTTGCCTGCCATTTTCTTTCCTCAATTAGTTTTACTTGCCAAACCTTTCCTGAAGCACATTCTTTTGAACACTGCCATTCAACGTGTAGGCTGCATGTTAGCCCTGGTCTGCAAACTGTCAGTTACTAGTCATAGCCTGAGAAGGAGTTTGATCCAGAATGCAAATCGACTGCATCATTAAGAACCCTGGTTACGGCAGCTAACACGTTTTTTTCCTGGCAAGACTCTCGAAGAAAGATGCAGGCTGTTGATTGACACCCTGAGGCAGGCTCCTTACCTGGTCCTGGACCCACCTGTGCTTTGGGTAGCACTGTTCTGGGGGTTCTGTCAGAAAGTGTCTGTCCTCTCTAGAGCTATTTACACTTTCAATGTCATCCCTATTAAAATACCATTGGCATTTTCAAAGAGTTGGAACAAAAAAAATCCTAAAATTTGTATGGAACCAGAAAAGACCCCGAATTGCCAAAGGAAGGATGAAAAAGAAAAACAAAGCTGGGGGCATCATGTTGCCTGACTTCAAACTATATTTCAAAACTGTGATCACCAAGACAGCATGGTATTGGCACAAAAACAGAGACATAGACCAATGGAACAGAACAGAGAATCCAGAAATGGACCCTCAACTCTATGGTCAGCTAATCTTTGACAAATCAGGAAAAAATATCCAATGGAAAGAATATCCAATGGAAAAAAGACAGTCTCTTCAATAAGTGGTGCTGGGAAAATTAGCTACTTATAGAAGAATGAAACTGGACCATTCCCTTACACCACACACAAAGACAAACTCAAAATGGATGAAAGACCTCAATCTAAGACAGGAATCCATCAAAATCCTAGAGGAGAACATAGGCAGTTACCTCTTCAACATCGGCCACAGTAATTTCTTTCAAGACACGTCTCCAAAGGCAAGTGAAACAAAAGCAAAACTGAACTATTGGGACTTCATCAGGATAAAAAGCTTCTGCACAGCAAAGGAAACAGTCAACAAAACTTAGAGGCAGCCCACAGAATGGGAGAAGATATTTGCAAATGACACTACAGATAAAGGGCTGATATCCAAGATCTATAAAGAACTTCTCAAACTCAACACTCAAAAAACTAATAACCCAGTCAAAAAATGGGCAGAAGACACGAACAGACACTTCTCCAAAAAAGACATACAAATGGCTAACAGACACATGAAAAAATGTTCAACATCACTAGGCATCAGGGAAATGCAAATCAAAACCACAATGAGATACCACCTTACACCAGTTAGAATGGCAAAAATTAACAAAACAGGAAACAACAAACGTTGGCGAGAATGTGGAGAAAGGGGAACCCTCTTACACTGTTGGTGGGAATGCACGTTGGTACAGCCACTTTGGGAAACAGTATGGAGGTTCCTCAAGATGTTAAGAATAGAGCTACCCTACAACCCAGCAATTGCACTACTGGGTATTTATCCCAAAGATACAGATGTAGTGAAAAGAAGGGGCACGTGCACCCCAACGTTCATAGCAGCAGTGTCCACAATATACAAACTGTGAAAGGAGCTGAGAAGTCCATCGACAGATGAATGGATAAAGAAGATGTGGTCCATATATACAATGGAATATTACTCAGCCATCAGAAAGGACGAATACCCACCATTTGCATCGACATGGATAGAACTGGAGGAAATCATGTTAAGTGAAATAAGTCAAACAGAGAAAGACAATTATCACATGGTTTCACTCATATGTGAAACATAAGCGATAGTACCGAGGGTCAGAGGGGAAGGGAGGGAAATCCAAAGGGGTAGATATCAGAGAGGGAGATGAACCATGAGAGACTATGGACCCTGGGGAACAATCTGGAGATTTCAGAGGGGAGGAGGGTGGAGGGAGAGGGTAATAGGGTGATGGGTATTGAGGAGGGTGAGTGCTGTGATGAGCACTGCATGTTATACTTAACTAATGAATTGTTGAACACTGTATCAAGGACAAATTATGTACTATATAGTGGTTAACTGAACATAAAAAAAAAAGAAAGTGTCTGTTAAGTTGTTAAATTCCTTCAGTTTTTTGTTTGTTTGTTGTCTGTTACTAAGAGTTTTTGTTTTGTGCTTATTCTGGAAAAATAGTTTTGTTGTAGAAAGAGCTGTCAACTGGGAGATTTTCTCTATTTGCTGCTTATGCTGTTGAGAGACTAGCTCTCAGCCTAGAATCATCCTCTGTGGATGATCTGCCTTTTCTCTCTGAGAGGCGCACCTGCAGCTCTGCATGTCATGCGGACGTACCCCAGCATAGATTCCTTCTTACTTGTCCTGCTCAGAGTTTATTGGGCTTCCTGCACCTGAAGAGTGACCTTCAACCATGATAGGGAGTTCCCTTCCATTGTCTCTTCAAATAATATGTTTTCCATATTCTTTGTTGTCTCTGATACTTTGAGGCATGAATGTTAGACTTGCTTAGCTCACCGGCACCACGTTTTGATGCAGCCTTCGGTGTAGCAACAGGGCCCTTACTGTAGATCCTGCTTCCACGTCAATAATTCTCCATCAGCATCGTTTAGCATAACGCTTGTTGTTAAGTTCGTAGATAGATGGGGGTGGGATTGATTCTGAGAGGAAATATGAGGTCTCTGGTCAGAGAAGAGAGTCTTTATCACTCACAGAGCATCTTGGCCCCAGTTCCGCAGAGCCCAGTAGGATGAGACAGGTGTTCACCAGCATATTGGTCATATTGAACTACGTGATGTTTCTTTAATGTGCCCCACCTCACTCCCCTCACTGCTGTTTCTCAGTAGAAAACCCGTCTGCCTCTCCTCATTTGGGTGGTGTCTTCTAGTTCATTTGAACTCCCGTCAGGTACCACGTGCTGAGGAAGCCCGGTGCAGACTTCTTTGCAGCTTTAGCACCTGTACTTATGTTTAGAGTTCATTTTGTTTTGGCTTTAAGGACTCATACCAACTAGAATACTCTAGCCCCAGGTCCCCATCATATCATGGAGCAGGACATGGTTAAATGCCTCAAATCTCATCTGTTGGGAGGAAGGAAAGGTAAGGTTATCCACCAGCAAGAAAGAAAGGGGAGGGAAGCAGCAATTAGGTAAGGGAAACGCAGGTTTGTCATTCTGCTCTCCCAGAAATGGCTCAGTAAGGAGAAGGAAAATCAGACAGGCATTTCTTTCTTTCTGTGTGTTTTCCATAGCTGCCATTATTGAGTTCCATGAGTTCTGTCTAAGCTGACAGAGCAGCAACTTTAGCTCATTTACTCAAGTGCACTGTGATTTACATGGTTTCATAACCTGTTGGGGCCTGCTCATTGATAATTCTAAGCCTGTCTGTTCCTGCTGGTTTTTACTGCAGAGGTGGAAAAGCATTAAATGGCAATTTGTTCCTTTAATTTTCCTGTGCAAACAAAGTCAGGGAACAAAGAAAGACGCATGGTGACTGCAAAATATCATTATTATTTTATCAACAATAATAATACAGTACTCCATTAGAACAACCTCTTAGTAATAAATGCACCTAAAAGCAAGATAGTGAAGCAATGCAAAAGACAAATTTCCATAATGCTACATGAGTTATTTTGCATAGGGACAACTGCAGCCTCCTGCTGCCTAACAGATTCATTGCAAATTTTGCAATTCCACATCAATCTCACTGGCTTTCAGAATGTGCACTTGCTATGACCAAATTGAGTATTGCAAGCGCAGGCTAATTACAGGTGTAAGTACAATTCCTAGTACAACGGTACTAAGATGTCAGGGGCTATCGCTGGAAATCTCTTTAAAAGGAAGAGAAGATCTCTCTTGTGATTGAGCAGTACAGTTTAAAGGGTGCCTCTCTTTCTTTGATAAAATGCACGGACTTAATTCCAAGATTAAGGTGACGAAAGGTGACGTCTACTTTCAGAAAGAAGGAACGGACTGGAGGGTGGACAAGGAAATTTCATGCTTGAGATTTAAAAGGGAGGAGTCCATGAAACAATAAGGACGAAAAATTACATCTTTATTGCCTATAAGCAATAACTGAAATTTAGCTGCTCTTTCTATTGTGGATGTAGGCAACAGGCAATGTCCCTTTAGCAACATCTCTGGCTTCTTTACCCCTTGCTGACTTCTCATATCATATTGCAGTTGCAAATATCTTCAGATGTTGTTCACTCTCAGTGTGACTTTTAAATTATTACCTACAACATTTTAATAAAAAATCACATACGGTACTATGTGAAATTTATTCTTTTTAAGTTTTGGTAACAAATTTCAATAAAATTCATTGCCTTTGTAACCCTATGGTTTTCTTTCTCATTCTTCATCTTTTTGCACTTAGAAACTTCATTCTTAGGAGGGTTTACAGACTTCACCAGACGGCCAGCAGGTCCATATCTCAAAAAACAATAAGAACCCTGCCTTTGAGGTCAAAGAAAAAGGACAAAGCAGAGATTCTGTTGATAAAGTTTCCCAACTTCACAATTTTGCTCTTGGCAAAAAAAGCAGATGCTCCCTTATGAATACACTAATGCACAATTTAAAAATCAATTTCAGGGTAATGATGGTGAGCACCACTTCCGAACAGAACCCCTTGTGTGGCCGGCCATTGCAAGCTCCCACATCCTGCAAGCAGTGCCTTTGACACCCCTGGTCTTCCAGGCAGGGATCGGCAACCACCTCCTGGGGGTGTTCATAGTTCTCTCACCATATTACCTCCCTGAGATGTTTGTGTGTAATGTACGCTGTGTTAGAATGCACTTTTTGGACCTAGGGTAGTGAATCCTTGATATATCCAGGTTCTCCAAGAGCTTTGGAAACATGGTTTGATTAAATAATGCACAGCGATTTGGACAGATGAGCAGGTTTTTTTAATTGCGGGCACACACACACACACACACACACACACGGAATGACATATTTAAGTAAAACCCCAAATGCACACTTCGATGCACTCAAAGAGAGGCACGGTCAGTTCTTGTCATTCTATAGAGTCTCCACAAACACTGAATTAGGGAACATTGGGCCGTTTTTCCAAAGGAAAATCAAGCTTAGATTCCTTGCGCCTCTGGTCACATCATTTTTCACCAATAAATCAATATATAACCTGGTGTTATGTGTGTTTCTGTTTAAAGAAACCTTAGTTAATATCTATCATGGCTTCATTAACATCAAACTCACGGCCAACAACACGGTAACTCAGCCTGAGCGAAGCCCATCTAAAACACGTATTTTCCCCATAAGGCACATTACAGCCTTCTCGCATTTAGGAACACAAGAAAGCACTTGAGCACAACAATTAGGGGCCATTTTAAACGACAAAAGCAGCAACAAAAAGCACAAAAAATGCAGAAAACATGTCACTAAACAGATCATGAGAAAAACACTTGTTTGCAGCCTGAGAGCTGAAGTCGCCCTCAGTGGGGAATCACACCGCCGGCCACTCAATGTTTGTGGCTCTGTGCGTGTCTGCAAATGTCCACAAAGGCGCGCACTGATTGGGGGTTACAGATCCATTTTAGCAAGCAGGCGATTTTGCAAATATGGAATCCGCAAATGACAAAGGTCAGCGCCGTATGTATCTCCTGGTTGGAGATGGCATGCAGGGGCCTGAGGGGGGTTTGCTTTTGCAATGTGTCCCTAAAAACCCATCCACACCTGTTAAAGGGCATCCTAGGGAAAGGCAGGGGGCCCCACATCATGAGGCTTCCGTTCCCACCCAAGCTCTACCAATTACAAACTGTTTACTGTGAATCTCAGTGTCTTGGCTTATAAAATACACTTGGACAGAGTGAGAACACCTTTTTTCATTTTTGTTTGTGTTAAATGAGACACGCGCTTCTGATGAGCATTAATTTGGGCTTAAGAGAGTGTGGTTTCTCCATAAAACCAGTTTGTTGATTCATGCGATCCCTCACACAGTGTGAATCTCCTTTCCACTTTCAAACACATTATACTCAAACGGTTGCCTATTATGTGGCCCAGAAAAAGCATCACTAATCTTTTGATGTTAGTTAAGATCAGCAATGTCATAATGACAAGGAGGAAACCAGTGACTTGCCGACATTCCTTGGCCTTTCCAGTCATGATGGGCACATCACATGTGGTCAGAAAACCCAAGTACTGGGGTGTGAAAATTAAATGAGCAACGCTTTGACAAAGTTTTGTGCTGCAGAATTGGAAGGTGCTCACAGTGCTGATGAAAGCAAACACTTGTGGGCGTTTTGCACCCTTGTAGATTACTGACCCCCTAACAGGTGGCTTTGGTCCAGGCTGTCAGGCTCTGTGTGGTCAGAAATGTGGGATTCTTGAGGTCGCTGCCAGGTGGTCCCTCCACATGTCCTTCGCTGGACTAAGGACTTCCCTCAGTCCTACCCAGTTCGTTCTGAGGTAGGTAACGAATTGGGCAAACAATTATTTGCTGAATGTGAGGGGTGTGCCAGACTTTCTGCCAGGTGCTCTCACTTAGGGTGTCATGTGAATACTTGATATGTGTGCTTTTCAATTTGGGGTCATCTCTCATAAAAAACTGTGTGATAGATGAAATCTCTAGCACTCATTTCTTTTCCTGTAAGCAACTTCATGTCTCCTTGTGAGCCCCCTTTTCTACCCACTGTCAGGAAAGTGGGTGCCACCATTTTTTCCTGTTTTGTTTAGATATTTTCTATTTGAGAAAAGAAATCAGTGAAGTCATATGATGTGCATACATCAATATAATGTGATATCCTGCCTGGAAAAAATGGAAAAATGTTGCTTTAGATTTTGTCATCTTTCAGATTGCAAAGGAAAGTCTCTCTAATGGGGAAATAGCAGGCATAAAGAGAGAGGCTCACAGGCAGAGCCCCACCCCTCACATCTTCCCTTCTTGGAAGTTTCCAGCACTGTCTACTCATGGTCCTGTCTTCTGCTTCACTCAGGCCATGGGGCACTTCTCTCTTCCCACTGATGCCCAATTCTGGTGCTCAGTGGACCCATGACACTAAAACTCACTGCGCTGATATCTTAGGTCAGACAGGAGGCAGATTCATGCACCTGCAGTGCTCAGCACGTGTCTACATTCACCAAGACAAGTGTTGGTAGAACAGCAGGGTTGTTTTGAGGACGAAGTCCCATCGTTGTAGGCTAGCCCCCTCTCAAAAAAGGGAGAAAGTAGTGGAGATTCCAGGATCACTGGGGGAAGGCTGAGGAATAGGGAGGTGAGGCAGTCCATTCTCACTCCCCCTGGACGAAAGCGAGAATGAGGACAATAAGCCAAAACTTATGGCTTTTATGTGTTAGCGATGTTGACTATACACAGTCACCGGGAAGGGAGAAAAGTATTCCTCTAAGTCAGTGCTGATAAAAACATTCATTTGGAATGAATCAAATCCTAAATTTAATTTAACCTATATTTAGGAGAACGCATATTATCAAAGCATTCCCTATACCTATTATTCCTTTTCATTATAAAACTTATCTGACACAAATCATGACAGATCTTTATGTTTTCTAGGTTTTTAAACATCTAATATAGCATGTAATTTCTTATAATGTAGAGAGAATCTATAATAACCAGATTAAAAAGGGTTGACTATCATTGTAATTCAGTGAATTAGGTAAAAAGCATTTTTATTAAATTAAAAAAATTTAGTCTTGTTTTTTAAATCTGATTCATCAAGAAAATTATTCCATGTCTTCATTTTCTCCTAAAATGGAAAAAAATGCAAGTAATTTTAGTTTCAAAGGCAATATAACCTAAGAAAAAATTATGAAAAATAACTTGGTCAAACTGTAATTTAATAAGGGAATTAGAAAAGAAGTGTCAAGGGCATTAGTGTTTGTTGTGAGTAAAATAATGAGAATTGAATTTGGTGGAGGGGGAGTTAGGGCCCATAGAAGACTACTGGACTAGAAATTAGATATTTCAATTCTTGCCCTTGGTTGAACATTGACCGGATCAGGGTAGGAAGTCTTACAGACCTCCACTCATTCATAACTACTACTGAGCACCTGCTCTGTGTAGAGTTAGGGTACATCCACGGATACGGCGATGGCACCCCACAACTTGCTGTGCTTGCGTTAGAGCTCCTTGTCCCAGATCCCCATCTCTCTGGTTCTAGACTCTTGAGTACAGCTTATGCGCGCTCCCTTGGTAATGTCTAATCGCACACTTCTAAGCACTATCCACACAAAATACTTCCCATTTCTTATCTCCGGGTGCCCCCCCTGAAATCTGGATTTATATACCCTACTGCTCAGGTGGTTGATAGGCATCTCAAACCGAACCAGACCCCTGATCTTTTATCCCTAGCGTGTTCCTCTCCCACAAACACTGGGGAGCCTGGCTCCAGGGTTTCTGACAGAACACCCTTCAGCCCTGTGTTAAACATCCTGTGCCCTTGAGGCGCCTGGGTGGCTCAGTCGGTTAAGCCTCTGACTCTTGATTTTGGCTCAGGTCATGACCTCAGGGTGGTGAGATCGAGCCCTGTGTGAGGCTCTATGCTCTGCGGGGAGTCTGCTTGAGAATCTCACTCTCTCTCTCTGCCCCTCCCTCCACACGTGTGCACTCTTCCTCTCTAAAATAAATGAATTAAAAAAAAATCAATCAATCGTAAAAAAATACTATGCCGTCAGAATCTACTGATTTCTCCCTACCTCCCTACCTACCACTGTGACCACAAGGCTTTGCCTGGATTTCTGCAACAGCCTCCTGGTAGGTTATAATGCAATTACTGTTAAACCCCTACACCTAAACCTTAACACGGCACCCAAAGTGACTATTTAAAAATATCAGATCTTGTCACTCATGGCTCAATAAGTCCAATAACTTAGCATCTCACCCCAAGAAAACCCAGTAACTTTCCAGTGGCCTTACTGGCCCTCCATACCCCAGCCCATCACCTCTCTACCTGATCACTCTTCACTCACTCCATGCCAGGTCCATGGGTCCCCCACCCCTCCTGGAGAGGCCATGTGGTGTTGCCTCAGGGCCTTTGCACCTGCTGCCACTGCCATGGGCTCACTTCCTCTTGCGTTTTGGGTCTATGCTCAACTAGCATTTTCTCAGTGGGGTGTCCTACCCAACTCCCTCCACGTCCCGTGCCCTTTTCTTGCACTGTTTGCTTCATAGCATTTACCATGATCTGACATACACAACACAGCCCATATTTTTATGCTCTGTCTCTCCCTACTAACATGTGAACCATATGAGGACAGAGATTTTGGTCTGTATTTTTTACTGCTGCATCTCCAATGCCTGGCACATCATAAATTCGTGATAATTGTTTATTGAATTAGGGGATAATAAATGCATTGAAAAAACAACTAGTATAGTTGTATATTATCTTCACATAACGTGTGTGTGTGTGTGTGTGTGTGTGTGTGAGACAAAGAGAGGCAGAAATAGAGAGAAAAAGAGAGACACAGGAAGGCTTAGATTTGCACAAAATTCAAATCACTACACAGTCAACATGAAATCTTGAAAACTTGGTTTGTACTAGAAAATTTTAGCTACTTTGATGATAGAAATGGTTAACAATCAAAGAGGAGAGGTAAGTTAACATATCTGTAGCACGGTGTAATCCTGTTCCTGGGGGACTGGGATGGGTGTGGCCGAGGGCTCCTCCCATGGCTCCATGGAGGTGAGAATCTACCTTTCCCTTGAAGTAAGTATAATAATGTTCACGGGTGTGAGCGAAGGCCTGTTGCGCGGGGGACCAGCAGGGGCAAAATCGCCATGTTATTAACCACGAGTCACACATTGTCTGGACGTTGAGTCAACCCACCTGTCCTGAAAGGAGAGTATTTGAGGAACTAGAGGAGACACCTGGTTATGTTATTTGGGCCACACTGTGGAAGGTACTTGAACTACTGGCCAATTTAATATCATCTTAGCTTTTTAGTCATGAAATCTTGTCAAACAAGACACGTCACAAGGCCTAAATGTATAAAACAGTACAGATCGGCGGTTTGAGTAGAAGTGGGAGCCCAGGGCTCTCTCCTGCAGTTTCCCCTCACCCACTGCCGGGGTTTTGAAGGGCCTCATGGAAACCAGGGGCCCTTCGGATTGCCCTTGAAAACCACTGTTATAGATAGCTGAGGTTTTCACTTCACTCCTAATTTGCATATGTCTGATGTCATCTGGAAATGTTATTACTATGATAGCAGACTATGCCTGTAGGACACCCCCTGTGCTGGGAACCAAGAGATAACCTGTCTGAATGACCTTGGGCCTGACTTGGCCGTCTTAAGTGTTCATTCAGCCATTCAGTCAACAAATATGCCCAGACCTGCTGTGTGCCAGGCATTTTGGCAGGTTTTTGGGGTATAAAATACCACCCCCCATGAAAGCTAATCAGGTTAACTCCTCAAGGAAACAAATGGGCTGCTGCAGCAGAGCATGATGGGTGGGGATTACCCCAGTTTATACGGCTAGTCAGAGAAGGCCTTCTTGAGGAAGCACCCTTGATTCGTGGTCTCAAGGTGAGAAAGGAGCCAGCCATGGGGAGGTTGAAGAGAGCTTTGCCTTCTAGATGGAGGGGGACCTCGGACATGGAGTCCTCACAGCAGGGAGTGTCTGGTGCACACAGGGAACTGAAAGACAGGCCCTGGGCTTGGAGATCCCTTAGTCTTCGACTTTACACTGCGGGGGGACCCTCACTATTATGTTGGCAAAGATTGCAAAACTCATTATCCTGGTATGTCTCAGATGTCTTTTCTTTTTAAAGATTTTTTATTTTTTTGAGAAAGCGCATGAGCACATGGGCACATGAGCTGGGGGAGGGGCAGAGGGACAAGCAGACTCCCCCACGCCCCCACCCCGAGCAGGGAGCCTGTCGCAGGGACTGATTCCAGGACTGAGCCTCCCAGGCGTCCCCGGATGTCTTTTCAGTGTGGCACATCTACACCTACACACGCATGCAGGTGCACCTGGGCTGGGTCACAGGGTACCAGGCTGGGGCCATTTTCTAAGTACAGGCGATCCCCATTATCCATGGATTCCATACCTGCAAATTCTCCTACTTGCTAAAATCTATCTGTAATCCCCAAATCTATCTCAGGGCACTTTTGCAGTCATTCACAAACATGCTCAAAGTGGTGAAAAACTTAAGTTGCCATCATGAGTGTTCGCAGGTGAGGTCAAGCAAGACCATGCTTTGCCTCCCTGTTTCAGCTCATGCCGTATACCAGAGTCCTTTTCACACTCCATGTAGTGCCATGTGTTTCAAATTTTTGTGCCTTTTGTTGGTGATTTTGCTGCCGAAAACAGGCTCCAAATGTCGCGCTGAGGTGCTGTCAAATGTTCTTGTGCTTAGGTGTGAGAAGGCTGTGATGTGCCTTACGGAGAAAATACGTGTCAGGCGAGCTCGGCTGAGACTGAGTTATGGGGCTGTTGGCCATGAATTCATAGTAGTGAATCAATAATATGCATATTCAATATGGTGTCTTTAAACAGAAATGCACATAAAAGAAGGTTCTTGATTGGTTAATGAAAATTTTGTGACCAGAGGCTCATAGGAACCTAACCCTGTAGTTGTCCCAGGAGCAGTGGTTCTGTGCTCACTTAGCTCAGGGGCTAGAGACTTTATGGACCATCCTACTGTGGGTTATAAGAATCAACCGTAGAAGACTTTACTTCATTGCATATACCTGAGAAGAGGAGTACGAGTAGTAGGTGGTGAGGAACAAAGCCATGGAGGCAGGAAAGGGCACACAGTTAAGGGCATTGATGTTGACATTTCCGTACCATTTTTCCATATTTTCCAATCATTTGAAATAAGCCCTAGATCCGTAGATAAGGCAAAGTTAGAGTCAATGTCTTTTCAGCGAGTTGATGCACAATCATAGTTCTCTGTACATGTGTCCTATCCTGCTGCTACATTTTAAGCTGGAATATGATCATCTGCAGCAACTAAGCTCATTAAAGAACAGAAAGTGAAATAGGAACTGCCCCCAGAGTTAGGAATGACTGACTCTCCATGGGACTGATGTGAAGGATTTGAGAAATACCTCTTTGAATATAATGTTCCTTAAGCTTACAGTTTTCTGTGCAGTTGCTTAAAAATATAATTTCTTAGTTAGGACTAGGACCTACTATATACCTGAAGCCATATTATTACCTTGCCCATTCAACTATATTTACATAAATCAAAACTCCTAACAATGGTCTATGAGACCTGTGATTTAATCACTGCTTTACAACTCTTTACTTAATCATAAATTATTTCAAACAAATGAAAGAGTTCAGATGATAATAGGCATCCTACCAGATATTTATCCAATGTTAATCACATTTTGTCATAATTGCTTCAGATTCTTCTCAGGAGATAATATCATACAGTTAAACCTGAGCCCATTCTCTCCACTTGCTCTGCTCCCCCTTCCCAGGTGCAGAGCCTCACGCTGGCATGCATCCCCCTAACATGGTTTGATACCTGTACTACTTCTACACGAGATCATGAAGAACTTGTAGCATGGTTTTGGCATTGAAGTCCTTACATACGTGGTACCATTCTCCACATTCCTTTCTGTACGTTTTCTTTTAATAAACAATGTTTTTAATCCACTCTGCTAATCTCTACCTTTTAATTAGCATATAGAGACCATTTACATTTTAGGTAATTATTGATATGTTAGCGATCGATTTGCCATTTTATTTGTTTCCCCTATTTCTCATTTTTCTATTTCTCTTTTCCTACCTTCCTGTGAGTTCAATGACGCTTTTTAAGATTTCATCTCGATTATTCACAGTATATTTCAATATATCATTTCCCATAGTTTCCATGGAGGTGGTTCTGGGTATTACAACAAACGCACAAAACTCGTCACAGTCAGAATACCCACGTCTTCCCACTGGGAGTGGAGTGTAGGGGGTCTCACTTCCCTTCAAGCTCCTCACTGTCCCTATCTTTTAAATCGACTTGTCGTAAGTATTTCTTCTATGTGCCCTGAGCTCCACATCATATGCTAACGTAGTTTTTGCTTTCACCATCAGAAAGGATTTTTAAAAACCACTGAGGAGTAAGCTGGTCCACTCCCTCTCCTTGTGTCTGCCCACACCTACGTACTTTGTTCCTTTTTTGAATTATAAGCCCATCTCCTGTTATCAACCCCTTTCTGCTTAGAAAACGTCCTCCAGCCATTATTTAAGGATGGATTTGGCTTTCCTTTGTTTGACTGTACCTTTAATTCCCCTGCTTTCTTGGAGTATGTTTTCTGTGGGCAGAGAATTTGCAGTGGGTGGTTGTCTTTCAGTGCTTGGAAATTTGCCAATTCCTTCTGGCTTCCACGGCTTGAGAGGAGAGATCTGCTCACATGGGAAGTGGTGTCCACCTGTGAGTAATATGTCATTTCTCTCTGCTCACTTCCAAGGTGTTCTTTTGTCTTGGGCTCCAAGGATGTAAATTTAGCTCTTTTGTTGTTTTCCCACGGGGCCTCAGCTCTGTTCCTTTTGTTTCTATTTCTGTCTGTTGTCCAGATGGGGTAAATTCTACTGATGTTTCCTCGAGTTCTCTGATTCTAGCCTCTGTCATCTCTGCTCTATTATTGAGCCCATCCAGGGAGGGTGCTGGTTTTTTTTGGGGGGGGTGTTGGTTATTATATTGTTCAGTTATATATGCTCCATTTTTTTTCATTCTAATGTCTGTCTCTTTGCTGAGACTTTGGATCAGCATTTTGGGTATTATATTGAGACCGAATCCTATTTCATGTTTTGTTTTGTGAGCAAGCAATTCCCCTGTTGAGGTGCATGCGGCACAAGGGTCCAGTGGGTGGGTATGTCCACTTTCCCTCTGGGTCCCCTGACATGAGTCGGGGGTGATGGAGGGACACCAGGAGGGCTGATGGGGGACACAAGCAGGAGGGATGGGGGGAAAGCAGGGTATCGACGACCCTGCCCCCACCACTTCCTACCTCTCCCTGAAGCAGGTGCAGGTGCAGGGTCAGGCTGACATACCTGGCTGAGCTGCTCTGACGGGGTCTCAGAGTCTGATGCCCACTTTCCTGGGTGGAGTGTCAGGTGGGATAGCAGCTTCCTGCGTTGCCCTGCTGAAACCATGGCAGGGGCTGGCTCTGTTCTTCCTTTGACTGGAACAACACAGGCACTGCTGAACAAGCTTTATCATTAGGCTACCCTCTTCCAGAGCATTTGGCCAGCTGGCCAGGCCTCCTTTGATGCTGTATTTGTGTCGCTTGGCGATTCCAGGCAGGAGAAGCCACAGTGCCCCATGTGGGGTCTAGGGGGAGGGGGAAGAGAACGCTGGGGTCGCACGGCCCTGTCCTTTGTTCCTTGGCTCTGAAGGTCCCAGGACAGTCCACTTTCTTTGTCCTGCCTTCCAGTCTCCTGTGCTTGTTTGCTGTGTGTTAGCTGTAAGGGGGGAGCCGGGGAGCCATGGGGCTGCTCCATCCTGACGGAACCGGCATCGATGTTTCCCGAGATTGGTGCACACTATCTTACTTGCACGCTTAGTTCTTTCAGTTTAATAATCAGTGGCAGTCTGTTCTGTGGACCCAGGGCTTGTTTGTGTTTTGGTCTTTTTCCTACTCAGAGATGTTTGCTTCCCCTCCCCCCAATTATTTCCTTTCACGAACCATGATAGAATGCACCTGCTAGTAATGGGTGTCCTAAATGCACACCAAGACCTTCTTGGGAGTGACCCAGGGAGTAGAATTCCTGATCTGTAATTTCCCCTTTTTCTCTGTCCATTTCTTTACTTGGTGGTTTTGTGACTGCCTCTACTCAGTCCCTGCGGCCCAGAATCAGAGGAAGTTTTATAGCAATGCCCTAATTCCTGTTCCGGGGGGTGTCAGGGAGCTTACGTTCCTAGCCACTGAGCCAGGGTACTTTCAGCCTTAATTCAAGCTTGTATCTCTCTTGTTTGCTTATGGTCCACAGAGATGTGTATTTTGCCTAAAACTAGCTACGTCTTTTATACTTTCTCCGTTTATGTTTTATCTATTGTTGCTGTGTTAGAAGCAGAGGATGGGTTTGGGAGAGGACACTCAAAGTATGAATTACAGAGATCTCCTTCCCCCAAATACCTTCCCTATCCCTCTTGTGCGAGATTGTCCCCTTTGCTCACGGAGTGCTTACAACTCTGCCTACTGGTCAGTTCCTGGCTGCACAAAACTTTCATACCCTGTGGTCCTCATACATACGGTTCCCTGGTCTCAACCTAAGTATTAAGTCAGAGGTCTTCTTTGAATACCAGTCTAAATTAGGGACCTACATATTACATTTAATGTCAGGTCTTTGTTTCTTTGTTTCTTTCACATCCCCTGTGATGACTTGTATTATTTTATCTGTTCACTTGTTGCTGTTTAAAGGTCTCATCCACTACGATAGGAGCTTCATGATGGCAGAGTAATTATTTCCTTAGAGTCTCACGTGGGCCTGGCACATAATATGCACTCAATATAGATTTGCTGCACAAATGCTGAGTGGTTACACTGGGCCATTACAAATCCATCACAATAATTTGTCTTCAATCATCATTACTTGTAATTTTGATTGAAGTGTGCTTCGCATACAATGTTATTTTTAAGTTTGTTCATGTGCAAAGTAAAGGCAGAAATGCTAAGAATTAATGCCCCAAACCTGAATACTTTAGATTGTGAAGACACGAAACTTTATATAGTGTTTCTATTCCTTTCCTGTTTTATGTCTGTTTTCCAGGTTCTCAATGCCGTCAATGTTCTCTTTCTCTCCCTCTTCCTTCTACTGAAAAAAAAAAAATCCATTTTAAAGCTCTCTCAGTTGTTTACATTTGATAGTGACAAGGATAGTAAGAGAACTTCTCCCGGGCGAGCCGGGGGACCGGCGTGGCGTCTCGGACCACGTGGGGACACAGGACGAGCAGGCAGGAGTACCCGTGTTCCTAGAGGGGATGACTCTGTTCCATGCACCTGGTGAACACGTTTGCCATATCTCGTGGCTCCCACCCATGCCACCTCACGCAGACAGGGAAAAGAGGTGGGCCTAAGGGGCACCGACGTCACCAAAATGATCATTATTTTACTGTTTTCTTTAGGACTGGCCAGGGTGGCAATAAAAAAAAATTGCTTGCTCTTGTAAGACTTAATGATGACCTTATTAGGTTATTAACAATGCCACCAAAGAACAGCAAAAAACATATGATGACATCATCCAACTGGTGTGCTCCCGTTTAACCCTTTATAACTTCTTTTTTTTTTAAGATTTTTTTCAATTTATTAATTTGTCAGAGAGAGAGGGAGAGAGAGACAGAGAGTAAGCACAGAAGGGGGGGGCGGCATACAGAGAGAGAAGCAGACTCCCCGCGTAGCGAGGAGCCTGATGCGGGACTCGATCCGAGGACTCTGGGATTATGACCTGAGCCGGAGGCAGACGCTTAACTGACTGAGCCACTCAGGTGCCCCTAACCCCTTATAATTTCTAGGAGCTTTATTTCCATCCAAAGTAAGGATGGGATAGTTTAAGAATGATTACTGACATCCTATTCATTTACTTGCCTTTGAAATGCATGCATATTTTCCCTAAAGATGAAGTTCCCTTAAATACACTGTATTTGGTAAAGTTGCAACTTTATTTTGTATATTGTCAGAGACAGTGCTGCTGGAGGCCATGGCCCACCACTGCCCCTCAAAGGCTCCGAGTCCATCATACCCCACAAAAAGAGCCCCGGTAGCTGAGAGGACAGGCACCACCAAGCCCTGTTCCGTCCATTATGCTCTCTGTCCCGACCAGGGTCTGCAGCCCTGACATCACTCACAGAGACAGTCATCATGCCACTGGCTTTCCCGTGTCCTCCACGGTGAGGAGCATCATTACACAGGGTATTGCAGAATTCACCGGGTGGTTAGTCCCAGAAAACCCAAGGCACAAATGCACAGCCAACTGTCTCCTGAGTGCTTGCTTTTGAACTTTTAGAACATGAGAAAATGGTGTTGAAGCTGAATCTGCAAATACAAATGGAGAGTGAAATTGGTTCTCCAGAATCCAAATAGCACACTCTTCCTTCCTGCTAAGAACTAGTGGCTATTGAACCATTCCTGCCTATTAACCGCCCCAGCTCTGTAGTCAAGCATTCAATGACCCAGCCTGCCTTTTCTCCATGTAATCATTTTTCTAGAATGAGACTGACCTGCCTGGCCTACCAAGACAGGCTGAGAGATGTCTCCACCTGCCCCCCACATTGACTTAAGTGATGCCCATGACTTGTAATAACCAGAACCACTCTCGTTACTTTCAAAATCCTCCTCAATGCTCAAGGTAAAGCCCGAGCTGCTTGCTGCTCCTCCAAGCGACCTTCCCTGACTCCCACAGCATGTGCTCATCTCCTGGTCCCTCGCATGGACAGCTCGGCAGGTCTGCACCGCAAAATGACCACAAACACACATGCTGATATGTACCAAAAAGGGGCACAATTAAGCGGGAAGATTTAAGACTCCTGTTCTAGGAGCTCTCGCTCATTATCACCAATATGTGGTTGTTTCCTTCCTGGGCACATAGAAATTACAATCCCCAACCCTCTACGATCGGTTAGAGCCACCAGATTAATTCGGGCCAGTGAACTCTGAGTGGAGGTGAAAATGCCCCTCCGTGAGGAGGCAACAGCCCCCTGCATACGTAGCCCTCCAGCTTCCTGTTCCCCCAGCAGTGGCCACCTGGAAGCCACACATTGAGAGGACAATGTGGCCGAGTCTCTGAGTCATCGTGTGGCCCACAGAAGACTTGGAAGGAACTAAAAACCTCTGTTAAGCTAAACTACTTTCGTAGCAATAATTCACAACCATGGTAATGCCTCAGGCTCTAGTCCTGACTCAGCGATTAACTAGATACCTTGGAGCAGTCTGTGATGGAGAAGTCCCGTATCCCTACGGGAGGGAAGTAGCCTGTGATGGAGAAGTCCTGTATCCCTACGGGAGGGAAGCATCATTTTCCCCCCTTGCACAGCACTTCGTGTGCACCCACAGATTTTCCTTCCCTCCTCTCCCAGGAAAGAGCACACAGATTGCTCTCAGCCTCCCAGCATGACAAACAACGAGGTCACAGGCACCCTTGTGGGCTTGGAAATAAGGGTCTTTATGGCAAGCAGGACGGGATTTCCCACTGGCGTGATCCCTTCTGGAATGTTTGCTCCACGGCGTGAATGCACGTCATGCCGCTGAATGGTACACTTTTAGGTTTTAAAATGGTAAATTTTGTGTTGTGAAGTGATTGATACGCTAAGTTGCTTGACAATTCTTTTCTCTTAAGGAGTTCAGTTTTGTTTGTACTATTGATTTGCTTAGTCAACTCCTTCCTTGCAAAGGACCCAAAAGTAAACCAACCCAGATTCTGCCAAATTAGTCAAGTTCCATCTGATGAAGCTTTAGAAAATAATTCGAAAATCATCAGCCAGATTCCACCAATATCAAAAGAAAGGACCTCACTGACTTTTTTCAAAAATGAAATAATTCATTTATTTTCCTGAAAAGTGTGTGCGACGTAGAGCAGCTTTCTATGCCTCCACACTGAACTATTTCAGTTCTTCCAAGGAGTAGAGTGGCAATTACTTTAAGATAAGTAGATTCTTTAAACCTGAAGTCATATTTGACCTATATATATTGACCATCAATGTCATATTTTGACATACGTTTCTGGGGAATTAACATATTGGAGTGAAAAGAACCGTCTGTCCTGAGTACGCACGTCGTGCTGAGGAACTGAGTATGCATCTGGGTTTTCAAAAAGAGGGGGCAGAGGGAGGTTGCCAGAATGGATGAAGGAAGCTGTGCCAAATGTGAGAAACAGCATGATGCCTGAAACACTGGGTCAGGGGAAGGGAAGGTATGAGGGGCAGTCAGGAAGAAGATCTGAGCTGGCATACCTAAGGGGCGGAGAAAGATGGTAAATGAAGAAAAATCAGTACAAAAACAAATCGGCACTACTCAATGTCACTTTGCTGAATTCAACCAGCATGGTTTCAACATCTCATTAAAACAGTAAAACCTAGAGAATGCACTTTGTCGTATGAATATTTTATAGAATTTTACAAATAATAATGTGGTACACTGAATTAACGATATGCAATCAATTAGAAAGGCACCCACATATTTTCAGAAGTGCCACATAATCAGACCGATGCAATTGACTTATGACTGGGGATTTTATTAGTCAAGGAAAAAGGCAGTAGGGAGGTACTCACTTAATCACAGCTGCATGGTTTATTTAAGGCAGGGAAATGGAACGGAGCATCATTTTCCAAAATCTCCTATCATAGCCCCTGTGCAAATGTCAAGACAATTCACACGGCCTTACTGTAGAGTAGATGAAGTAGCGCTATCCCATTGCTGGAGCAAACACATAACTGATTACTTTTACGGAACATTCACAGCAGCTTCTAAACACATTCTGAACACAGCTGTGCATAGGTAAGCACACTCTTTTTCCCCAGGCAGACTCCAGACCCTAGCACACACACAGTGGGGACTATACCCTGCAGCCCTGTGTGCTTGGGATTGGCTTCTGGCTTTGCCAGGATTTGTCAATGCTGATGCAAGAGAGCTGCCAATTCAAATTGTTTTTTTTTTTTTTTTCAATCAGTTGTTTGGACCGATTTGGAATGATCCTTCTCATACACAGAGCATCAATCTATCATACTTAAGCTACCAATCGTTATCTGAAACCATCTTCTCCTCCTGGCTGTCCACTGACTGAGAGGTGAACTGGTTGCTCTCATTCCATGTGCAACATGAGTGCGCTGGGCTGCATCCCCTTGGAGGCCTCTTCTACTTGCAACTGTCATGTGACTTTATAATATGATAAAGCTAGATAAACTAAGGTTGTGGTTGTTAGGTTGTACCTCTTGATGAGTCTTGGCTCGAGGCTGCCCATAGAAATAGACTCTAAATCCAGGCTGATTGTGTACAACTAGTCATGCTGGAAGATGAAGCTGGAAACGCAGTGAGGACATGTCAGCCCTATTCCTCCAGAAACAGACCCCATGTTGATGATTAACATGAGAGGAAAATACCCGCGTGAGGGAAAAATGCAGGAGATGCTCTGGAAGCTACGAGACCACCATGCAAGTCTGGTCCTGGTGAAGGAGTGAGGGAGAGAAGCTTGGGGGTCTTTGGGGTCTAAGGACATCCTTCAGGGAGTCTATGACTGAAGGCTGGCCAACAGTGAGGCCCCCAAGTGTCCAAGAGCAGGCCTTCGTCAACATCCCCAGGGCAGTCCTTACCAGGTGGGGGCGTGAACCACCACCCAAGTGCCGAGTTGGATTCCAAAGCCTGGCTCAGGGGCCTGTCCGTATTGCTCCCTGTAGCTGGAGGTCAGCCAGGGCTTTCTCATGGCTACGGCGTGAGACATGGAAGAGAAGGGTGCACTCAGTCTAGGTGCCAGCGTGGGCATGGGGAACGCTGAGACAGGGTAGAACACGCACCTCGAAGTTCTCTTACCCTAGGCTGAAGGCCGGAATATTTACCTGCAAGTCCCAGTGGTCAGCTATTTAAGACTGCCAGCAAGGGCATGAATTCCAAGGCATATCCAGACTGCCACACACCCAGAGTGCAGTCCACACAGGTGCTTGCAGGTGGATGTTAGGGCCAGAAATGGCCAACCGGTTATGGGCGGGGCACCAGCAGAGCCTGCCGCCCTTACTACATAGACGTGGCGATGGAGATTCTGCCTGGCCTCACTCTGGATCCCTCCTTGAAGCATCGAGACCACTTAGAAGGACCTTCTAAAGACAGAGCATAGTTGGGATTTGCCCTGCATGGCAGTTCTAACAAAGTGAAAACACTGTGCACTTCACATATCCTTAGCTGCTGACTTTTTCAACAAGATACAGACATGTTAGGATAACCCCCTCTCTTTGTAGCCCAGGAGTTGCATTTATTCTGATCAGTGCCCGCCACAAGATTTTAATAGCCCTTCTTCCCCTTTCTTTATGAAATGTATTGAGAAGACTATTTAAAAGTTGAAACAACAGGGCTATCAGTTGAGAAGACCCCATACACCTGGAGTGAGAAAGCAAAAGGAACAAGACAGTTAAGGCTCAAATAGGAGCAGAGCCAGCATCACAGGAAGCCTAGGGAGCCCCGAGAGCCAGCGTGGGACACACTCGAGGTACAGGTTATGGATATACCACGACAAGAGTCTCCCACTGAAGAATGGATTCTGGACAGCAGGGTGTTTACAACAGCTTCTAATTGGTAGGCATTATTTGCCAAAAGCAATCTTGGACTGCTTCACAGTTCGCCTCGGGTTATATAATCAACGGGTTTTTGAATAAATGGCTGATGGCCCCAAAGCAATCAAATGACAAGTTTGGCTGGATGGACCGGCAAGGAGTACATGATGTACCTGCAAATGTATGAATATCAGACATAGTTCCTAGGAGCATAGAGCTTTCAAACTACGTGCCTATAGTGGCTGGAAATTTTCTCATATTATTGAATTTAGGAGTACTCCGGAACTGTTCCAGGTGCCAGAGTGACAAATAAGTGCTTGGTATGAGTGTTCTGTAGAAACATCAGCTCCACAGAATGCCCACTGATAGTTCGGTAGGTGTCCAATAAATATTAATGAATGTTAAAACTAAATTAATCATGGAAACGGTGGCTGTTCACCATAGGAAAAGCTTCATTACCCTGAATGCATTTCTCTCAGTCCTGCTTCCAGACTGTAAAGAATGACCTACAATAAGTTCACTTCACTCTTCCCTCAGATCCAGGGCGGAAGGTGAGAGGGCCAGCATTTTAGTCACACGTTAAAAACGTCCCTGGCTCTTGCTCCTTCTTTCCTCCGCTGTAAAGTCTGAATCTGCATCCACATGTGGTTAAACTAAAACTACCCCATTTTTCTGAAAGACATTATTATAGATAATGAATTTTAGTCAATAGAAATACAAGGCACAAAATATAACTTTTTTGTTGTTGTTCTTCTTCTGCAGCCTTCTTAGTAGGGTGTGAGGAGGGGACGGCTGAAAGTGTGAGACCAGGAGACTTTCAGTCTTACTGTCAGAAAGAGGGATCGCCATTCTCGTCTGAGGGACCAACTCACAGCACTGGCGGCCCAACAGTGACATTACAGTTTATTCTTGGGAGCAAGTTAGCAGAAACCCAAGTTTTATTCCCAGATATCCCTTCCTCCCTTAGCTATCAAGTATCAGCACTAGTGTGTTTTTACATTCGTAATTAAAGTTAGAGCAAAATATACAATTGTTAAGCGAAGAAACAGTAGCTGCATGGAGCCCATAATGTGCCTCTGAGTTTAGCTTTGCAAAACCTACATCGTATTTGACTTGCTGATTTCCTCATTCCCGGTAGGAAGGGAGTCAGGAATTATGGCCAGAGTGTTCAGCTTTTACTTTTGAGAACTCCTTTATCACACTAATCTGGGTGGTCAGTTTTTGCTCTGACTTGAGGGCCATTAGAGGACGGGAAGATGCTCAGGGGACCCGGAAGGCAGCAACGACCAGTTAGAGTAGCAAGTACACAGCCTGCTGGGTGTCCAGAGAGAAAAGAGGTGGGGGAAGGGAAGAATCAGAAAGCTTCTGCTCGTCTCCCTCGTACTTGCTTCTTGGAGCCTGACAGAGTGGGATCTATAGCATGGTATTGCTCGTCCAGGACTGAACAACTGATAAACACTGACAAATCTGTAAGCTCCAAATCCTGGTATCAAAAAAGTATGGCATATTGGTAAAGCGGGCCACACCACATTGCATGATCGATCCTTGATATCAGTCGTTAAAAAATAGTGATGTGGGTGATAGCAGACTGCTTCTGGAATGGCTCCCAACGATCCCATTGGAAGTGCGATGTTTATTACAAAATGGCAGGATGCTTTGCAACAGTGCCGGCTGCAGTTATGCCCAAACAGAAGAGCTTTTCTAATGTTACCTAATAAGCTCGGTTATTTAGCTAACGGGATTTCTGAGCCGTGTGGAAGCTGCCACACGGTTTTCTTGCTACTTACAGTATAATATGAGAGAAGAGAGATAAATTGCGGGAGTGATTATTAAACAGGAAGGAAACCGGAAAACCAAGATGAAAGAGAAACAGACTTCTGGTTTCAACCGCAACACGGAAAGAGCTTAGAAGCCATCATTCCCAGCCTCACAGCAAGAAACACCTGAACACACTGAAAATCAGTGACGTTTCTTGGAACCAGAAGAGAGCTGAGGTCCCAGCACATAGCTCCCCGGGAATCTGCCGAGAAGGGTGGATCTGCTTACCTAGAGCAAAAGCCCTGGACACACAAACAGGGAGGAACATGTCAGTGGCGGCTTTGATGAACAGCTAGAGGCTGAGAGTAGAGTAGCATGAGGACTAGAAGCTCCTTGGGCCATACTCTCAGGATGCCCACACTTGTGGATTCTACCTCCAGAAAAGATGGAGTTGACAACAGCAACTGTGAGTTAATAATTCGTGTTCCCAATGTTCCAGGCTGTTGATGACACCTGCCATCTGGTGAATGCCTGCTCCAGGGCTAAGCACCTTCTACACATTGGTACTTTGGGTCTCAGTGTTTTTACCTGGAATTTGGCGCTATAATGCCTACCTCAGAACTTTAAAATAAATAAAGAATCTTCCCAAAGACGTATGCTAGGGAGTGCAAAGCCAAGATTTAGGCAACATCTGCCTTTACCACCAGGCTCTGTTCACTGCCACACACACAGACCCCCAAACATGCCTTCACATTCCTAGAACAGAAATGTCCTGAATTACTCTTGAACTTCTTTGGGGGAAAAAATCATGAAAGAGGATAACATACTTTACACAATGGACATTATTCCTATTTGGATTTTGGGGGTACTGAAGAAACAGGGCACATCAGCAAATGCCTGGGAGTGAAATCTTTTTTCCTTTTAAAGGGGGCACCACAAGGGAGGTGCTTCTGTTAGGAACCCAACATGATGGAAGGAGTAAGGCTCTCACAGGGCACGCCAACTCCTGCCCTCACTTAGTTGATGATGAAACTGAGCTTGTGGGGCGGACAAACAAACTGAATTATGTGGCTGGATTTTCCATCCAGAATATTCAAACTGAAATAGCTCTACCTGGATAAATCCAGAAAAACAAAAAACAAAACAAAACAAAACCCCAAGATTCTGCCAAGTAATACATCTGTGTTCTAATGTGCTCCTGGTCCACTATTCAGACTTGAGATTCTAAAATGTTGCAATGCGGTCTTCATGGAGCAGTTGCTCTTTCTTGATTTGTTTTTCTTAGTTCCCAAGGGTCAGTTTTCCACCTCTATCCCAATGCTGCCTAATTAGATCATGACTTCACAGGTGCCAACGGAAAAGAGAGCAAGAGCGAGAGACAGAAGGAGACAGAGACAGAACGAAGCAGCACAGCAGCCTTGGCACGCGGCAAGGACTTCGGGCGCAGGAAGGCGTGGACGCCCAGGGCCGCCCTCCCCCGACGCGGCCCAGGTCCAGCGGACCCGGCGGCGCACGCAGCTCCGGCCCAGGGAGCCGCTGGGGACCGAGCCAGGCAGCCTGGTGCCGGCCCCTCTGCTCCCGGCCTCCGCCCGAGCGGTGGCGCCTGGCAGAGCCTCGCGTGCCACCTCCCGACCATCCCGGGAAGACTTGGCGGCGGGAGCGGGCGCAGGAGCGCGGGCGGGAGCGGGCGCCGGCCCTCCGAAGTGCCGGGTGCGCTCTGAGGCCGGCTGCCGCCGGAGCGAGCCCGCGGGCGCGCAGACGGCGTGCGAGGGCCGCGCGGGCGCCAACCCGAGTTGCCCGCCGCCGAGGCTCCGCCCGGGGGGCGTCAGGGCGCGCGGCGGCCACGCTCCCGCGGTCCCACCGGCCGGACACGTACCTCCGTACCCCTCCTCGGAGCGCCTGTGGGTCTGCTCGGCCTCCTGGTCTGGAGTCCGGGACTGCTGCCCGGGAAAGCTGCGCCGGGCAGAGCGCCCCGCAGCCGCTGGCGCCGGCCCCGGCTCCCTCCGGGGTCCCAGCAGCTGCTTCTCCTGTGCGGCTCGGGGCCGCGGGCGTCGGCGTCCGGCGCGCGCAGCCCCGCGGATACCTGCCCGAGGACTCGCCGGCGGCGCCCGACGCGGCCGGAGGGCAGGACCCCCCCCTCGCCTCCCGGAGACGCGCTCCGTGCCGCCCTCCGCGCCAAGGAAGTTTTGAAGGTGGAGCTGCGGGCCCCCAACTTCCTCCGGACATGAATCAAACAGCGGGAGCCTCCAATAACGTCAGGTGTCCCCCGGGGAAAGGCCACAAGGTAAGGGACCGCGACGGAGGCGCTTGGGCGGGACGTGGAGAGCGGGTTGAGGCCGCAGCGCGCGGGCGAGCGGACCCTCGCTGGTTTGCGGATTCCGAAACTCGGGTCCCTCCGCATCCCGGCCACTGGGGGTTGGGGTGGGGGGTGGGGGAGATGGTCCTTGAGTCAAGGCGGCCGACGGGCGCGGGGGATGTGAGAACAGGTGGTGCGTCCTAGACCGGAGCCCACAGTCCGGCGGGCCAGTGCACCTGCCTGGGCTAACCCGGAGCCGGGAGAGCCTTGGGCGCCAGCCCGGGGCTCCGTCGGCTCGTTGGCACATGCAAGATTCCCCCCAGATTGACGAGTTTTCGGGGGGGGGGGCGGTGGCAGGAAAGGTCAGCGGTGGGCGGCAGGGCCGCGGGAATCAGAGTGTGACCCTTGGGCTAGAGGTTGCCGGAGAGCGCTTCCCTGGCAGCGCTTTGGGCTCTGCAGGGCGCGCGCTCTCCTAGGTGTCACGGGCACGTGCTTAATTAACTTTAATGGTCCACGCGTGCCTGGAATGATTTCCAGGAAATTACTGACGTTCAGAGAAAGGAGACCAGGCAGCGGTGAGGGATTGCTGCAGAACCTCCATGGTAGCCCGGAATGTGTAGGGACAAGAGTGGGGTACGCGTGTTTGCACGCGCAGAGAAACAGACGGCCCCAGAAGCCCCCTGTTCCACACGGAGTCTGTGTGCGGCACAGCCCGCTCGGCCTTGGCCAGTATGACTCTTCTTTTTCTGGCCTGAGGCTCACCTCAGGTTGCAGTTAGTTTGCAAGGAAATTCCTTGCCTGGGTTGCATAGGGAAGCCGTGCAGCAGGTTATGTATCAATGTACAGTACTTATAAAATACTTTAGAGTATTTCTAATTAAAAAAAAAAACGAAGGAAGTACTTTGGATCTTAGATACGATGTATAACCTGAATCTGTGCTCTGGTCTTTTGCAGAGACACACACGTGTTTATCAGCATGTTAGTAGAAGATGGTTGTATTTGTTGAAAGTTGCACATAGTGGAGTTGGATTTAGGGATGACACTGGATTCATCTGGTGGATGAAGGAACTCCTAGTTTGTTGAGTTATGTAAGATGAGGATTTAGACTGAATGCCTTTATATCAATTGAGTGATATTTAGCATTTTCCGCTCCAGTCAGATCGGGCTGAAATATTTCAATCAGCAGGCCGTATCTCTGATCTCCGTACTCATTAACTATGATTCGAGCACTTACACTTTTCACATTTACTTTATTTAATATCCATAGGAAATGTCTTTTTAATATGTAGTAGCTGATATTATAAGATTTTAAATTAAAAATAATAAAGTTTCACACATCAGTGAGTATGTGGTAGAGACATCTATGGAGTTCAGAAGATCATTCAGTAATTTCTTCTAGAAAGTGCCTTTGGTTCCAGTGTTAAAGTGGCTTCTTGGCAGAATTGGCCTGCAGGGTATTGACACCAATAAAACTTTCTGGGAGGTGTTCAACACTGGGAAGTGGGCAACAATTCAGAAGGTACTAGGGAAACTTTTAGTCCCGAGGATGCATCTAGCAGGTGTGCAACAAATGCTTAGTCCATTGAATTATACCGATTCAGTGAAGTCATTCCTTTAACAAACATTACACACTCTGATTAAGTTCCAAGAGCTGAGAACCCAAATATAAACTTAGAGATTGCCTTCATTCTCTACAACGAAGCTCTGGTCATACCCACCCCTCATGCTTTAACATTTTTGATAGTTCCCGTTGCCCTGCAGTGAGGTAATTACGGTCTATCTGCAGGAAGAAAAGCATTCCAAACCCCTTGCTCAAAGAGTCCAGCGACGTCGTAGAATGCCTTGGGAGTTTACAGATTTGTGGTGCGTGGTGTGTTGAAGTTGGTGTGCTGGTGTGGCGGTGCTGGAGAGGGAATCCCCGGGAGGGGGGTGAGCGAGCGTGGAGTGAACGAGGCACACGCACACACCAGGGGGTTGGCGGGCAACACCAGGAAGTACGACACACCACGTGAGGCTTAGGTTCGGTAGTTCTAATGGAATATAGAACTCAAAAATACCAGTTTATTTTATCAGAAGTTTGAAATAAGCCTGTTTCCATTTTACATGAGGGTTCTCTGTGGGGGACTTTCAGGGAAGAAGGGCCTCACCGTCTCAGGAGAAGGGTCACTGGACCCACCTGTGTTTTGTCTCTTTCACTTACTGATCACAGGGACAGCAGTTGATCTTTGGCACATTATGATGATTTGTTCTTGGGAAGCATTTACTGTCTTTGTGATTTAGGGTGGCTTTTCGGTGGTTGGGTTTAGCTATCACTGCTGTTTCCTGCCAGGTGTGCTGTAGCTTCCATGCTCCTGACGGTGGAGGGGGTGGTGAAGGGCCCACTGCTCCTGGCTGCTAAGGATCACAGCGGTAACCACCCCACTGTGTGCCCCAGTATGGGCAAGAGCTGGTGCTCCTGAGAAGGTAGTTCCAGGAGTTATGGTCACATGGGGCTGGGAAATTAAAATGTCCCTGTGGGATGATGAAGTCATATCTACCATGTTGGTCTGGGGTTGAGCACAGTGACTGGTATTCACCAAGTACTAGTCAAGCACTGGTCAATAAGTCAGGCTGTTCTGTAAATACTTGAGGCCTGACTAACAGTTGGAGACCAGTTGAACAGCCCACGTAGGGTATTTCCACAGTGGCAGGCTCTGTGTCCAGAGGGGCTTGCTGGCTTCTGCCAGCGTACTGGAGTATGATACTTTCTAGAGATTTGTAAGTGTCTGCCAGCCTGCCTTCCTTCCTTCCTTCCTTCCTTCCTTCCTTCCTTCCTTCCTAAGATGTATACAAACTGGTATGCATTTTATGATACTAATTATATAGAAATACATATCTGAAGAGAAAAGATGGTAAGAAATTACACCAAACTATTAAGCGTGATTAACTTGGAATTAGGATAAAGAATGACTCTTGTATTTACTATATTTTCCACTTAAGTTTTCTATAGTCATGATGTATTGTGGGGTGTTTTTTTTTTTGAGTGCTTAATGGATATATTTTGTGATAATATTACTAAACAATATGAATGCTTAAAATTTTGGTTTTGAAAAGGTGTGTGCCATTGTACAAGATTTATCAAAATCCAGTATAACCTTTATAAAAAGAAGAGCTGCAGTTTTATTATTTACACAAAATGTTTGCATTTCTTTTTTCATATGCTAAAAGATACTAAAGTCTTCTATGGTAAAAGGTATTGGTTACTCAGTATTGCAGAACAGACGTTTAAACTTCAATATGCGGTAGTTCACATATTCCAGAATTATTCTCAAATCTGTTGTTTTTTGAAAATGTTTTCATTAAATCTCTTCCCGAGTTGTTAACTTACTACTTCACCAGTATGTATAACTTTTCTTCATTGCTTTTTGAAATGTAAAAGTAAGGGTGCGTAAAAGCCATTGCAGCTGGTACAGGGTAAATTACAGTTTTGAGGTCATGCATATTTTGAGGAAAATAAACTTTCACATTTAAAACATTTATTTACTGATAAACTAGACCCCGTGTTGCGTTTCAAACTCTCATTTTTATTGTTTTATGCGAGGCATGTGCGTAATTGTTGCAGGAGGTCAGCGAGAGGACCACAGGTTGACCCTGAAGCTGGCCCCCCCCCCCCAACCACGTGCTTAGAATGTGTGCTGTGGTTCCTAGGTCTCAGCCTTGAGAGAGGAAGGTATCCTTGAGACTCTCCGGATGCTGTAGGTGACTCTGCCTTGTTAAGTCCTCTGTAAACCTGTAGGATTCTGGCAGGAGGGTGTGATCTGCGGCCTGGCAGCCCCTTGCGAGCCTCGTCTGTCAGCTCCTTGCTCACCTCCCCTGCTCACCTCACCGGCCACCACCATCTGGACTGGCCTGCTTTTCTTCCGTCTGCTCCCTGCCCTCAAGTGTGGGGCTTGGGGGCGGTTTCAGATCATACCGGGAAACTCCTAAGGTTTCCAACTAACAAAACCCAAGTATTTTAAGTTCGTTTTGATGAATTTAATTTTCTACTCCCTACTTACTTCTCCTTTCTATTTTTAGTGCTTAATTCACCACAGGGACAGGGCTAGCAAACATTTGGCCTATGGGCTCAATCTGCCTTGGGTCTCTGTCGTTTTTCCTTTAGGATGTTAAAAAAAGACTATTAGCCGAACCATTTTAGTTCAAAGGAGTGCCTATTGTGAAGTAATCCTGGCTAGACCCTCCTGTATTTTTACTTTGCCTTCATTCTTAAAGGTATTTTTTTCTGGTTCTAGAATCCCAAGTTGATAGGATTTTGGTTTCTCTCTCAGTACTTTCAAGATGGTATCTCACTGAATTCCGGTCTTGATTTTTTTTTTTTCTCCTGAGAAGTGAACAGTCATTTGAATCATCATTCCTTGAATGAAATGGCCGCAAGATTTTCTCTGTATCTTTGGTTTTCGGTGTCTGAGGGTTAGGTGCCTTGACGTGGTGTTCTTCATATTTACTGTGTTAGGGCTTCCTAGATCATCTTGAATCTTTACATTCACCGCGTGGTGAGATCACATGTCTCTTCTGTCCTGTTCGTAAGCTGTTGGGATGACGGTTACCTGCAGTCGGGTCTTGGAGATGCCTGTGTTTCAGACTGCTTTTTCCACTGTTTTCCTTACCTGTACTCATTTCCTTTGCTGGCTTCTCACATGCAGCAACCCTTCCCCTGTGGCTTTCTCCATCCTGCTTTTGGCACATCCAGCGGTTTATTTCTGAGGTTGTGTTTTTAATTCTAGATATTCTGCTTTGTCCTATCTTCATAGTTTCCATTTTTCCTGCTTGAATTATGGTCTTGTCCTTTATTGTAAGTACCTTTTCCCTGTAAGTAAGGGATCTCATGACAATAACCACTTTTTAAAAAAGATTTTATTTATTTATTTATTTGGGAGAGATTGAACACAATCACAGAGGGAGAGGGGGAAGCAGACTCCCCGCTGAGCAGGGAGCCCAACCTGGAACTTGATCCCAGGACCCCAGGATCATGACCTGAGCCAAAGGCAGACACTTCACCAACTGAGTCACCCAGGTGCCCTGAAAATAGCCACTTTAAAATCTGTTTCTTCTCATTCTGGCATCTGGGTCATCTTGGGACTGGTCTGGGTTGATTGTGCCTCTTTCTTTTTTTTTTTCTTTAAATTTTTTATTCTTATGTTAATCACCATACATCATTAGTTTTTGATGTAGTGTTCCATGATTCATTGTTTGTGCATAACACCCTGTGCTCCACGCAGAACGTGCCCTCTTTAATACCCATCACCAGGCTAACTCATCCCCCCACCCCCTCCCCTCTAGAACCCTCAGTTTGTCTTTCAGAGTCCATCATCTCTCATGGTTCATCTCCCCTTCCAATTCCCCCCCCTTCATTCTTCCCCTTCTGCTATCTTCTTTTTTTTTGATTAACATACATTGCATTATTTGTTTCAGAGGTACAGATCTGTGATTCAAGAGTCTTGCACAATTCACAGCGCTCACCATAGCACATACCCTCCCCAATGTCTGTCACCCAGCCACCCCATCCCTCCCACCCCCCACCACTCCAGCAACCCTCAGTTTGTTTCCTGAGATTAAGAATTCTTCATATCAGTGAGGTCATATGATACATGTCTTTCTCTGAATGACTTATTTCACTCAGCATAACACCCTCCAGCTCCATCCACGTTGTTGCAAATGGCAAGATCTCATTCCTTTTGATGGCTGCATAATATTCCATTGTGTATATATACCACTTCTTCTTTATCCATTCATCTGTCGATGGACATCTGGGCTCTTTCCACAGTTTGGCTATTGTGGACATTGCTGCTATACACATTGGGGTGCACGTACCCCTTCGGATCCCTACATTTGTATCTTTGGGGTAAATACCCAGTAGTGCAATGGCTGGATCGTATGGAAGCTCTATTTTCAACTGTTTGAGGAACCTCCATACTGTTTTCCAGAGTGGCTGCACCAGCTTGCCTTCCCCCCAACAGGGTAGGAGGGTTCCCCTTTCTCCGCAGCCTCACCAACATCTGTCGTTTCCTGACTTGTTAATTTTAGCCATTCTGACTGGTGTGAGGTGGTATCTCATTGAGGTTTTGATTTGGATTTCCCTGATGCCGAGCGATGTTGAGCACTTTTTCATGTGTCTGTTGGCCATTTGGATGTCTTCTTTGGAAAAATGTCTGTTCGTGTCTTCTGCCCATTTCTTGACTGGATTATTTGTTCTTTGGGTGTTGAGTTTGGTAAGTTCTTTATAGATTTTGGATACTAGCCCTTTATCTGATATGTCATTTGAAATATCTTCTCCCATTCTGTCGGTTGTCTTTAGGTTTTGTGGACTGTTTCTTTTGCTGTGCAAAAGCTTTTTATCCTGATGAAATCCCAATAGTTCATTTTTGCCCTGGCTTCCCGTGCCTTTGGCGATGTTTCTAGGAAGAAGTTGCTGTGCCTGAGGTCGAAGAGGTTGCTACCTGTGTTCTCCTTTAGGATTTGGATGGACTCCTGTCTCACATTTAGGTCTTTCAACCATTTGGAGTCTATCTTTGTGTGTGGTGTAAGGAAATGGTCCAGTTTCATTCTTCTGCATGTGGCTGTCCAATTTTCCCAACACCATTTGTTGAAGAGACTGTCTTTTTTCCATTGGACATTCTTTTCTGCTTGTCAAAGATGAGTTGACCATAGAGTTGAGGGTCCATTTCTGGGCTCTCTATTCTGTTCCATTGATCTGTGTGTCTGTTTTTGTGCCAGTACCATACTGTTTTGATGATGACAGCTTTGTAATAGAGCTGGAAGTCCAGAATTGTGATGCCGCCAGCTTTGCTTTTCTTTTTCAACATTCTTCTGGCTATTTGTGGTCTCTTCTGGTTCCATACAAATTTTAGGATTATTTGTTCCATTTCTTTGAAAAAAGTGGATGGTATTTTGATGGGGATTGCATTGAATGTGTAGATTGCTCTAGGTAGCATTGACAACTTCACAATATTTGTTCTTCCAATCCATGAGCATGGAACGTTTTTCCACTTCTTTGTGTCTTCCTCAATTTCTTTCATGAGTATTTTATAGTTTTCTGAGTACAGATCCTTTACCTCTTTGGTTAGATTTATCCCTAGGTATCTTATGGTTTTGGGTGCAATTGTGAATGGGATCGACTCCTTGATTTGTCTCTCTTCTGTCTTGTTGGTGTATAGGAATGCCACGGATTTCTGTGCATTGATTTTATATCCTGCCACTTTACTGAATTCCTGTATGAGTTCTAGCAGTTTTGGGGTGGAGTCTTTTGGGTTTTCCACATAAAATATCATATCATCTGCAAAGAGTGAGAGTTTGGCTGCTTCTTTGCCGATTTGGATGCCTTTTGTTTCTTTTTGTTGTCTGATTGCTGTGGCTAGGACTTCTAATACTTGTTGAATAGCAGTGGTGATAGTGGACATCCCTGCCGCGTTCCTGACCTTAGGGGGAAAGCTCTCAGCTTTTCCCCATTGAGAATGATATTGGCTCTAGGTTTTTCATAGATGGCTTTTATGATATTGAGGTATGTACCCTCTGTTCCTAAACTCTGAAGAGTTTTGATCAAGAAAGGATGCTGTACTTTGTCAAATGCTTTTTCTGCATCTATTGAGAGGACCATATAATTCTTGTTCTTTCTTTTGTTAATGTATTGTATCACATTGATTGTTTTGTGGATATTGAACCAGCCTTGCAGCCCAGGGATAAATCCCACTTGGTCAGGGTGAATAATCCTTTTAATGTACTGTTGGATCCTATTGGCTGGTATTTTGGTGAGAATTGTTGCATCCATGTTCATCAAGGATATTGGTCTGTAATTCTCCTTTTTGGTGGGGTCTTTGTCTGGTTTTGGGATCAAGGTAATGGTGGCCACATCAAACGACTTTGGATGTTTTCCTTCCATTTCTATTTTTTGGAACAGTTTCAGAAGAATAGGTATTAATTCTTCTTGAAATGTTTGGTAGAATTCCCCTGGGAAGCCATCTGGCCCTGGGGTTTTGTCTTTGGGAGATTTTTGATGACTGTTTCAATTTCCTTAGTGGTTATAGGTCTGTTCAGGTTTTCTATTTCTTTCTGGTTCACTTTTGGTAGTTGATACATCGCTAGGAATGCACCCATTTCTTCCAGGTTATCTATTTGCTGGCATAGAGTTGCTCATAATATGTTCTTATAATTGTTTGTATTTCTTTGGTGTTGGTTGTGATCCCTCCTCTTTCATTCATGATTTTGTTGATTTGGGTCATTTTTTTTTTGGATAAGTCTGGCCAGGGGTTTATCAATCTTGTTCATTCTTTCAAAGAACCAGCTCCTCGTTTTGTTGATCTGTTCTACTGTTCTTTTGGTTTCTATTTCAGTGATTTCTGCTCTGATCTTTATTATTTCTCTTCTCCTGCTGGGTTTAGGCTTTATTTGCTGTTGTTTCTCCAGCTCCTTTAGGTGTAGGGTTAGGTTGCATATTTGAGACCTTTCTTGTTTCTTGAGAAAGGCTTGTATTGCTATATACTTTCCTCTTAGGACCGCCTTTGCTTTATCCCAAAGATATTGAACAGTTGTGTTTTCATTTTCATTGGTTTCCATGAATTTTTTTAATTCTTCTTTAATTTCCTGGTTGACCCATTCATTCTTTAGTAGGATGCTCTTTAGCCTCCACGTATTTGAGTTCTTTCTGACTTTCCTCTTGTGATTGAGTTCTAGTTTCAAAGCATTGTGGTCTGAAAATATGCAGGGAATAATCCCAGTCTTTTGGTACCGGTTGAGACCTGAAATGTGGCCTAGGATGTGATCTATTCTGGAGAATGTTCCATGGGCACTAGAGAATAATGTGTATTCTGTTGCTTTGGGATGGAATGTTCTGAATATGTCTGTGAAGTCCATTTGGTCCAGTGTGTCATTTAAAGTCTTTATTTCCTTGTTGATCTTTTGCTTAGATGATCTGTCCATTTCAGTCAAGGGGGTGTTAAAGTCCCCCACTATTATTGTATTGTTGTCAGTGTGTTTCCATGCTTTTGTTATTAATTGCCTTATATAATTGGCTGCTCCCATGTTAGGGGCGTAGATAATTACAATTGTTAGATCTTCTTGTTGGTTAGACCCATTAAGTAGGATATAATGTCCTTCCTCATCTTATTACAGTCTTTGGTTTAAAATCTAATTTGTCCGATATAAGGATTGCCAGCCCAGCTTTCTTTTGGTGTCCATTAGTATGGTAAATGGTTTTCCACCCCCTCACTTTCAATCTGGGGGTGTCTTTGGGTCTAAAATGAGTCTCTTGCAGATGACATATCTATGGGTCTTGTTTTTTAATCCAATCTGATAGCCTGTGTCTTTTGATTGGGGCATTGAGCCCATTTACATTCAGGGTAACTATTGAAAGATAGGAATTTAGTGCCATTGTATTGCCTGTAAGGTGACTGTTAGTTTATATTGTCTGTGTTCCTTCGGGTCTGTGCTGCTTTTAGTCTCTCTCTTTGCTTAGAGGACCCCTTTCAATATTTCTTGGAGGCCTGGTTTCATGTTTGCAAATTCCTTTAGTTTTTGTTTGTCCTGGAAGCTTTTGATCGCTCCTTCTATTTTCAGTGACAGCCTAGTTGGATATAATATTCTTGGTTGCATATTTTTCTTGTTTGGTGCTCTGTATATATCATGGCAGTACTTTCTGGCCTGCCGGGTGTCTGTGGATGGGTCTGTTGCCAGTCTAATGTTTCTACCATTATAAGTTACATATCTCTTCTCCTGAGCTGCTTTCAGGATTTTCTCTTTGTCTCTGAGACTCACAAGTTTTACTCTAGATGTCAGGGTGTTGACCTATTTTTATTGATTTTGAGAGGGGTTCTCTGTGCCTCCTGGATTTTGATGCCTGCTTACTTGCCCACTTTAGGGAAGTTCTCTGTTATAATTTGCTCCAATATACCTTCTGCCCCTCTCTGTCTTTCTTCTTCTTCTGGGATCCCAATTATTCTAATGTTGTTTTGTCTTATGGTATCACTTATCTCTTGAATTCTGCCCTCGTGATCCAGCAGTTGTTTATCTCTCTTTTTCTGAGCTTCTTTATTTTCCATCATTTGGTCTTCTATATCGCTGATGCTCTCTTCTGCCTCATTTATCCTAGCGGTTAGCGCCCCCATTTTTTATTGCACCTCATTAATAGCCTTTTTGATTTCGACTTGGTTAGATTTTAATTCTTTTATTTCTCCAGAAAGGGTTTTTCTAATAACTTCCATGCTTTTTTCAAGCCCACCTAGTATCTTTAAAATCATGATTCTGAACTCTAGGTCCGACATCGTACTAATGTCCGTATTGAGTAGGTCCCTGGCTGACGGTACCACCTCTTGTTCTTTTTGTTGAGGTGACTTTTTCCGTCTTGTTATTTTGTCCAGAGGAGAATAGATGAATGATAGAACAAAATGCTAACAGGTTAACAACGTCCCCAGAAAATATACTCTAAACAAATCAGAAAAGTCCTGAAACCAGGGGAAAAGAAAGGGAAAGAAAAAAAAAGAAAAAAAAAGAAAAAGATAAAAACAGAACAAAACAAAGAAAAACAGAATATGATCAAATATGATCAGGCTGGTGCATAGATTAGTGCCACACACTAGATTTGGGGCATATTTTGGTCTGTTAGAAGAAAGTGCCTCCCAAAATTTTAAAGAAGGAAACACTTATATATGTACAAAATAAGGGTTGATATGATGAAGGGATGGAATATGACTGTAAAGATGAAAATTGTAAATAATTCTATAAAAGGAATTGATAAGTTGTTTGAAAAAAGAAAGAGGATTTAAAAAAAAAAAGGGGGGAGAGTGTGATCAGGCAGGAGACTAGAACAAAGCCATACACTAGAGATGTAGGGTATATTTTGATCTGTTAGAAGAAACTGTATCTCAAAAATTTAAAGAGAGAACAACTTATATATATGTGCCAAAAATAAGGGTAAGTACTCTGGAGGGATAGAATATGACTCTAAAAATGAAAAATAAATATGTTTTTTAAAAAAGGGATTGATAAGATGTTGGTTGAAAAAGGGAAAAAGAAAAATTAAAAAAAACAGTTAAAAAATTAACTTCGAAAGACTAAAGAATCATGATGGAAAAGCCATGAATTCTGTGTGCAGTATTCCCCTAGCGCTGGAGTTCTCCCGTTCTCCTTGATCGGTAAACTTGGTCTTGGCTTGCTGGCTGTTCCTGCTGATCTTCTGGGGGAGGGGCCTGTTGCCGTGGTTCCCAAATGTCTTTGCCGGAGGCGGAATTGCCCCGCCCTTGTCGGTCCGGGCTAAGCAAGCTGCTCGGGTTTGCTCTCAGGAGCTTTTGTTCCCTGCAAGCTCTCGGTACAGCTTTGGAGGACCAGGGTGAAAATGGTGGCCTCCCAATCTCCGCCCGGAGGAGCCGAGAACTCGGGGCCCCGCCCCTCAGTGCGCCCCCAGAGAAAAGCAGTCACTCCCGTGTCCCCGGTCTCCGGCCGCACTCCGCGCTCACCCGGCCTGTGACCGAGCGTTTCTATCTCTGGCACCCGACCCCGTGTGGAGTCTCCAAACCGAGCAGATCCCTGCGGTGCGCTCCCGCGCCGCTCCTCCCGGGGGAGGAAGGGGAGTCTCCCCGGCTCTGCCGCTTGTGGGGTCCCTGCTGGAGGAGCAGTGGCCCGACTGGGCCGCGGATCACAGTTAATGGCCACCCCGAGCTGAGAGCCCGCGCCTCGGCGCCGTCTCTGCAGCCGGCTTCCCCGCTCCGATCCCTGGGAGCTCTGCTGTACTCAGGCTCCCCCGGTCTTTCTGTGACCCCGAGGGTCCTGAGACCACACTGTCCCGCGAGGGTTCCACCCCCCGCTTAGCCACTGCAGCGACGTCCCTCCGCGGAGCCAACTTCTAAACGGTCCGATTTTGTGCTCCGCGGCTCTATCACTTGCCAGAAGCAGCTGCTGGAGGCCCCCTCCCCCGCCGTCTATCCTCCAGAATATCGCCTCGGATTCACTTCTCCGCATGTCCTACCTTCCAGTAAGTGGTCGCTTCTCTGTTCAGAGAGTTGTTGCTACTCTCCTCTTTGAGCTCCTGTTGAGTTCGTAGGTGTTCAGAGTCGATCGTGCCTCTTTTTTGAGAATGGGTCACATTTCTGTATTTCTTAGTATGTCGACTGATCTTGAATTTCATTGTTGGCATTGTGTATGTTGCATGGAGGGATTCTGTTATGTTTCTCTGAAGATTGTTTATTAATTTTCTGTGAGCTGGTAAGTAGAGTGGCAGTTTAGCTGTAAGTTTTGTTCTTTTAACCTCCTCTAGGCTGCCTGGAACCTCCCTGGTACTTGCATGGCTCAGGGGGACCCCAGAGATGTGGGCACCACTTGTACACAGAATTTCAAGTCCTCTTACTGATGTTCTTCATTCTTAATTCTAGAGTTCTCCTCTCACTTTCCAGCTGTGGTAGGTAGTTGCCTCAAACTCCGTCCTCTCCAGAACCTGCTAATGTGGGTTGTTCACCGGTTGTCGGATTGTTTTGTATTTTGCGGAGATCAACATGTGATATGTGCTTTGACATGACCTTGACCCAGCCATTATTGGGAGTGGGACTCCATCTTTTTCCTTAGTTCAGTGCACAGGCTTTCAAATCAGTAGTTGGGGATTTTACTTCCTCTGGCCCTAGAACTGGTGACATCAAGTTTCTAGGACAACGCAGACTTACTCCTCACTTTATTTTCCTGAATTCTTAGTTCAAAACATAACATCCCTCTGTGCTTTGAGACTATATCCAGGAAGGAATGGTCAGCCCAGGTGGGACCTCCCAACCTTGCTTCGACCTTCGACCTCCTTCTCACCAGGACTTTGTCGACATCCGTGTGTGCGTCTCTTTCCTGCGATTCTCAGTCTCCTCCCTTTCTTCCTGGTGAGCTCTTCTCTCCTCCCCTGGGCGTCACATTCTCCAAACTTCACGTTCTGTTAAAGCATACCCTGTGTAATGTGAAGGCTCTTTCTTACTCTGCCTTTTGTCCTTGCTCCAAGCCCCTCCCATGTCCTTCCCACGCCTCCCTGCCCTTCTTACTTGGACAGCGGATCTTCTGCCTGCCGAGGCAGTTCCCCCCCGCCTTCCCCACACACACTTTTCCTCCGTCTGCACGGCTCCGGAATTAAGTAGCCTCCTCCTCCTTTTCACGGGTTAAGGGATTTTCCCTCCTTTTCTAGGGTTAAGGGATCACAGCTTAGTCACCACCTCCCCTTCTGTGGGAAGCCATCCCTAAACGATTAGTTCAGCCACGGACCCGCAAGCTGCTGAGGACGTGAGGAGCTCATGCAAGGCGTGTCCTGCCATGTCTCTCTCCATCAGCGCAGACCCACCAGCCCCGCACCGCCAGTGAGGACATCACAACTCAACATTCAGCTGAGAAGGTTTCCATCCTGACTCTTCATTGCCCGTCTCACTCTCCAGTCTGCTTTTTTAGCTTGAACATCAGACCTTTCCACCTGCTTTCATCCCTGTACCTAACCTGTCCCTGAGCCTCTGGCTCTGACTGGACCCTCAGCTAACCTCATCCTGACCACTGATACCTGTCCTCTCCTGTGGCGGCACCTGGGTCCTATGACACACAGTCCTCCGGTCCTCATATGTAGTATTTTAAAACAGGATCTAGCTTCAGAGGTAGTTTTGTTCTATCCTTTCATTTCACGAAAACTGAACTCCAACAAAATACACTAGTCAATGAGACATCCGAGACACTGACTCACTGCCTGGCTCCCCATCCTTGGTGCATCCCATCATACTGGGCTCTTGCATGCTCTGCCTCTGTTGGAGCTCAGATTCGGGGCCACATCTGCTATAGGCTTGTACATCATGCAGGTTAGTGACTCAGCCAAGAGGGCACTTCACTAATATTTAATGTCAGTAAGAGCATGTTCAGGTCATGGTTTGTCTCACTTACCGTAGCTCTTCATACTAAGCAGGGGACTTACTTGTAAGGTCAGTCATTTCTGAAAGAAATAGGAAAGGGGACCCAGATAAATAAAAAATGTAAATTAGTTTTACTACCCAGAGCCTAAATCGTTCCAAAGAATTTGAGAATGCCTAATGCAATGCGTAAAACATCAATTGCTTTAATGACTTCCAGGATATTAGTGAAAACCTATTTATGTTATTTTGGTTTTACATTCTATTGATTTAAAAAAATTTCATTGTTCTCGTTTTCTCAGCAAAATACATAAAATGAAATAAGCTCATGCATAAGTTAAATTTCTAGGAATAGAGGGCAGTAAATGAATAATAATTGACTTTCTGGTTAAACTTGCTGGATTACTTCTTTTTAAGTCAAAAGCTGTTCCTCAAATGCTGTATTTTAATTATCTCACATCTTGTACCTTGTGAAGGAAATAGATCAATTGGAATTTAACAGACCCCCACTCTAATCTTATTTTTAAGTGCCCAGAAATCTGTGTGTAGTTAGCAGAGATGGACGAATGCTCCCCGGCTCCTTGCTGGTTCTGTCCCTACATCCACAGGGCCTGAGAGAGTCTGCATGGGTTTCATTCCACATATAATGTGCATGTTCTTTCAGTGTCTCTGTCTGTTTTATGAACATTTCAAATGCAGTATTGAGAGATCATAAGACATCTAGACGTTGCTATTTAAAAATTGTATCTGGCATAGTGTGGACACAATGGAGCAAATTCACATTTTTCATAAAGTAAGCGAGATGAAGATGTGCTGGGCCTTTGTTAAAATAGCTTTAAATGTATGAGTTACAATATGGAAAAGCCCATCCAGTGGAGGATTATTTACTGAGGTAGAAGGATTCAGCAGACTGGATTTGAGAATTAGCTGAGCTGTGCCTCCTATTTGGGTTGAGTCTTAGGTAAGTGGTTACTGCACTCTGGGTCTCCCCCACCCAACACCCTCCATCATGCTCTGAAAACTAAGCCTTCAAGGCCCCATCAAGCTCTTCCTTGCTGATGTTCCAACCTGAGAAAGAGCCACAGGCGGAGTGATTGCCATTATGAAGGCATTCCAGGGCATAGATATCACAACCAATTCTATAATCAGATGTGCCTAATGTAAACCCTAAGCCCGGGTGAGTCCTTCACACTTTAGTATGAAACAGACACATACTATGCTTATCTGACATAAACTTGTAGGCTGAAGGTGGAGGTACTGTATGGAATGAGATGATCAACAATTTGTATGCTGTTCTCCCCCACTCGTAACTTTTTCATGAATGCTCTCTTACCTCATCTCAGGACAGCTGCCAGAGTAGATGGGTATGTTTTTAGTCCTCCTTTTATTTTTTAACTGAGGAAACTGAGCCACATGATTATATGCATGTCACTTCCAGTCACAGGGCTAGTAAAACTGAGAGAATGTTTTCAAACTGAAAATGTATAAATAATGAATAATATTGAATCTTTTATTCATTAAGCTGCAACCCATGCTTCTTTCAACCTATCTATTAATTTCCTCAATGCTAAGTATTATTTATGTATTTTGTAAACATTGGACTTCTTGCTTACTATTTAAGAAAAAAAAGGAACTGCCACTTTGATAGGAAGGGTCATCACAGATGAGACAGGAAACAACAGAATAAAATACCCAGGGTGTTAAAACTTGAATAAAGCCAAATTTGGGATTGTGGTCAGAGAAAAGAGTGGTCAGTTTAGGTTCGTTAGGGAAGGCTTCCCATAGACTCCTTGCCTCCTGTTCTCACTATGTCCCTATGGTCTAGAAATAGCATGCAAACTAAAGGCTTCATGCAACAAACTTTTATTGCTCCCCCAAATGATAACCATGATCCTTGGCAACCAAGGTGGACCCATAGAGCTACCGTGTAGCATATGCTGTATTTGCTTCCCGTGATTTTTATTTGTGACTACTGAGGGTAGATTCTAGTGTCTTCCAGCATATGGCCCCTGCAGCTTAACTTCGTCTGTATAATGGTCAGAAGCCTGAGAAATCATAAAGAGGGACATGATCTGAAAACAATAAAAATAAAGCAATGCATATCTTCTTCCACACCATATTGGCTTTTGTAGTGTGCAACGTTTCTTTCTTAATTCATTCCTCAGCTGCCAGTTGGGCACCTGGGTAATGGAGATGCTATTCATTGCCTCATGGGCCATATAACTTCTAAAAGAAAGGCCCTGCCCACAGCCTTGCCTCTCCTGCTTGAATGTGGGATTCTGCCTTCTCCTAGATCTAGCTGATCAGACCAGGGCTGAACACGTGCTCCGGGGGAAGAAATCCACAGGCTGAGCTGAGCCAATCAGTGTCTTTGGAAATTTGAACCGAGAGACCCAGAGATAGTCATCAGAGGACGGAGGGCACGATGTGGAAGATCAGGTAGACTGTGGCAGCCCGGGACGGTCATGGGAAGCTAAGGATGGCCGTTGGCCGTTGAGAGAAAGGGAGGGCGGGGAGTGAGCCGGGGGGGGGGGGGGGGGGGGGGAATGACGGGCCCTGAAGCATGCGCGTTGGCTCCCTTCCAGACTCTCTGGTTACGCTTCACCGGAGGCTCGTCTCTACGTCTCTACTTCCTTTAGCTCCTTCTGTGTTTTGAGATGCACCATTATGTAAAATTGACAGAAAATAAAGAAGCCTCTTTAACAAGATTTCCTATGTGTGCTCTCATTCCCCATTACCACCAAATAAAGTCATTTTTTTTTTTTTTTGAACACACTTTCTGGTAAGCTTCTTTGCATTTGAACTTTGTATCCCGAGAGGAATATGTGAGAATTAAAAAAAAAAAAAAAAAAAAGTCACTGAATTGCTTTCTAAGCAGAAGTGGGAGTGATGGCTCATTTCCAGGATATTATTGGACAGAGCTCACCGGAGCTGAATTCTGTGAGGCTTTGTGGCAAGAGATAAAAGGGAACAAGACAAAAAAGATGATGTTGCTGGCGGCCAGGAGATATACTTTGGGAACAGAATAGAAGTGTTGCTGTGTTGTATCTGGCTTTTCAGAGAAGTGTCAGTAAAACCTTTTGGGTTCACTAATGTGTTATCTAGCTAGACCTGGGGTTTTGTGGCAACTGGAATTGGGTAGCTCGATGGAACATTGACTATAGGTCCAAGAGAGGGGTGGGGCAAAAGTCACCTGCCCAAGGGGAGCTCCGAATATGTCCATTACATCCATAATGCATTTGTTTGTGGTGGTTTTGTTTTGTTAGTTTGAGCTACTTTTTATGGGCTTCCACTTTTTCCCTGCAGCCAAATGAGCTCTAAAAAAATGCTGTATAATATGTGAAGCATGTGGAGGCTTTGGTAAGCTTTAGACGTGACCCCGCTCCTTCGCCCTGAACGAGGTTCTTAGTGTTAGACCTAATATAATAGACTCACGGGACCATCGTGAAACACCCTTGTTCTTTTCCTCCAGCTGTGCCTGGAAACAAACATTCAGCTGGTTCGCTTTGTACCCAGATTGTGCGGATATTATAGCCTGTTCCAGTTCTTTGCATTACAAATAGTGTGATTTCAGAAGTTAAGATGGCCAGTGCGGCCTAATACACTATCGACTCCAAAACTGACTCGAAGACCAGCTTTCCCTCGGCCAGCGTGGGCCTGCTTCAGGTCTGGCCCCTCCTTGGGGAGGTGGGGTCTTCTCCTTGCCTCCTGCCTGGTGTTCTCCTCCGTCCTCCTCGGCACCCAGGTCCCCATTTCCCTCTGCTCCAAGATTGGGTTCAGGAGGAGGAGAAAGGAGGGTAAAGGCAGAGAATAACACGATGGGTGCTCTTGGGATCTGGTGATGGTAGGTCCCTTTGGGTGTGACACTCACACCAGGCTGACCCTTTGCTCGCGGGGAGCTTTGAGGGAGTTTCTTTGGACACCAGTGCCCAGGATGTTGAAAGATGACTATGGCTTTTTCTCTAGCCGTGATACTGTCCCTTGTCTTCAGGCTTCCTGTGTCGCCCTCTGCTCTTACTTTGCTTTGTTGGGTGGGTTCCTTTCTAATTGGCTCTTGGCTTTTCCATTCCTGCGGTCCATTTCTGTCACGAGAAACCCGCACGTTTTCCATGCACACCATCACAGACGCGGTGTGCTGCTAGCACCATACCACTTTTCATAGTTGGCCGCTCAAGAGAAGGCTCTGGTTTCATCTTCTCCATGGAAAGCTTTTCCAGGGGGGCTCTGGGTAGATACTGCTTCTGCTTCCAGGGCACCCACTTCAAGCCCCCCGAAGAGTTCTGTGATCCCCTCTCACTTGGCGTGTGCTGAGGAACAACCAGCATCTGCTCGCACATTCCTTCCTCTCCCATCCAAAAGATGGAGATGCTGGAGAATCCCACCAGCTTCTGTACTGGAGGCTTCCCGTCCGGTGGGTCGTGGCCACTGAGTGTGAGTGATTTCACACGCTTCCATCATTTCCCTTACTCATGGTCTGAAGACCACTTTTGGCTATAGGGACGCTTGGCAGCCATTTTGGCACATCTAAGTTTGATGCCAGGGTTGGAACTGGTGGAAGGAAGAGACTGTTCAGCTTGGTTCTGTCTACTTGTGGTTATCCGTATCTCTGAGAGTACTGGGCAGTTGATGAGGCGTGTAAAGAGTAAGCGCTATCTAAGGTCAGTGTGTGTGCTGGAAGAATGTATTTTGGCTTATGTGATTTTTTTTTTTTTTAGTTAAATTCAGTTAGCCAACATACAGTACATCATTAGTTTCAGATGTAGAGGTCAGTGACTCATCAGTTGCATATGACACCCAGCGCTCATCACATCACGTGCCCTCCTTCATGCCCATCACCCCGCTACCCCTTCCCCTCACCCAGCTCCCTTCCAGTAACCCTCAATTTGTTTCCTAGAGTTAGGAGTCTCTCATGGTTTGTCTCCCCCTCTGATTTCCTCCCATTCAGTTTTCTCTCCCTTCCCTCTGTGCTGTTTCTTATATTCCACATATGAGTGAAACCATATGATAATGTCTTTCTCTGATTGATTTAATTTGCTCAGCATACTACCTTCCAGTTCCATCCACGTCGACGTAAATGGTAGGTGTTCATCCTTTCTGATGGCTGAGTAATCTTCCATTGGCTTATGGGGTTTGAAAAGGACTCATGAAAGAGTTAGGGTTTCAGTGAGGCTGTGAGGGGCACAGCATTTTACACAAGACCGTGTTTTACCTAAAGAACACGTGCAGTCTCACCAAAGTGGAATGTTTTCATTTTCTTTATACGTTAAATGCTGCAATTGCTTTAGTGCCCATGTGCATCCAGGAAAGAGGGGACTCCTGGATGATGTGTCCCCCTCCTCACTAAGATTCCCCTGTTGGGGTGCTTCTCCGATGTTCCCAGGCACACGAGTTGCCTGGGAGTTCTGTTAACGTGCAGGCTGTGATTGAGTAGTTGTGGGGTGCAGCCCAAGATTCTGCAAATCTTGAAAAACTCCCACGTGCCGCTAATGTTGCTTCTCCTCAGACCACACTTCAAAGAGTAGGGCTCTATTGCTTTGGCTGAGTAACACACACCTTACCACATAAGCCGTGTTATTATGTAATTGTGACAGATCATTACAAGTCTTTCATTTTGGAAAAATGGTCTTAGTTGTAGTTTGCACGTAATGGTCTCTCATGTCTTTGAATTGTGATTGAACATTTCAGTGCCATTTACTCGAGAAGGACGATGAAATAGGAGAAAAAGGGAATGGGGCTCCCGTTGCCAGCTACGCCCTCCCCTGGCTTCAGGCCATTACCAAGCAATCCACATCTCCAGAGTTAGCCATTCCTCTTCAACTTGGTTGTGTTAGGTGGTCTCCAAGGGTCCAGCAAATACCATTATTATATTTCTAAACATGTTTTATGCTTAGCTTATCTACTTAGCTATATTATTTAAAAACACCCTGAGATCTAAGTCTATATTTTTACATATATTTTTATTCATGGAACAGAAGACAGAACCTCGCTTCTAGCGCATGCTCAGTAATTACGAGCGATGATGGTACAGAATTCTGGCAGTGGAGATATGAAAGTAGATGCACAGAGTGAGGACCCATGAGGTTTTTAAAAGCAAATCTTTGACGCTGAATTGTGTTGACTTCCTAAAGTGGAAATAAGCAATTCCATGGTAGTCGTGCATATTGAGTTTCTCAACTCTGACTTCGACTAGGGCTAGTAGAGGCAACCCTTGCAAGGTCCAACGGGATCAGTAGAGTTAAAGAGTATAAAACTGTCTTGTTATAAATACAAGAAAGGTTTTTGAAGAAAAGGGGAAAGAAAACCTCTCTTTCTCTGCTCATACATTTTAGTGATTGTGTATCAGTAAAACCTGTTCTCTTTAAGTTACAGTTCACTAAGATAGTATCCTACCACTTAATCTTTCTAAATAGGTGCTATATTCTCACTTCATGAAGTATCTATTTGGATTCTGCCCACAGCAGAATCCACTTAATAATTTGAAAAATCATTGCTCAAGCTAGGAGTTCTCACGTTGTAGACTTCACTGGGTTGTGGAGCCATAGTTGAGGAGAGTCAAGAAAATAATTGACGGAAAAGGCAAAATGACCCAGTTGTAGTTTTCAAATGATGTGTTATTACAAACAAGGAAATGTCACTGTGACATTTACTAGCTAGAAAGAAGATAGGGTAGGGCTTGGGGGGGGTGCTCTAAATACTTTCTGAAGTCCAGAAATTCCTACTTGATATATTGGAGCAATGCAGTCAGCCAAGTGTTCCCATCTGTCAAGGAGGGCAGATAGATACTCATTTTCTTCTACCTGGGAAATTATAGCTCTTATTTTAAGGGATAGATTGAGTAAATTGCTGCACTAAATGTATCTTTGCAGACAGAACTTTCAAGTATAAACCTTACATCTTACCTAACTTTGAAAACAGTGTGAAGGCTCTCCATCTATGTATTAGATATTATGGGAAACTTAGATTCATCCAGAATAAGCCTTCAATCAGCTACTACTCAACTTTGGGTTTCCATCATTCCACTGTTGCCTCAATGGCTGGACAGGCACCCATTTCTGTTGTTTTTCTTGTAAAATAGATACCTGGAACAGATGTGTCACTGAGGTTTGTGAAGGCAGCACCCGGATGGCAGAAAATGTGGGGATGAGTCAAAATTGAGGCCAACGTGAGCTCCTTCATCATCACCTAAATGTATTTCAGCATCTGAAGCAGAAGACTTAAAATTAGAAGACTTGGTCATGGGATTAGGGCTGCAGGAGGAAAGAAATTATGAGGGTCTGGGTGTGGTGTTATGGGGAATAAACTAGAAAGTTAGTACAGGCTCGATAAAGCGGTATCTAGACAACAGTGGCAATGGAGTTAGAAATAAATACTGCACATTCGTTGTGGAACAGGAATTCTGAACTTGATTGGGGGAAATGCTGTGACCTGCAAAAGGAAAACGTATTCCTTGGAAGGAACTGGGGAAGAAAGTGATTCAGGGAGAAGGTGTATCTGTGGATTAAGAGGTAGAGTGCTATGTCTGCCAGGAAAGGGTTTCGCTTTACTTAACCCTTGCTGTAGTCCTAGGAGGTGCTTTTGTAAAGAGGACCCAGAGATATTAAGTAACTTGCCTAAGGTCAAATGTCCTTTGAGAGGCAGATCTGGGCTTCAGACCTAGGAGCTCACTGCTTCATTCCAACACCATAATGGATAGTAAATGATGGAAGAGAGGTAAATTAATCAAAACGGTCATTTAGCAATTTGGTCATTAGTTGAATTGGCCTTTGAGTAAACAAAGTTCTTCTACGTTATAGGAAGAGTATCTATCATGCAGTAACAGTAACCTTCTAGAAATTGTGGTTCTGGGTTATTTGCTGAAAGATCATTTATTTTCAGAAATTGACCTTGTGTTCATTGATCTTACAACTCTCATTAGTTCTAATAATTGGTTTTGCTGATTCTGTGTATTTGATCATACTGTGCATGAAGAATGACAGCCTGTATCTCTTACTTTCCGTACCTGATTATTCCTATTTATTTATCTACTCCCATGTTCTTGGTCAGGTCCCCTATACTGTTAAGAGTAGGATTCCCACTGGGAACTGCTCAGTATTCCAGCATGATTGGGGGTACATAATGGTGTTACTGCTGAGGTAGAGAGGCATGAAGGAGGAGCACTTTGAGGGCACACATCGTCATCCCTGTGATACGCCCATCCATATAAACATCTCATTCTCTGGGAGGAGTTAATTTGGAGATTTGGATGTGGGCATTATCAGCCTATGGCTGTTAATTTGAATTGTGAGACAAGCCTCCAGTTTCTGCTCAGGAATGTTAAGGGTAGGAAAGCGTCATTCCAACCCTGGTAAGAAAAGTCAGTCAACATGCAGGTTCATGACTCTTTCCATGAGAGAGATGAGGTTTCAGAACCACCAACTCAACCCAACTCTAGGGAGATATTGGGGACCACAGGCAGGATGGAGTGTGAAAACTTGCTTGCTTGAGTCAGGCATTGTCAGACAACAGTAGGAAGAATTCAGCCGGAATAGTCCGTGAATTGGTGCAGGTCAAGTGCTGGTGGGAAGGCATGAAGCCCCTGGAGGCTGCTTATGTGGGGAAGGGGAAAGGTTCCCATTCTGATGAGTGAGACTAACTTGTATCATGATTAACCTAATGCAGTATGGGATTCGAGCTTGGATCCTGGAACAGAAGGCTGGGGAAATCCAAACACATTCTTTAGTTTAGTGAAGAGTACTGGAGCTACATTAATTTCTTGACTTTGCTTGACTTGACTTTGACATCCTCGTACAAGATGTTAACATGAGGGAAGATGCCTGAAGGGTATGCAGGAATTCTCTCCTACGTTTGCAGCTATTTTTTTAAGTCTGAAACTATTTCAAAATAAAGCCTTTTAAAAACAGGAGCTTGGGCACCTGGGTGGCTCAGCCGGTTAAGCGGCTGCCTTTGGCTTAGGTCATGATCCCTGGGTCCTGAGGTTGAGTCCCGCATCGGGCTCCCTGCTCAGCGGGGAGTCTGCTTCTCCCTCGGCCCCTTCCCCGCTCCTGTTACTCTCTCATGGGAAAATAAATAAATTAAATAAAAATAAAAAAACAGGAGCTTAAGAATTACAGAGAAGAGTATACAAAAGAAAGGGTGATACTGGTTATCATTTAAAAAAAGTGCAAGCAGGAAGGAACATTCATGGAAACTGGGAATGAGTGTTTAGAGAAGTAAAGCAGTGAATCCAAAGAAAATCATGTCTTGCAAACCAAAAAAAAACAAAACAAAACAAAAAAAACAACAGCTTTCTGAACATGCATCCCTACAGAGTACTTCCGTGACATAACTTTGTAAAATCAGGAGGGAGGTCTCCGTGGTGCCAGTTTTACAGATTCACAGCACATAATACCATGTGCTCCTAAGTCCTTATTACACACCTGTTATCCCCACATGGATCTTGGGTTCTGGGGACTACACTTGAGCGAAGCTTGGACAGACACAGTAATGACAAGAGGGTAGTGACTTTGGGGCCAGTGAGAGTGAATAACCCTGAGAGTATGGGGGTAGAAGAAGAAGGAGTAGTTCTCTCTCTGGCCTGTTAGGGTGGATGAAGAGAGAATCTAGATTGGGAGTGAGTCCAGAAAGATGTATGGTGGTGTCCAGAATATGATTTTTTAGGTTGATTAATTCTTCCTACTGGTCCTCTGGGTTTCCATTTGGATTTTGATGGAAAGACGGAGACTTTCAAAAATGGTTTCCCCCACGGGATGGATCATAACCTGATGTCTCCTCATAACCTTGAATTTGGAGGAAAAGAAATAAATATAATTTCTAACTGCTACAGTAGGAATAAAAAAGAAAAAAATGAAAAATGATTGCTGTGATAAATTTCCCTGACATATTTATTACAATTCTTTCTTGAAACATTTGTGAGGGAGACATTGATGAAGCCTGGACCATTTTATATACTTAGGCATATTCTCTGAATTGTTTTAGAAGAGAGAGTTTTTAGTGCAGATTAATGAATTATCTGTGCAAGTCAGGATGATGAAGCATTATGATTACTTCTGGGTCCATTTCTCACCCTGCCTGTGCAGATTGAAGTCTTCCAGGGGCTCTGGATTGGCCACCCATTGCATTAGATTCCTAAAGTTTCTGTCCAAGATAAAAGATAGCCCAATGACTTACCTGGATCCTTCATTAACCCTGGATCAGAATTCCCAGGGCCTTGGGATGTAGTTCCTACAGTGCAGAGGCAGGTGTGGGCAGTAAGCAGTTGGCCAGGGAAAGTGTTCTTGTGAGGGTGAGGCTCACCTGCTGTTTGGCTGGGCTGAATAGGTGAGGAATGTCACATAGTACAACTGCCGTAGGGCCGGGCATAGGTCATGGCACCCTGCTCACAAATGCTCTGTCGCCTTTAGTTAAGTCAGTCCATTTGAGAAAAACCAGACATCGGAGGCTTGCTTGCCTCTTTGAAGACTTTTCTGCTCTTCCCAGAGGGTCTCTTAGGGACCAGAGACAGTAAATTTCTCCCCACATTCTGTGGTCCTCATGGAAAAGTCACCCTGGGTCAGTGAGATGTGTGGAGGCAGGATGTGACTGGAGGGGACAGGAAAGGGTTATGGGAGGATCAAGTTGACGTTCCCTGTGATCTGCCTCAGGGTCACACGGCATCATTCCTCTGCAAAGAAATGGATGACGCTTGTGGAAAAAACCTTAAACTCAGCCGTCTTGAGGATATTTGAATTTTAGCCTAATTTATCAGGTGTTATTAATGTTCTATTTCAAATGTTGAGATACCTAGTCAGGTGATAAAGCAGTAATTATTAACTATTTGAAAGTCACAAGCTCCCTATAATAATCTGAGAAAGGACATGGGCTGCCCTCTTCCCAGAGAAGTATATCCATGTACTGAATCACACACATTTTACATCTGATGTTGACTCTTTGATCTAGAAGGAACAGTCAGGATTATTGCGGACATTAGTTTTCTCCCTAAAATCTGTACCACCTTCTCTCCTTTACGGGCACTGTGATGTTTGGGGGACTTTAGTCCCAACCCCATTTTGGGGGTGTTCCGTGATTCATCTAACCCAATTAGAATAATATTACCCCTTAATCACCCCAAAGTGACCAGTTCATGCCCAGCCAGTAGTCTGTGAAATGGTGGGCATGGCCCAAAATCCTGAATGGCAGGAATCTAAGGCACAGATGCTCCCTCCTTTTGTTCACTGTGGAGGGTGGGTGGGACACTGAGAATAACCTAGAGTAAGGGGTTCACTTTGTGACCACAAGGAAGCTAGCCATGGCCCCATGATAATATACCGTTGTCCACCAGAGGTAGAGAAGGGCAGAACTAAGGGCACCACAGGGAAATGAAACTACAGCCTTGAACAAAACATGAAGAAATTTTACCTGTAGGCTGGGATTTAAGCAATTCCTTATTTGACCTCAAACTGCCTTTAGCATTGAGGTCCTTGTAAGTTGTGTTTACTCTTATTTGCAACAAAATGAGTTCCAAATGAGACCATCATCCAGTGCGGCCTCCTCATGTACAGGAGTGCTAGTGAGGGTGTTCCTCAGGGGGTAGGTAGAATGGGCAGGGAAGGAAGCCTGGCTGCAGAAACTAAAGGGCTGGTACACCTGTCAAGCACGCTGTCCTCCTTTCAGAGGGTGGAGCCGTCTGCAGGTGCCATTAGTGCTGGGGAGGGGTCATCTCTGGCCGTCCGCATTTCTCCACCCGGTCTTGTAACAGACCTCTGTGTCTATAGGCCCTGGTGGTCGGGTCGAGGTCCTGAGACATCAGAGAGCAAAAACAATGGCACGAGAGAAGTGAGTCTGACCGTAGCTTGGCTTCCTGCTCACCACATAGATAGCCCCCCGCAACCCCATTGCCCTGCTCTGCGGAGCTCCCTGAAATGTGGACTGTGCCCCACACGTGACATGCTGTCAGTTTCAGGAAGCATTTGCCTATCTTTACCTTCCTGAACTAAACGTCAGTGGAGAAGAAGCTGGGAAGCCAAAAAAAAAACCTTTTCTGCGGGACATGTAAAGTGTGGCATGCAGAATATTACAGACTCACGGGGCACCAATCAAGCACATCCGGTGCTTCTGACTGATACGCTAATTTTTTTAAACTACATCCAGTCTACATTGGATGTAAAGATATGGAATTTGACAATATGTGTTTATCACCTTTAGCTCTTCAAAGCCTATCAAAGAGTTAAACTGGTAATAGAAGCTTACAAACTCTGATGACAGGAGTGTAAACTAGAGCAACTGCTGTGGGAAGTGCTGATATTTGAAAGCTGAGCATGACCATTCCCTCCCAGCCCCTAATTTCACACATATGCACTGAAAGACATGTACAAGAATACTCTTAAAAGAGCACCACGTTGGAAACAATTTTGATACTCATCAGAATAGACTGGATAAATACAGTGTGGTTTTATTTTAAAGATTTTATTTATTCATTTGAGAGAGAGAGAGCATGAACCAGGGACAGAGGCAGAGGGAGAAGCGGGCTCCCCGCTGCGCAGGGAGCCTGACATGGGGCTCAATCCCAGGACCCTGAGATCATGACCTGAGCCAAAGGGAGACGCTTAAGCGACTGAGCCACTCAGTTGGCCCTACATTGTGGTTTTTGTCATGCAATAGAATAGTACAAAACAATGTAAAAGAATGGACCACAGCTATATGTAGCAACATACATGCATCTCACTGATCATATGATCATGTTTCTAAGGAAAAGAATCCATAATGAATGTGTACACAGGTAGTACAGGGCCTGGAAGACAGTACTTATTCTATAAATGTTATTTTGTTATTTCTCTTGAAATTTAGAAGAATATGAGAAGATGGAATTAATGCTCAGTAAGAAAATTAAACAGGTTGTCCTAGTTTTGTCTGTACACCCAGTGTGGCACATGTAATTAAAGTACACCAACAGGATTAGGGGGTGGAGCAAGATGGCAGAGGAGCAGGAGACCTGGATTTCGTCTGGTCTCAGGAATTCAGCTGAACAGGGATCAAACCATCTGAACACCTACGAACTCAACAGGAGATCGAAGAAGAGAGTAGCAACAACTCTCTGAACAGAGAAGCGACCACTTTCTGGAAGGTAGGACGTGCGGAGAAGTGAATCCGAGGCGATATTCGGGAGGATAGACGGCAGGGGAGGGGGCCTCCGTCGGCCGCTTCTGGCAAGTGCTAGAGCCGCGGAGCACAAAATCGGACCGTTTAGAAGTTGGCTCCGCGGAGGGACGTCGCTGCAGTGGCTAAGCGGGGGGTGGAACCCTCGCGGGACAGTGTGGTCTCAGGACCCTCAGGGTCACAGAAAGACCGGGGGTGCCTGAGTGCGGCAGAGCTCCCAGGGATCGGAGCGGGGAAGCCGGCTGCAGAGACGGAGCTGAGGCGCGGGCTCTCAGCTCGGGGTGGCCATAAACTGTGACCCGCGGCCCAGTCGGGCCACTGCGCCTCCAGCAGGGACCCAACAAGCGGCAGATCTGCGGAGACTCCCCTTCCTTCCCGGGGAGGAGCGGCGCGGGAAAGCACCGCAGGGCTCTGCTGGGTTTGGAGACTCCACACGGGGTCGGATGCCAGAGATAGAAACGCTCGGTCACAGGCCGGGTGAGCGCGGAGTGCGGCCGGAGACCGGGGACACGGGAGTGACTGCTTTTCTCTGGGGGCGCACTGAGGAGCGGGGCCCCGAGTTCTCGGCTCCTCCGGGCGGAGATTGGGAGGCCACCATTCTCACCCTGGTCCTCCAAAGCTGCACGGAGAGCTTGCAGGGAACAAAAGCTCCTGAGAGCAAACCCGAGCAGCTTGCTTAGCCCGGACCGACAAGGGCGGGGCAATTCCGCCTCCGGCAAAGACATTTGGGAACCACGGCAACAGGCCCCTCCCCCAGAAGATCAGCACGAACAGCCAGCAAGCCAAGACCAAGTTTACCGATCAAGGAGAACGGGAGAACTCCAGCGCTAGGGGAATACTGCACACAGAATTCATGGCTTTTTTACCATAATTCATTAGTTTTTCAAAGTTAATTTTTTAACTGTTTTTTTATTTTCTCTTTTTCCCTTTTTTAACCAACATCTTATCAATCCCTTTTTTTAAAAGAAACATTTTTTATTTTTCATTTTTAGAGTCATATTTTATCCCTTCAGAGTAGTTACCCTTATTTTTGGCATATATATATAAGTTGTTCTCTCTTTAAAATTTTGAGATACAGTTTCTTCTAACAGATCAAAATATACCCTAAATCACTAGCGTATGGCTTTATTCTAGTCTCCTGCCTGATCACAGTCTCTCCCTTTTTTTTTTTAAATCTTCTTCTTTCTTTTTTCAAACAACTTCTTATTGTATCAATTCCTTTTATAAAATCTTTTATAATTTTCATCTTTACAGTCATCTTCCATCCCTTCATTGTATCAACCCTTATTTTGTACATATATAAATCTTTCTTCCTTTAAAATTTTAGGAGTCACTTTTTTCTAACAGACCAAAATACACCCAAAATCTAGTGTGTGGCACTGATCTATGCACTAGCCTGATCATATTTGATCATATTCAGGGTTTTTTGTATTGTTCTGTTTTTGTTTTAATCTTTTTCTTTTTTTTTCTTTCTTTCTTTTCTCTTTCTTTTTTCTTTCTTTCCCTTTCTTTTCCCCTGGTTTCAGGTCTTTTCTGATTTGTATAGAGTATATTTCCTGGGGACGTTGTTAACCTGTTAGCATTTTGTTCTCTCATTCATCTATTCTCCTCTGGACAAAATGACAAGACGAAAAAAATCACCTCAGCAAAAAGAACAAGAGGTAGTACCGTCTGCCAGGGACCTACTCAATACGGACATTAGTACGATGTCAGACCTAGAGTTCAGAATCATGACTTTAAAGATACTAGCTGGGCTTGAAAAAAGCATGGAAGTTATTAGAGAAACCCTTTCTGGAGAAATAAAGAACTAAAATCTAACCAAGTCGAAATCAAAAAGGCTATTAATGAGGTGCAATCAAAAATGGGGGCACTAACTGCTAGGATAAATGAGGCAGAAGAGAGAATCAGTGATATAGAAGACCAAATGATGGAAAATAAAGAGGCTGAGAAAAAGAGAGAGAAACAACTACAGGATCACGAGGGCAGAATTCGAGAGAGAAGCGATACCATAAGACGAAACAACATTAGAATAATTGGGATCCCAGAAGAAGAAGAAAGAGAGAGAGGGGCAGAAGGCATATTGGAGCAAATAATAGCAGAGAACTTCCCTAATGTGGGGAAGGAAACAGGCATCAAAATCCGGGAGGCACAGAGAACCCCTCTCAAAATCAATAAAAATAGGTCAACACCCCGACATCTAATAGTAAAACTTACGAGTCTCAGAGACAAAGAGAAAATCCTGAAAGCAGCTCGGGAGAAGAGATCTGTAACCTACAATGGTAGAAACATTAGAGTGGCAACAGACCTATCCACAGAGACCTGGCAGGCCAGAAAGGACTGGCAAGGTATCTTCAGAGCACTAAACGAGAAAAATATGCAGCCAAGAAAACTATATCCAGCTAGGCTATCATTGAAAATTGAAGGAGAGATAAAAAGCTTCCAGGACAAACAAAAACTAAAGGAATTTGCAAACACAAAACCAGGCCTCCAAGAAATATTGAAAGGGGTCCTCTAAGCAAAGAGAGAGACTAAAAGCAGCACAGATCAGAAAGGAACACAGACAATAAACAGTAACAGTCACCTTACAGGCAATACAATGGCACTAAATTCATACCTTTCAATAGTTACCCTGAATGTCAATGGGCTCAATGCCCCAATCAAAAGACACAGGCTATCAGATTGGATTAAAAAACAAGACCCATCCATATGCTGTCTGCAAGAGACTCATTTTAGACCCAAAGACACCACCAGATTGAAAGTGAGGGGGTGGAAAACCATTTACCATGCTAATGGACACCAAAAGAAAGCTGGGGTGGCAATCCTTATATCAGACAAATTAGATTTTAAAACAAAGACTGTAATAAGAGATGAGGAAGGACACTATATCCTACTTAAAGCGTCTATCCAACAAGAAGATCTAACAATTGTAAATATCTATGCCCCGAACATGGGAGCAGCCAATTATATAAGGCAATTAATAACAAAAGCAAAGAAACACATTGACAACAATACAATAATAGTGGGGGACTTTAACACCCCCCTAACTGAAATGGACAGATAATCTAAGCAAAAGATCAACAAGGAAATAAAGACTTTAAATGACACACTGGACCAAATGGACTTCACAGACATATTCAGAACATTCCATCCCAAAGCAACGGAACACACATTATTCTCTAGTGCCCATGGAACATTCTCCAGAATAGATCACATCCTAGGTCACAAATCAGGTCTCAACCGGTACCAAAAGATTGGGATTATTCCCTGCATATTTTCAGACCACAATGCTTTGAAACTAGAACTCAATCACAAGAGGAAAGTTGGAAAGAACTCAAATACAAGGAGGCTAAAAGCATCCTACTAAAGAATGAATGGGTCAACCAGGAAATTAAAGAAGATTTAAAAAAATTCATGGAAACCAATGAAAATGAAAACACAACTGTTCAAAATCTTTGGGATACAGCAAAGGCAGTCCTGAGAGGAAAGTATATAGCAATACAAGCCTTTCTCAAGAAACAAGAAAGGTCTCAAATAACGCAACCTAACCCTACACCTAAAGGAGCTAGAGAAACAACAGCAAAGAAAGCCTAAACCCAGCAGGAGAAGAGAAATAATAAAGATCAGAGCAGAAATCACTGAAATAGAAACCAAAAGAACAGTAGAACAGATCAACGAAACTAGGAGCTGGTTCTTTGAAAGAATGAAGAAGATTGATAAACCCCTGGCCAGACTCATCCAAAAGAAAAGAGAAATGACCCAAATCAACAAAATCATGAATGAAAGAGGAGAGATCACAACCAACACCAAAGAAATACAAACAATTGTAAGAACATATTATGAGCAACTCTATGCCAGCAAATTAGATAACCTGGAAGAAACGGGTGCATTCCTAGAGATGTATCAACTACCAAAATTGAACCAGGAAGAAATAGAAAACCTGAACAGACCTATAACCACTAAGGAAATTGAAAGAGTCATCAAAATTCTCCCAACAAACAAAAGCCCAGGGCCAGATGGCTTCCCAGGGGAATTCTATCAGACATTTCCAGAAGAATTAGTACCTATTCTCCTGAAACTGTTCCAAAAAATAGAAACGGAAGGAAAACTTCCAAACTCATCTTATGAGGCCACCATTACCTTGATCCCAAAACCAGACAAAGACCCCATCAAAAAGGAGAATTACAGACCAATATCCTTGATGAACATGAATGCAAAAATTCTCACCAAAATACTAGCCAATAGGATCCAACAGTACATTAAAAGGATTATTCACCCTGACCAAGTGGGATTTATCCCTGGGCTGCAAGCCTGGGTCAACATCCGCAAATCAATCAACGTGATACAATACATTAACAAAAGAAAGAACAAGAATCATGTGATCCTCTCAATAGATGCAGAAAAAGCATTTGAGAAAGTACAGCATCCTTTCTTGATCAAAACTTTTCAGAGTATAGGTTTAGAGGGTACATACCTCAATATCATAAAAGCCATCTATGAAAAACCTACAGCAAATATCATTCTCAAAAGCTGCGAGCTTTTCCCCTAAGGTCAGGAACGCGGCAGGGATGTCCACTCTCACCACTGCTATTCAGCATAGTATTAGAAGTCCTAGCCACAGCAATCAGACAACAAAAAGAAATCAAAGGCATCCAAATCGGCAAAGAGGAAGTCAAACTCTCACTCTTTGCAGATGATATGATACTGTATGTGGAAAACCCAAAAGACTCCACCCCAAAACCCCGAATAGCCAGAGGAATGTTGAAAACGAAAAGCAAAGCTGGCGGCATCACAATTCTGGACTTCTAGCTCTATTACAAAGCTGTCATCATCAAGACAGTATGGTACTGGCAGAAACACAGACACATAGATCAATGGAACAGAATAGAGAGCCCAGAAATGGACCCTCAACTCTATGGTCCACTCATCTTTGACAAAGCAGGAAAGAATGTCCAATGGCAAAAAGACAGTCTCTTCAAGAAATGGTTTTGGGAAAATTGGACAGCCACATGCAGAAGAATGAAACTGGACCATTTCCTTACACCACACGCAAAAATAGACTCCATATGGTTGCAAGACCTAAACGTGAGCCAGGAGTCCATCCAAATCCTAAAGGAGAACACAGGTAGCAACCTCTTCGACCTCAGCCGCAGCAACTTCTTCCTACAGACATCACCAAAGGCAAGGGAAGCAAGGGCAAAAATGAACTATTGGGATTTCATCAAGATAAAAAGCTTTTGCACAGCAAAAGAAACAGTCCACAAAACCAAAAGACAACTGACAGAATGGGAGAAAATATTTGCAAATGACATATCAGATAAAGGGCTAGTATCCAAAATCTATAAAGAACTTATCAAACTCAACACCCAAAGAACAAATAATCCAATCAAGAAATGGGCAGAAGACATGAACAGACATTTTTCCAAAGAAGACATCCAAATGGCCAACAGGCACATGAAAAAGTGCTCAACATCGCTCGGCATCAGGGAAATCCAAATCAAAACCTCCATGAGATACCACCTCACACCTGTCAGAATGGCTAAAATGAACAAGTCAGGAAAGGACAGATGTTGGCGGGGATGCGGAGAAAGGGGACCCCTCCTACACTGTTGGTGGGAATGCAAGCTGGTGCAGCCACTCTGGAAAACAGTATGGAGGTTCCTCAAACAGTTGAAAATAGAGCTACCATATGATCCAGCCATTGCACTACTGGGTATTTACCTCAAAGATACAAAGGTAGGGACCCGAAGGGGTACGTGCACCCCAATGTTTATAGCAGCAATGTCCACAATAGCCAAACTGTGGAAAGAGCCAAGATGTCCTTCGACAGATGAATGGATAAAGATGATGTGGTATATATACACAATGGAATATTATGCAGACATCAAAAGCAATGAGATCTTGCCATTTGCAACGACGTGGATGGAATTGGAGGGTGTTATGCTGAGTGAAATAAGTCAATCAGAGAAAGACATGTATCATATGACCTCACTGATTGAGGAATTCTTAATCTCAGGAAACAAACTGAGTGTTGCTGAGTGGTGGGGGGTGGGCGGGATGGGGTGGCTGGGTGATAGACATTGGGGAGGGTATTTGCTATGGTGAGTGCTGTGAATTGTGCAAGACTGTTGAATCACAGATCTGTACTTCTGAAACAAATAATGCAAGATATGTTAAGAAAAAAGAAAAAGGAGAAGATAGCAGGAGGGGAAGAATGAAGGGCAGTAAGTCGGAGGGGGAGACGAACCATGAGAGACGATGGACTCAAAAACAAACTGAAGGTTCTAGAGGGGAGGAGGGTGGGGGGATGGGTTAGCCTGGTGATGGGTATTAAGGAGGGCACATTCTGCGTGGAGCACTGGGTGTTATGCACAAACAATGAATCATGGAACACTACATCAAGAACTAATGTAATGTATGGTGATTAACATAACAATAAAAAATTTTTAAAAAAGTACACCAACAGACTTAACAAATGTATAAATGGTATTTTGCAAAGAAAATTGCACATCATGTAATCTAGCCTTTTTGCAAATCCTAATTCATCAGTCTCAATCTGGAAACAAAAATATGCATTCCCTATATTTAGCATAAATTTAATTGTAAAAGTTGGGGATTCTGAATGTAGAATTACATGATAGTAAAAATGACAGAGGATATTATTTTTTAATTCCCAGAGTTGATTCTACCTTGTTCATTAATATTTAGCTAGCATTCAGCCTATAATCTTTTATATCATTGAGAAGAATCAAATTGTTTGAAAGGTAGATATTTGATAATCCTGAATATTTTAGTTCTTCTTGTTTTTGAACAGAATTAGTTTTGGATGATATATTGTGATAAAAATGACTTAATTTCAGGTGAAGATATGCCTTATGACTTCCATTTTAAATCTTAAACACCCACAGAGTTAAATTGCAGTGAAGCTCATAAAAATCACTGTCTATAATTGATGGGACACTGGAGTTCTAATGATATGCTTTAGGAGTCTGAAAAGATCTAGTGGTCCATTATTAATAGGCCACCCAAAAAAGGTCTGTGGGTTGGTTTTGTTTTGTTTTTGTTTTTGTTTTTTCTGAAATGCTGAATTTCATAAGGAACAGGCAGGTGGAGAATGGAGGAAAGTAGAAATAAATTTTATTTATATTTTCTAGATTTTAATAAAGTGGTTTTATGTCAACCCTTAAAACATCAGATCAAAATGGCAGACTGAATAAGCAGCTTTAATTATTGAAAGATAAAATGTTTTGTAGCATATAACTAATTCTCAGTTACGAGGGTGCTGGGATGAAAATGAAGTTCTAGCTCCCTCTAATTCACAGGTGATCTAGAAATCCAAATAACAAATCCACAATCATCGAAGTAGACCTTTCACCATGGTTGCTCTTGTTTTTTGCTCTTTAATCTGTGGAGCATGCACAGCTGGAAGCTGGAGTGAGCTTAGATGCTCAGCAGAATAGGAGGGAAACTTGATAAAGAGGAAAAGAGCTGGTTATCCTGGATCATCACAGACACAAATCTCTCTACACATGGGTCTGTCTCTGTACCTTCTCCTCCCTCCGTGAGCCCATTCCAACATAATTAGTATTCTGTCCTTCTGTTCCTGGACACTCTAAGACCCATGAGAGTGGGGCTCTTTGCTCATGGATCCATCCTCATTGCCTAGAACAGGGTCTGGATTCAATATATATTTGTTGATTGAATTAATCATACACAGGTTTAGTACTTTTCCCATTCATTAATCTCTTTCAAACATTTAGCAGGTGTCTTCTCAGTTTTTTCCTTTTTTAAAAAATATTACTGTGCTCTATATTTTTAAATTTTGGAAAAGTTAGTGTCATGGTGGTAGTGCCCAGCAAACCAATCTATAAATCTAATGCAATTCTAGTTTTCAGTTATCTCAATGAGAAATGGGGCTGTATCTCTTCATTTTTCAGTGTTTCTTCTATCTTTAGGGGAACTTGATCGTTTTCTTTATATAAGAATAAACAACAATATGTAGGATTGGTATTTAAGTCTTTGTTACTATTTCTAGTACAAACTCATATCTATGTCATATTCTAACTGAATATATTTGCTAAGACAATATTGACTTTTGTACATTTATTTTGTAATTGGCCATATACTGAACTGACTTAGACCATGACTAATCGGTTTTCAGTTGGTTCACTTTAGTGTTCTTGCTAGATATTTATAATTTTTACTTCTCTTTTGCAAAATTTATACTTCAATCTTTTTACATTAACCCTTTCTTTAGTAGTATTAATGGTATATGGCTAGAAATACTAGTTAAAATATTAATCTAAGTATATGAGCAATCACATATCAGTACAAATATGAACAGTGAAAGGATGTAAGCAGTGTGAACTAATTCACAAAATAACATTTCTGATGACAAAAACACTTTATATAAAAACGTTCACATCCCTAGTACTTAAAATATATATGTATTAAAATGAGACTACTATTTTGGCCCATCAGCTGGGCAGATCATTCTTTTCATTCCTACCAATGCTCTCCTTAGCAAAGGAAACAAAGTGTCACCACCGCTTAGAGAAATAAAATGTGCAGGAACAGTCTAGAAATGAGTTTGGTACTATATGTAAAAAAAACTCTGGGGTGGGGGGGGACATTTTGCCTTTTAGAATGTGTCTTGAAAAAACATTTGGATCAATATACAAAAATGTTTATAAAAAGGTGTTCATTATAATAGGAAAAACAGCAAATGATATCCAAGCAGCCATATGTCAGAGTGTTCTTTATACATTCAACATAGTCAATTGAGAAAAACCTTCATTTTCGTTGTAAAAATCATATATTAATATGTAAACATTTCATCAGAAAAAGTTGGTTGGGGAGCATGCTGTCATAACTGAGTGCTATGGATTATTGTAGCTATTTGTGTTGGATTCAATTCACATGGAAAATGCCCTCATGTTTGTTAAATGGAAATCTTCAAAGGACACCTTGGGTAAGACCAAGAAAGTACCTGTCTTGTTCCTGGTGCTTGGAATAAAATCTGGTTGTCCATAATGGAGCAACCTTTTAAGAAATACTGCATCACCAGTGCTCTAATGGTGCAGAAGATGATACTTTGTCAAAAATCACAAGAGCTGGGGGGGCGCCTGGGTGGCTCAGTTGGTTGGGCGACTGCCTTCTGCTTGGGTCATGATCCTGGAGTCCTGGGATCGAGTGCCACGTTGGGGTCCCGGCTTGGTGGGGAGCCTGCTTCTTCCTCTGACCCTCTTCCTTCTCATGCTGTTTCTCTCTCTCCCTCAAATAAATAAATAAATAAAATCTTAAAAAAAATCACAAGTGCTGATAAGGCATTGTGTCATAGCTGAGTTGCCATGGTTTTGTGTTTAGTGTTTTTGTAAATGTCAACATAAAATGATGTTGTGTCTTATAGTCAGTGCTTAGATTCAGTCCAATAAGGAACACACTTTGTATCAACCTTTTTACTATCCTGAAATAAAATTTATAGATAATAAAGCTACCTATGTACATAATTTTAAAAAATCAATATAGGGACATCTGGTGGCTCAGTTGGTTAAGTGTCTGCTTTTGGCTCAGGTCATGATCCCAGGGTCCTGGGATCAAGCACCATGTCGGGCTCCCTGCTTCTCCCTCTCCTCCCTGCTCATGCTTTCTCTCACGACCTCTGTCTGTTCCTCTCAAATAAATAAATAAATCTTTAAAAAAAATCAGTATAATCACCTCTCTCCAATATGACAGACAAATAAAAGGATATTAAAATGTTTCTCAATGGAAATGATTTGGCACAACCTTTCCTGAATACATAATAAAGTAGTCAGATGTTTATTATCTGCCTGTGGGGAATAACATTGGATTTAGGAAAAATGAGATAATCAGAAACTGTTCTTCGCAAGAAGCATGTGAAAATAAAAGGCCCAGGGCGCCTGGGTGGCTCAGTTGGTTAAGCGACTGCCTTCGGCTCAGGTCATGATCCTCGAGTCCCGGGATCGAGTCCCACATGGGGCTCCCTGCTCAGCAGGGAGTCTGCTTCTCCCTCTGACCCTCCTCCCTCTCATGCTCTCTCTGTCTCTCATTCTCTCTCTCAAATAAATAAATAAAATCTTTAAAAAAAAAAAAAAAGAAAAGAAAAGGCCCAGGTACAGGTGGATGCTAGAGTAAACAGTAATGCTATGATAAATAATAACAAGTGGGGATTATTTGTGTTGATAAGACAAAGAAGAAAATTACCTTAATTGAGGTGGAGATAGAACACTTTGGAAAATTATAAACTGTTGAAGTAGAAACAATGAGGAAGTGTTTTCACAGAGGAGCTGGGACTTATTTACGACTATAATTTCAACATAATTGCCTTTGTTATGACACGGGGGGGCTAGTGACAATTATCATTGAAAATATATTTACTGTTAGGAAATTCTAGAAGTACAGGTGTGCATTCAGTTCTCTAGAACTTAAAAAGGTCTTAGAGACAGTACACAATAGTCTTCAAAGATTAACTGGAAAAAAATAATAATATAGGAGCCTAGAGAGAATTTGTGTGCAGACCCCTGCGGCTATTATCTGAGTGGGATGGGAAAAATAATGGCTAACCACAAAACAGATAAATAATTTCAGTAGCTAATTTTCAAAAAATAAATTTCTATCAATGTGCTATATCATTTTTAAGATGTGTAAAGTTGGCAATAATATGAAATATTAAAAAACACATTCATGAAATTTAATAAGATCCTTGCCTTTCATGTGACTTCATCAATGTAATCATATTTGGTCCGAAGTCCCCCAAAGGGAGTCTCAGATCTTGATTTCATCATTGCAATTGGGTCCGTAAGCTTTTGCCCAGCATTTCCTTTTTGCACTTTCCTACTAATTATGACACTGGAAATTTCGCAATATGCTGAGTTAGATGGAGTGAATAAATTATTCCACTGCTCAAGACAGTATCTTTTATCTGTTTAATCACTTCTGTCCACAGTAATGTTCTCTCAAATATTTGTCCATTGATGCAACTTCTTGTAAAACATTTCCAAGATAATTGTATAGTCATCTCAGTCTATTTGGGCTGCTGAAACAAAAAGTACTGTAGACCGAGGGACTTGTAAACAACAGAAATTTATTTCTCACAATTCTGGAAGCTGGGAAGTCAAAGGTCAGGGTACAGTGGATTTGGTGTCTGATGAGGGACAGCTTCTTTGTTCACAGAAGGTTGTTGCTGTGTCCCACGGCAGGAAGGGAGAGGAAACCTTGTAGGGTCCCTTTTATAGTGACACTGATCCCATTCCCGGGGGCTCCACCCTCATGACCTCATTGCCTCCCAAAGCCTCCACCTCCCAACACCGTCAGCTTGGGGATTAGGGTTTCAATATGTGAATCTGGGGAGACATGATCAATTCAGTCCATAGCAATACTGAAGTATTGACAATATATTATCCACAGTAGATCTTATCTACTGAGGCATTTGAAATTCACAGGGGATGTGGGACAATTTCTTTTTGTAGGATTAGCCCACCAATTGTAGAATGGCTAGCATCATTCTCGCCAATGTATTGAAAGCTAATATCATCCCTAATCAGAAGTGCTCCCACAAGTTTTCAGAACACTCTGATCAGAGAGCCACTGTGGTTACTAACCCTGGGGAGCACAGAGTAGAAGGTGAGGAAGAAGGAGACTACCTGAGACCCCACTCCGCATCCACACGGGGCACTGGATGGAGCAGTGTGGTTTTCCTGGGTGTGACCTCAGCGTACTTCAGTGGGTGAGGGGATTGTGACCCAGGTTGTACCTTTCAATGAAGTAATGAAGCACAGTAGTCTGGGAAACAAAACAAAGCTTTAACCTAGGAATATCCCTCACTATAAATTAGGACCCTTAGCTTAGACAGACTCAGGTCAATCCAAAATGGCAAGCTGCTGTTCTTGAAAAGTCTGGGCAACAATGTTAAGGGACCCATCCCACAACCTTCTCCCTATACCCTGAGGAATGTCCCTAGGGATCACCAGATGAAAGTGACATCTCATTATTCTCATTATTTTCTTTAACATTTTAATCTGACCTGGACTGCCCAGGAAAATTTTTATTATTTGTTTTGGATGGCAACACAGTCAAGTGTCTGCTAATTCTAATGGAAAATCATTAGGGGAATGACCCCAGGGATAGCCAGTGTCTCCTTAGATAATTTAACGGGAAAGAATTGTGGAAACACACACACACACCTGACGTGGTGCCATAAGATCTGCTTTAATCTGCCCAGAAAGAATATAAATCATATTCGAAATATGTGGTAGACAGACATATAGGAAAGATTCTAGAAGCCTTGCTTTTAAGTCACTTTTTATTCGTCTTATCAAATCTAACACAAAAATGATTTATTACTAAAGTCAAGCCAAAAGCACTGTGTTAAAGCTCCTTTTTTAAAAAAGAGGTAAATTTGAAAAACTAGAATTATTAGGACAAAAAAATGATAAAACAATGTACACATTTAAATTATCTACTTTAGCTTTGTTATATTTAGGAATGCTTCATTTGCTTTAAGCAGAGAAAGCAAGCATTATTCAGCAAGTGAGGCTGGAACAGTTAGGTCTCTGGAAGAAAATCAATTTAAAAGTTGTATAACATGTACACATACTATTAAGTTCCAGATATATTAGGGGAAAAGTCATACAGAATTATAATAAAAATAATGAATGAAAAATATATCCTAGGCTTGAAAGTAAAGAAAAATGTCTCAACACTGAGAGCTTTCAATTCATATTTTTTTAAATCCACAACAGAAAACAAAGCATGAAAAATATCTAGAGCAAATACAGCAGAAATTTCATCGACCTAACGACTAAAGAAATGAAGTTTTAATTGATGCCAGTTTAACAAAAATTATTGAAATGCTGGTGGTATTGAGTACATGTATATATGTATATGTATATATGGCTATATGAGTATGTAGAGACATAATATTTACTATATTATATGGCCTTTTATATATACATACCTATGACAAAATTTACAGTTTTGTAAATGAATGTGTATTAGGTGAACAAAAGATTGAAATAGTATTTTTTGTGAGATATATATATAATACACATGTATCATTTATATATATATGACAACAATTGTAAATAGCTTTTTCTCCAGCGCTCTCTTCATTCTTCTTGAGGTGTCAAAGATGCATAGTAACATCAGCACTCAGCCTGTGGGGGACCATGTCCTTCAGAGAATGCTGGAGCAGAATTAGCAAGATGCATGGAAGACCTTTCGCAGAGACGTTGGGAATTGCTGCATTTCTGAGGACACTCATAAAGACCTTCATCTGTGTGTGTGTATGGATATCTCTATATATAGAAATAGAAATAGATAGAGTTATAGATTGGTCTTTTTTTTTAAAGATTTTATTTATTGGACAGAGAGAGAGAGAGAGAGAGAGCACAAGTAGGCAGAGAGGCAGGCAGAGGGAGAGGGAGAAGCAGGCTCCCCGCCGAGCAGAGAGCCCAATGTGGGGCTCAACCCCAGGACCCTGAAATCATGAGCTGAGCCGAAGGCAAGCGCTTAACCAACTGAGCCACCCAGGTGCCCCTAGATTGGTCTTCCTAGTGATTAGAACATAATAAAAGCTCAGAAACATTTGTCATTATTTATGTATTTCTGAACTTTATTTGATGTACTTTGCAATATTTGTGCCTAGATCTAATTCTGAGAATTTTTATTAGCTTAATGTTTTGAAATAGATTTTTGTGTTTTGTATCATTATAACTCTCAAAGTGAAGAGTCATGAGGACCATCAAATTATGATGTATTCATTTATCATAACTTTTGGGAGATGACCTTCATCATTGTGATGTTGGGAGATACTCCCTTACTTTTGGACTGTGTGGGATTCCGTCACGCTATGATAAATATGGTCTTCCAAATTTGAGGTCTGTAATCTAAATGCATAGTCTCACGGTAACAAGAAGGTGAGGAGTGAATGTTAGGTGGGTGCTTAACTCTTGAGAACCTCAGTAAACCTTAGGCCACCAAGGGGCACCTGGGTGGCTCAGTCGATTAAGCATCAAACTCTTGCTTTTGGCTCAGGTCATGATCTCAGGGTTGTGGGATCGAGCTCCACATCGGGCTCCCCACTCAGTGGGGAGTCTGCTTGAGATTCTCTCTCTCTCCCGCTCTGCCCCTGCTCCAACTCATGCGCACACACTCTCTCTCAAATACATAAATAAATCTTAAAAAGAAAAAAAAGAACACCTTAGGCCAACAAATGCTTAATGCCTGCTGCTTGCTGCGTCTGTGCTGACGTGTGTCAGCATGAGACACTCATGAAGTCTTCCTGGAGCTCCGCAGCTTGGGGAGATGGGCTATAGGAGCAACAATGAGGGGTGCTCTCCCAAGAATGTAGACTAAGTGAATGAAAGAAGATTGAAAGTGTTACCTGTTACATAAATTTTTATAAAAGGCAGGTACATTAACAAAAAGGTGTGCATTGAAATTCAGAGAACTTTTGAGTCAGCTTCTGGCCTCAGGCTGCCCATGATTTATTGAAGGTTCTCCTGACTCCTTTTCTCCAGTACTTTTTTCTTACTTTCTGAAGCTCTCACACATCTAACACGTCACTTTCTTTTAAAAAAAAAATTCTATTAGGGAGGAAGGGCAGGTATTGATCTCCTCGTCTCTAAAACAGAGGGGAAATGCATGGAAAATTTAAGCCACCTGCCTGAGGTCACACAGTTCGTGGTGGCAATGCTGAGAGGCTGGCTTGCATGCAGCTGGGGTTCAGAAAGCTTTGATCTGTGGCAGGCAGCTGGGTGGGGCCACTGGAGGCCAGGTTTTGGAATGGGGCACACCAAATCCCAATGCCACCTCTGCATGCCAGGTCACCCACCAGCACCTCTCCTTCCTCGCCTGTGACGAGGGGTAGGAACCCGCACACAGAGGTCACAGTGATGGTTTAGTGAGGCAAAAAGGAACATTGGGAAGGCCTGGGGCCAAGTTTGGGGCTCCCCGGTGCCTCCTGGCAGGGAATTCTTTGTGTAATGAGTCATCTTGGGCTTTACTTAATGGGTTTCATTGTTGAAATACAAAATGTCAATATTGAGGCTCTGATACAGGTCGTGTTTCCAAATAAGAATTCTATCTGTATTCCAGAAATTGGACAGAAAAGAAGAAAGAAAAGACAAGCAAACAAAAACACTGGCTTCTGGCTGATCTCTGAAATCAGCTCATATCCTAGCCTAGAGCATGACATCTGATTATCCCTCTTTCAGCTCAAGTTATTACAGCCCTTTACTCAATTATTGATGCTGGAAAATGCACTCAAATGTTTTGTGATGGTGCTGCCTGCAGTTTTCCTTGCTTGTTCAGGAAACGCACAGGGAGAGGAAATTTTAACTCCTATTTCTGAAGAGGAGACCAGGTTTTGAAGTCTAAAAATTGTGCTAATCATTGAATAACAAGCCCCCCCCCCTTTTATTCTAAATAATCTGGAAAGAAGTATTTCTATGCGGCAGGAAATCCCACTGGCTCTATGTTCAAGATGCGGGCAGAATCTGACCTCTCTCATCACAATTGCTTTTGTCTGGTTCAGAGCCACCCACACCTGTCACCCGGATCACTGTGACAGCCCCATGACAGGTCATCTGCCTCTCTCCCTTGTCCCTCTGTCATGCTCAGCATGGCAGGCAGACTGGTCCTGGCAGAACAGAGTTTGGGTCCAATCCCTTGTCTGCTCCAGATCCTGCGAGGACAGAGGACCAGGCCTCTCTCTCAGAGTAACCGAGTTCTAGCAGCAGCTCCTGAGGCCCTCCGGGCCACTTGGCCTTCACCTCTCCCCTCACCCCACTGGCTTGTTCATTCCACTCACATAGGCTCCGTGACGTTCCCTCTACGAAGCCCGCATGCCCCAGCCAGGGGTATTTGTCCACTCGTTCTCACCGGAAGCAGACTCTTGATCCAGATGTCTGTGTGCCTCACTCCCCAGCAATTTCCAATCTTTGCTCGGATGCTGACTTCTCAGGGAGGCCTTCTCTCTCTGTCCACTTGATTGGAAACCACACTCTGTTCCGTGGCATTCCTGTTCCCTCTTGCCTAGCTCTGCTTGTATTAGTTTTAATAATATGTAATTTATTTTTTCAATTATATTGCAGAGATTCTGTTCCAGATTTAATATTTCTGAAATTGGAGTGCATCTGAATCATTTCTGCTCCCAGGGAAAGCTGGGGAAGCTGGGGATGTTGCTGTCTTCGCTTATCCATTGACAACAAAATTTACAGCAGGGCGGGGAGTAGGAGGAGGGAGCATGGGCAAAATGGGGGAGGGGAGTGGGAGGTACAGGCTTGCAGTTATGGGACGAGTGGGTCACAGGGATGGAGGGCACAGCAGAAGGAATAGAGTCCGTAGTATTATGATAGCGTCGTATGGTGGCGGATGGAAGTTACACATGCGGCAAGCGTTGTGCAAGGTAGAGACTTGTCCAATCGCTACGTCGTATACTTGAAACTCACGTGAACATTGTGTGCCAACTATACCTCAACTAAAACTAAAACTCACAGCAAGGACGTCAGAGGCTTTTGAGAAAACCCCATGCACAGTAACAAAATGTTCCTGATGGCACAGAGGGTGATAACTGTGTAGGGATTAAAAGGGTGTCAGTGTGGTCTGCATTAAAAAGTGATTTAGAAGCATCACTCTTGAATGTGAAGACGTTTCAGGAATGCCAATTCATTTCGCTGGTATTTTCCTTTTTAATGACTGGCAAGAAGGATAGATGATAATGTATAAATAAATCTAAACTATTATTTTAAAAAAATAAAGACGTAGGTGAAAATTAGTGTTTCAGATTTAACATGTCACAATGTTGTTTCTTTCTCAGTGGCTTATAAAGTCATGGTCTACCTCAGTGATGTTTTAGACTTCATAAAATATATGCTTACTTTCTTGATTATAATCTGTCAGCTTGATCATCATTAGTGAAGAGCCTAGCATATTAGTAAGCCCCAGGAAGGAATAGCAGATGGATACTGTTGCTGTTGGAACATGGATGTACATCCGCATTGGACTCCCAGAGGAAAGGGGTTCCTGCATGGGGTTTTGTGAGAGTTGTAGGGTTTGTTTGGCATGTTTTTTCCCCCTTTCATCTAGCTGAGGCAAGAGCACGTGTTTGAGGTGTGGGAAGAATGAAGGGTTTGGTTCCTTGCAGACAGTTTTTACCACGGGAACAATAAAGTTCCTGTATGGGGGAGATGGCCCCCCCTGGCCTTTCCTGATTCCAGTCCCTACCACTAGATTCCTGCCCTGGCCCTGATGCCATGCCTACCTCGTTTGCCCTTTGAATGCCTGTGGATTCTGTGCCCCCCATCTCCAGTGCCGCCTTCACCATCACACTCTCCTGGAAGTGTCCTGGCAAAACGTACCTTCCAAGCACTTTACCCCCTTTAACAAAGTGTAAATCGTGCATTTACTCATTGGTGGTTTACTTCTTTGACAAGCACTTGTCGGGTGCCCTGTTTGGGTCAGGCATTTTTCCAGGCACTGGGAGGGCAGGGCGAATGAGGCAGAGTGTTTGTGTGACTCACGTTCCAGCTCGGTTCTGGGTTTCTCCAAGTTAGGGATGCAGCCTTACATATGTTTTTTAATTCCTTGCATTAATGCCTTCCATACAAGTGATGGCTTATAAAGGCTGATGGCCTGTCTTTATTCGTTACCTCTTTCATCATTTCTGCACAACTGTAGCAAACATAAAAATCAAGGTGCCTCTAAATTCTTTTTCTTTTTTTTAGATCTTTGTTTTACTCATTCTTTTTAGAATCCCTTGTACTATCATATGTTGTTTTTTATTATTGAGATATAATTGACAAATGACATCGTATTAGTTTCAGGTGTACAACATAATGATTCAATATTTATACATATTACAAAATGATAACTACAATAAATCTAGTTAACTCTCATAACTACACCTAGATACAAAATTTTTTTTTTCTTGCGACGAGGGCTTTTAAGATCTACTCTCTTAGCGGCTTGCAAATATACACCACAGCATTATTTACTACAGCCCCTGTGCCTCATTTATCTTGTGACTGGGAGCCTGTACCTTTAGACCCCCTGCACCCATTCCCTGCCCCCCACGGCCTGCCTCTGGGAACCACCGGTCTGTTCTCTGCATTTATGAGCTTTTTTCTTTTTTTTCTGTTTAAATCCTCTTTTCCTCAGAAAATCTGCTTTCTACTTCTTTTTTGAACTGCCATGAGTCTTCTCTCATGGCCCTCTAGGAGTGAAATTGACTGTTTTTCTTTATTATGGTGCTGTGATGTGGGTGGCGAGCACCCTAGTTTTGGGGTGGATATGGGGGAAGCAGGACTAAAAGATGGATAAAAACAGACAGAAATGGGAGCAAGTTTCCTTGACCATGAATAAATACCACCGTGGAAATACGATTCACCCCAATGTGCTGGGAATTAGACTTGGCCTGATTAAATATGATTTAGCTGAGAATGCCTATGGGCTTTTTATTTCTATCTTTTTTTTTTTTTTTTTTTTTACCAGAAACCTTTGTCCGATTGTGGAATCCTCTTGCTCATGTCTCATTTGGTAAGAATTGATGTCACATGTAACATTCAGGAAATTGGAAGTTCTGTTAGAAATTGGAATGTACCAATATTTCTTACCTTCACAGACAATAGAAGGACAGCTTAAAGGTCTAGACGAGTTGGCGGAATATGCACGGATGCAAGTCAATTGCATAAAAAATAAAGTACCCAAATTAAGTCCTAAATCAGCTTGCTTTCTGGAGACTTGCCACATTTTCCTGAAAGTGTAAAGTAGGGGAAACGTTCCTTGTTTGAGGTTTTAGCTGTTTCGGGGGGCCGTCTGCGATGATTATTCTGGAAAGGCTCCAGGCTGGAGCTTGTGTTCTCTTCTGGATGCGTCCAGCTGGGCAGCAGCTGCAGAGGGGAGTTCAGCGCCACTGCTCTGTGCCCGAGCTAACCACCTTCAGCCCCTGGCCGCTTTTCATCTCCGGATACCCTTCTTGATTCCTTCCCCGACTCAGATCGATCCTGCGGCTCGAAGGAAGGCTCTGCCTGGAAGCTGTGGGGGGAGGGGGGAATGCAAGGGAAACCTGCTAAGCCCAGCAGCAGTGAGGTGGCCTGAAGTGGGGGGAAGACCAGCCACCACCTTCGGAAGAGCAGACATCTTTCTAAACACCCATCCTCCTTCTTCTCCCCTCTGAATATCAATTCTCTGCTCTCTAGGGGCTCAGAGTCTCCCTAGCCTACCCAACCCACTGCCACCACATTTTGGCCTTTAGGTAGCTCTCCCTGAAGTCTGGATATCCTCCAGCCTCGTGAATGCCTAGTGTGGGACAGAGGCTCGCCAACTGATGAGGAGGGACCAGCGCCAGCCCTTGAGCAGTCCGTAACCTTGTGAATGCTCCATGTGCTTCTCCTTCTGCTCCATCCACTCTCTGCTCGTCTGCTGTTGAGTCCTGCTGGGGATGTATGGATGGTGGTTAGCTTTTCCACTCAGGGAGTTGTGGCTCCTGAAGACAGTGTGATAAACTTGCGTGTAATGAAGTGCTGTGAGGCAGTGATTGCCGGGGCAGTGGGGGGCGTGGGGGAGCACCACGGACCTGTGTTCCAGGCTGGGAGCCGTCTCCTCCCACGGCCATGAGCTGTGCCAAGCAGGGTCACCTCTCGGAGCCACACTTTCTCGTCTCCTGCAGGTGTGTGCTTGTTCCTCTTCATCTTCTTCTCAGGGCTCTTGTGTGGATCACGTGAGTTCAGAGATGTGAGAGCTTTCAAATAGGGCATTTCAAATACCGGCCTTCTTCCCGTGCTGGGGATTATTAGTGGGCAGGCTCTTCTCTCCCAGGGAATGTGTTTGCGTCTTGGGAGAAATCCCCGGTGCCTTAAAGGAGTGGCCTTAGAAGGCATCCCAGGCAGAGTACAAGGAGATGGACTGGTATCCTCCTGGGGCCCGGGGTCACCTGTCCAGCCACCTCGTGGCTGACTCGATGCACGACAGGAGCTAGGCAGGTGCCACGCTTGTCCTCTCCAGGCTGCGAGGCCTGGCATTTTGCACGTCATTGCTGCAGTTAGCAGCTCATGCCAGATGACTCCTAGGGTTCTAGTGTTGCAAGACGACTCAGAGACGGAGGCCCTGCAGCAGGTGCGATTAACCAGCCCCTCCATGAGCCACGCAAGTTTTAATAAATCACGTAAAATTCTAGACACGGGTAAATCCGTTTTCCTACACTTATTTTTATTTCAGCCCCTAATAGTGAGGCCAATACACAGTAGAGCAAGAGGTGACTAGCCGGGCCAAAAGGAATATGGTACCGTTGGTGTGTGGGGTGACAGGGAGGAAAGAGTAGAAAGTATGTGTAGTTACCGTGTGGGCTCTGGGGGAGGAGGACCCAGTGGACCAGCGCTTCTCCCAGAAGCAGCCGAAATGTAAGCGGAACAGTCTGACTTTTTCTCACTCAGTAGCCTTTTCTCCCGTCTTCTCTCCAGAATAATCCCAATGTCTGGCTCTCTCTGTGAAGCAGTAGGACATCTATCCTGGGCGCATTCTTGGTATCTCTGACTAGGATACAGAAGTACTAAGTCCTAATCAACCCTGTTTTTATTCTACTGAGAGTTTAAAATTTAATTTGTGATGTCATTAATGATAATAGAATGGTGGGAAGGTGGGCTGATAGTCTGAGAACAGGTCACACGATATAAATGTGCCTGTCGTACCCAAGATGCTCTTCTTTGGATGAACTGCTCCACTAGACCATGGTGGGAACAGGTCAGCCTGTGCCTTACCCAGTACTGGCCCTCAACACACAGCTCCAGGTGGGAGTCTCGTCTGACTTGCTCTCAGCTGTGACTCAGGGCCACTCTCTGTCTCCTAGCAAGGATAAGTCGCCCGAATAAAAAGGCACCCAGGGCAAATGGCTCTTCCTGGGGAGTCGGGGTGCTGGGCAGTGACTCCTCTAGAATGGTACACAGGTACCCCAAGGAGGAGACAGGTTGCTGGTACCTGAGCTGACCCAGTGACCACGTGCAAGGCTGAGGGAGAGGAGGCTCCACGGTTTTCCTCTCAACATGTGAGATTTCCTTGTGAACCATGACGCTCTGCCCTCCTGGACACCCTGATTAAAATACAAACAGAACCATTTGAATGGATAAAGAAGATGTGGTCCATATATACAATGGAGTATCACTCAGCCATCAGAAAGGATGAATACCCAACTTTCGCATCAACATGGATGGGACTGGAGGAGATGATGCTCAGTGAAATAAGTCAAGCAGAGAAAGTCAATTATCATATGGTTTCACTTATTTGTGGAACAGAAGGAATACCATGGAGGACATTAGGAGAAGGAAGGGAGAAATGGGGGGGGGGGGGAATCGGAGGGGGAGACGAACCACGAGAGACTATGGACTCTGAGAAACAAACTGGCGGTGTTGGGGGGCGGGGGGGATGGGTCAGCCTGGTGGTGGGTATTAAGGAGGGCACGTTCTGCGTGGAGCACTGGGTGTTATGCACAAACAATGAATCGTGGAACACTACGTCAAAAACTAATGGTGTAGGGTGACAAAACAAAACAAAACAAAACAAAATAAATAAAATATACAAACATAGCTGCGGTAGGACACCCCGGATGGATGACTGTGGGGAGGGATTCTTCCCCACTGGAGGAAACCCAGCCCCAGGGAGCGAGGAGGGCGAGCGGAGAGGAGGCAGAGTCTCTCCAGGCCCCTCGGCGGGCTGGTGGGAGGCTGAGTGTTCATCCTCCTCGGAAATGGACCGTGGAAGCCTGGGGTGTTTGAAGTTGGCACAGAGACATCGAGATGATTCGTTCCAGCCCCTCGTTTCCCAGACGTAGAGACTGCAAGTCCCCAAACCGTGTGCATTTCAGGCGTTCGGCTGAGATGTGTGGCGGCCCTGCGGTGCTCGTGCCGCTGGCTCGTCCTCCAGCGCCTCCGGGACTCCTGCCCCAGGTCCCCAGGTCCACACTGCTGGCCGGGCACTTGGCAGCGCCCGTGGGCCCTGTGCCCCTTGCGGCCGGCGGTCGGGGGCTCACGCTGACCGTGCATGTGCCAGCAGACGGGGGCGCGCAGACATCCTCCCGCGCCTGGTGGGCCCCGGGGGCTGCTCTGCGGCCTCTGTCCTGCCCCAGAGGCGCAGCCCCATCCCGACGCCGGGAGTCCATGCCTCTCTCCTTGTCTTCCCCTGGACTCTCCGCAGACGGTTTTCTCTTCTCTCTGCCCATCTTTTCTTGGACTCAGCAAAAGGCTGAGTTGCTAAAGAGCAACCATGGTATTGATTCTATTTGTCTTCCAGAAGGAAGCTGTTTGGTTTCTGCCGTCTGCTCTCCTAATTCGATTTGGCTTCCCAACCAGGTCGATTCTTCCTAGGGCTGTGTTCACTTTTTAAAAAATTGGGCCAGGGAGGGGAGAGGATCTTTAAAATACTCTGTTTCCATGTCTGAAGAAGTTCAAAGGGGTTTTTGTAGATATGCTTAGTCTTATTTCTGTCCCAGTGTCTGGCCCAGCCAACTCATGATAACCTTGACATTCAATAAGGTCGTGGGTGTGTGTGGGCTCGGAAGAGGATCCTAAGCTGACACTAGGTGGGGCTGTGTTACTCACAGGAGAGGTCCCTACAGGAGAGTCTTCCCAGCGGAGATTGGGGAAACTAAGATTTCTAGTACTAAGCTCTGGAAAGAACCAGAAGAGCCCCTTGAAAATTAGTTTTTTGGAACGACTGAGTCGTGGCTCTGTTATTCTTTGCTGGATGCCAAACCCAAAAGCCTGACTCCACCGAGAGACTGGCTGGTATGGGATTGGGGTTCTTGGCATCAGCTCGACCTCACTGAAAGAGGGGATGCAGGTTGTGTCGCCTCCTAGACCAACCATTCACCCCATATTATCAGCCTTTCAAGAAAGCCTCACATATATGGGAATATATAGGGTATTGCAAATAAAACAAAGGTTTTTTTAAAACGGGGAGAAAAAGTCCTCATGTGAATCACTAATGGTAATGAAGATGAATCATCGGAGGTTATAAAATGCCGGGATCCTGGACCAGAGTCTAATGAAGATCTATTTTGAATCAAAACCATCATTGCTACTGCTACCAAAGTTAGCCTTTCTGACATAAAAAATCCCAAAGCGCCCCAGTGACCCTGCAGCAGAGGCTACATGAGAAGTGTACCCCAGTGACCCTGCAGCGGAGGCTGCATGAGAAGTGCATCCCCAGTGACCCTGCAGCGGAGGCTGCGTGAGAAGTGCATCCCCAGTGACCCTACAGCGGAGGCTGCATGAGAAGTGAATCCCCAGTCAGAACAAGGTAAACATGTTACTTGCAGGGCTTCTCCAAGGCAGAGCAGACCAGAGGTGGGTCACAGCTTCCGTTTCAACTTGCAGATAAATCATCTCTGTATTGCACATGCTCTGTGGTCCACTTGTCCTGGAGCTCATCATCACTGATGGGCATTCCAAATTATTACTTGCTATTGTATGTATTTTATCAAAAAGTATTTGTGGAGGGAATTAATATATATATTAGGAGAACATCACAAATTCTTGGAATAAGGAATGGCCCATTTTTTTCACGGGCCTACCTAATTTCTTCAATGTTACTTATATAAATTAATACTCATTACATATCACACCCCAAACTTAATTCTAGATAGATTTCAGTAGCTCAATGTAAAATTAGAAGATAATATTACACCATAAAAGTAAGAGAAATGGGGATGGGTAATATCCTGTTATCTCAGTAAAGAACGACATCCTCAGAATAAAAGCAATAAAATGACCACAAGGAAAAATATTCTTAGATAAACATACATTTAAAATACCTAGCAGAAATAAAAGGAAAACAAAAATTTGGTAAAATGCAACAAATTATATATGCTAATATACTTAATATACAGAGAATTGGGATACATTCATTAGCAAAATAGTCAAGATGTTCAAAAAAATAGAAACAAGTTTGAAATCATTATTAGTTACTCTTGTCTTATTTGTAATACCGAAAAATTGGAAATAACTATTTCCCCAAGGAGTTAGTATTGACAGCAGTATGGAAATTATAGTGCATTCACAGAGTATTTATGGTCCTGCTTCAAGACAGTGGTCAAAGGTTACATAATGAAATCTCTTGTCTTCCCCCCAAAGCTTGAAACAAGAGTAAAGAAGTACAAAAGGACTACGTTCATAAGACACTGGGAAGCCAAGAGGGGACCAGCAGACACAGATCTTGGCAAACTTCTGTGAGACAGAAAGAAGGTGCTATCATATTAGCACATGTACTCCAGTGAAGGAAGTCACAGCCAGAGCAGGTGTAAGGGAGGCTTTCAGCAGGCGAGACCCACTCGTGGAGGAATGCGCTTTCCCCCTAATACCCCAACGGCGCAGCAGCTGCAGAGAGAAACAGCGTGTGCACTAAGTGACTGACTTGTACAGTGGACACAAGGCAGTGCTCAGCAAGCCACCCCCCATCTCCCACCTGGAGAGCTGAGGATGTTGCCCCTCTGAGAAGGGAGGGGCAGGGAGGGAGCGAGCCACTTGACAAGCGATCATAAGTGATGTGGACCAGCGGCTTCCTCGTGGGGCAAGGTAGACACCCGCAGCTACCCTCCGTGTTCCTGCCTCGATGGAGTCTAGGTGAATTAAAGGTGCAAACACGCAAGACAAAATTAAAACGTTCTGAAAATACATAGACGATGTCTTTAAGAACCACAAGGGTGGAGAGGGCTTCACAAACAAGACACAACCCTGCAAACCGCACACATCACAGAAGGTAAATGTCACTGCATTGCACTTTTTTTAATTTTTTTAAAAATTTTTTTATTGTTATGTTAATCACCATATATTACATCATTAGTTTTTGGTGCAGTGTTCCATGATTCATTGTTTGTTCATAACACCCAGTGCTCCACGCAGAACGTGCCCTCCTCAATACCCATCACCAGGCTAACCCATCCCCCTACCCCCCTCCCCTCTATAACCCTCAGTTTGTTTTTCAGAGTCCATCATCTCTCATGGTTCGTCTCCCCCTCTGACATACTCCCCTTTTCTTCCTCTCCTGTTATCTTCTTCTTTTTCTTTTTTCTTAAAATATGTTGCGTTATTTGTTTCAGAAGTACAGATCTGTGATTCAACAGTCTTGCACAATTCACAGCGCTCACCATAGCACATACCCTCCCCAATGTCTATCACCCAGCCACCCCATCCCTCCCACCCCCAACCACTCCAGTAACACTCAGTTTGTTTCCTAGGATTAAGAATTCCTCATATCAGTGAGGTCATGTGATACATGTCTTTCTCTGATTGACTTATTTCACTCAGCATAACACCCTCCAGTTCCATCCACGTCGTTGCAAATGGCAAGATCTCATTCCTTTTGATGGCCGCATAATATTCCATTGTGTATATATACCACCTCTTCTTTATCCATTCATCTGTCGATGGGCATCTTGGCTCTTTCCACAGTTTGGCTATGGTGGACATTGCTGCTATAAACATTGGGGTACACGTACCCCTTCGGGTCCCTACATTTGTATCTTTGTGGTAAATACCCAGTAGTGCAATTGCTGGATCGAACAGTAGCTCTAATTTCAACTGTTTGAGGAACCTCCATACTGTTTTCCAGAGTGGTTGCACCAGCTTGCATTCCTACCAACAGTGTAGGAGGGTTCCCCTTTCTCTACATCCCCGCCAACATCTGTCGTTCCCTGACTTGTTAATTTTAGCCATTCTGACGGGTGTGATGTGGTATCTCATGGAGGTTTTGATTTGGATTTCCCTGATGCCGAGCGATGTTGAGCACTTTTTCATGTGCCTGTTGGCCATTTGGATGTCTTCTTTGGAGAAATGTCTGTTCATGTCTTCTGCCCATTTCTTGATTGGATTATTTGTTCTTTGGGTGTTGAGTTTGGTAAGTTCTTTATAGATTTTGGATACTAGCCCTTTATCTGATATGTCATTTGCAAATATTTTCTCCCATTCTGTCAGTTGTCTTTTGGTTTTGTGGACTGTTTCTTTTGCTGTGCAAAAGCTTTTTATCTTGATGAAATCCCAATAGTTCATTTTTGCCTTGGCTTCCCGTGCCTTTGGCGATGTTTCTAGGAAGAAGTTGCTGCGGCTAAGGTCGAAAAGGTTGCTACCTGTGTTCTCCTTTAGGATTTGGATGGACTCCTGTCTCACGTTTAGGTCTTTCAACCATTTGGAGTCTATTTTTGTGTGTGGTGTAAGGAAATGGTCCAGTTTCATTCTTCTGCATGTGGCTGTCCAATTTTCCCAACACCATTTGTTGAAGAGACTGTCTTTTTTCCAATGGACATTCTTTCCTGCTTTGTCAAAAATAAGTTGACCATAGAGTTGAGGGTCCATTTCTGGGCTCTCGATTCTGTTCCATTGATCTATGTGTCTGTTTTTGTGCCAGTACCATACTGTCTTGATGATGACAGCTTTGTAATAGAGCTGGAAGTCCGGAATTGTGATGCCGCCAGCTTTGCTTTTCTTTTTCAGTATTCCTCTGGCTATTCTGGGTCTCTTCTGGTTCCATACAAATTTTAGGATTATTTGTTCCATTTCTTTGAAAAAAGTGGATGGTATTTTGATGGGGATTGCATTGAATGTGTAGATTGCTCTAGGTAGCATTGACATCTTCACAATGTTGATTCTCCCAATCCATGAGCATGGAACATTTTTCCATTTCTTTGTGTCTTCTTCAATTTCTTTCATGAGTATTTTATAGTTTTCTGAGTACAGATCCTTTGCCTCTTTGGTTAGATTTATTCCTAGGTATCTAATGGTTTTGGGTGCAATTGTAAATGGGATAGACTCCTTGATTTGTCTCTCTTCTGTCTTGTTGTTGGTGTATAGGAATGCCACTGATTTCTGTGCATTGATTTTATATCCTGCCACTTTACTGAATTCCTGTATGAGTTCTAGGAGTTTTGGGGTGGAGTCTTTTGGGTTTTCCACATACAGTATCATATCATCTGCAAAGAGTGAGAGTTTGACTTCCTCTTTGCCGATTTGGATGCCTTTGATTTCTTTTTGTTGTCTGATTGCTGTGGCTAGGACTTCTAATACTATGTTGAATAGCAGTGGTGAGAGTGGACATCCCTGCCGCGTTCCTGATCTTAGGGGAAAAGCTCTCAGCATTTCCCCATTGAGAATGATATTCGCTGTAGGTTTTTCATAGATGGCTTTTATGATATTGAGGTATGTACCCTCTATCCCTATACTCTGAAGAGTTTTGATCAAGAAAGGATGCTATACTTTGTCAAATGCTTTTTCTGCATCTATTGAGAGGATCATATGATTCTTGCTCTTTCTTTTGTTAATGTATTGTATCATGTTGATTGATTTGCGGATGTTGAACCAGCCTTGCAGCCCAGGAATAAATCCCACTTGGTCATGGTGAATAATCCTTTTAATGTACTGTTGGATCCTATTGGCTAGTATTTTGGTGAGAATTTTTGCGTCCATGTTCATCAAAGATATTGGTCTGTAATTCTCTTTTTTGATGGGGTCTTTGTCTGGTTTTGGGATCAAGGTAATGCTGGCCTCATAAAATGAGTTTGGAAGTTTCCCTTCCATTTCTATTTTTTGGAACAGTTTCAGGAGAATAGGTATTAATTCTTCTTGAAATGTCTGATAGAATTCCCCTGGGAAGCCATCTGGCCCTGGGCTTTTGTTTCTTGGGAGATTTTTGATGACTGCTTCAATTTCCTTAGTGGTTATAGGTCTGTTCAGGTTTTCTATTTCTTCCTGGTTCAATTTTGGTAGTTGATACATCTCTAGGAATGCACCCGTTTCTTCCAGGTTATCTAATTTGCTGGCATAGAGTTGCTCATAATATGTTCTTATAATTGTTTGTATTTCTTTGGTGTTGGTTGTGATCTCTCCTCTTTCATTCATGATTTTGTTGATTTGGGTCATTTCTCTTTCTTTTTGATAAGTCTGGCCAGGGGTTTATCAATCTTGTTCATTCTTTCAAAGAACCAGCTCCTAGTTTTGTTGATCTATTCTACTGTTCTTTTGGTTTCTAGTTCATTGATTTCTGCTCTGATCTTTATTATTTCTCTTCTCCTGCTGGGTTTAGGCTTTCTTTGCTGTTCTTTCTCCAGCTCCTTTAGGTGTAGGGTTAGGTTGTGGATTTGAGACCTTTCTTGTTTCTTGAGAAAGGCTTGTATTGCTATATACTTTCCTCTCAGGACTGCCTTTGCTGTATCCCAAAGATTTTGAACAGTTGTGTTTTCATTTTCATTGGTTTCCATGAATTTTTTTAATTCTTCTTTAATTTCCTGGTTGACCCATTCATTCTTTAGTAGGATGCTCTTTAGCCTCCATGGATTTGAGTTCTTTCCGACTTTCCTCTTGTGGTTGAGTTCTAGTTTCAAAGCATTGTGGTCTGAAAATATGCAGGGAATGATCCCAATCTTTTGGTACCGATTGAGACCTGATTTGTGACCTAGGATGTGATCAATTCTGGAGAATGTTCCATGGGCACTAGAGAAGAATGTGTGTTCCGTTGCTTTGGGATGGAATGTTCTGAATATGTCTGTGAAGTCCATTTGGTCCAGTGTGTCATTTAAAGTCTTTATTTCCTTGTTGATCTTTTGCTTAGATGATCTGTCCATTTCAGTCAGGGGGGTGTTAAAGTCCCCCACTATTATTGTATTGTTGTCAATGTGTTTCTTTGCTTTTGTTATTAATTGCCTTATATAATTGGCTGCTCCCATGTGAGGGGCATAGATATTTACAATTGTTAGATCTTCTTGTTGGATAGACCCTTTAAGTAGGATATAGTGTCCTTCCTCATCTCTTATTACAGTCTTTGTTTTAAAATCTAATTTGTCTGATATAAGGATTGCCACCCCAGCTTTCTTTTGGTGTCCATTAGCATGGTAAATGGTTTTCCACCCCCTCACTTTCAATCTGCGGGTGTCTTTGAGTCTATAATGAGTCTCTTGCAGACAGCATATTGATGGGTCTTGTTTTTTAATCCAATCTGATAGCCTGTGTCTTTTGATTGGGGCATTGAGCCCATTTACATTCAGGGTAACTATTGAAAGGTATGAATTTAGTGCCATTGTATTACCTGTAAGGTGACTGTTAACTGTCTGTTGTCTGTGTTCGTTTCTGCTCTTTGCTGCTTTTAGGTTCTCTCTTTGCTTAGAGGACCCCTCTCAATATTTCTTGGAGGGCTGGTTTCGTGTTTGCAAATTCCTTTAGTTTTTGTTTGTTCTGGAAGCTTTTTATCTCTCTTTCTATTTTCAATGATAACCTAGCTGGCTATAGTATTCTTGGCTGCATATTTTTCTCGTTTAGTGCTCTGAAGTCACTGCATTGCACTTAAAGACATCAGTGTGTCACAAGAAATCATTTTTTTAAAAGTGTGGGTGGAGGAAGCCCCACACTGGAGAAGGTATTCGTAACCCCTATGGCCATGGTTTGCCCATGCAGGATGTCTAAAATACTTCTACAAATCAATAAGTAAAAGATAAACAAGTGAATATAAAAATGGACAGATGGCATAACCTAGCAGTTCAAAGAGAGAATCTAAGTGGCCAATAAATGTATCTGAATGACCTCAAATTTTATTCATCGTCAGGAAAATAGAAGTTAAATGGCCAAGGTGGTAGGTTCTGCTCTGGCATGTGATGTGCTGGAGGGAGCAGGAGGGGCAGCCATCATATGCAACAGGTGCAAAGGGCCGACTTCTGGCCAGGTGAGTGACGGGGCAGCTCCAGAGCAGGTGTCATCCCAGGAAGAACCAGTTCGGGACCTACGGATGCTAAAAACGGAGATCCGTGGAAGAATGTCTATGGCAGTGTTGTTTTGTGAAAGCAAAAATTTGGGAACAGTTTCTAAACGCATTAGTAAAGGAATGGATACTTGAATTGTGGTGAATCCAGGGGAATACTTGAGTGAGAGGGAAAGCTTCAAGATCAGTATGGGGGGGGGCTCACAAGCACAATAATGAGTGAAAATCACGTTGGAAGGCCCACACTGCATGGGGCCATTCATAGAGCAGAATGTGAAACAGTGGTGTGTACTGCCCCAGCTGGATGTAGATGAAGGCAGCTAAATCATTTTTCTTTCCCAGTGTGTGGGTGAGTTTAGAATTGTGGTGGGCTCTCCTTGGGGGGGGCATGATACTCAGCCGCACTTGTAATGCCTTATTTTTTAATGTGGGTGATGGGCACAAGGGTCGTGTGATCTTTTTTGCTTCTCTGAAATAGTTCATACTTCAAAAAGAAATATAGAGCTGAGGAAAGAAGAATGGTCAAAGAAATTAGAGCATTTCCCAGAGCTGGAAAGGACACCTGTTTTCAAATTGGAATGGCCAACAGAAATACAACAAATTAATAAGATTCATACTGCCCATACTATTCCTGTTTAATGTGAAATTATGGAAAAAATATGAGGACATGATCTTAAAAGCCCAAGGAGGGAGGGAGGAGGGCCAGGTTGGGGAGGGTTGGAGTGGAGGGGGAGAGAGAGAGAGAAAAGTTCCATGACAAAGCAGGTTACCTAGACAGAAATTAAAATTTGGTGTTCTGCTTATTAAAAGACTTCAACTGGAAGATGGTGGATAAATGACTTCAAGGTTGTGAGGGAAGATCCAGAAATCATGAGTTCACAGTTTAACACCTCACCCAACTTCCCATTTGTGTGAAGGTGAAACGCACCCATTTTCAGCCTTGTGACCCAGGAAGCATTGATCTCGCATGAACTAACTCAAGAAAAGATGACTATGATCCTACTCCAGCAAAACAACACAGGAGCCTGAGAAGAGAGAGCAAGATATTTGGAAAGAGAGTAAACCAGGAATACAGTAAAAAAAAAAAAAAATCATCCAGGATGATAACCCAGAGTGACAGGTGGGCAGCCTAGAAAATAAATCACAGCTTTTGACAAATCTTAACATGAAGAAATCACATGTATGATCTTGGGGACTGATGCAAAGACCTATTCCTTCTGTTTAAAAAGATGAGAAGATGAGTTCACTTCATCAGTTACTCAATGTTGTGCCACATTTTACTGTTTCACAGACTCTGATACATGGTTGGTTGTAAGGCAGACCTTGCATTCTGCGTCTGCAGAAAAAACAGTGCTGCCAATTATGTATACAATTAAATTAATTTTAATTTTATATTTATTGAACGAGCTGGCACAGGCACATGCTTGTCCCCCAGGCTCAGGAAGGGGATGCTGGGGGCACCAGCAGTGATGCCATCAGCAACGATTCTCTTTGAGAGCTTGGACTGAGGATGGTGTTGATGCTGGTTTTGGTGGTGATTCTGGTCATGAGAGATAACTTACCGTTTATTGTTAACTTTCAGTACCACTTTGAATTTTTATTTGCATGTACACAGATCACTTTTGTAATTATATAATTAATCATAGCAACAGTGGTAAAAATATAATCTAAAAACTTAAAGCCAAGGGCAGAGATCCATTTGACTTACAAGCAACTATAGACAAGGATTAAGAAAGAATTTTTTTCATAACCTTTATTACTACCTAAACAAATCTTCTTCATATTAAGGTGAGGACATACAGGATACAAAATTATTGATAGATATAATCTCCTTTACATAAATAATATGCATAGGAAAAACTAGAAAGAAACTGCTGTTGTTTATGTATTTTTATTTATGATGAATTAGAGTTTTGACCTTTATCTGTATTTTGTCTGTATATCGCATGTACTTGTGTGTCTAGAAAATTAAAATTGAGTATGTTTTATTCTCACAAAATAGATAAGCCTTGAAAGAAAATACACTAAACTTAAAAGTGGAGCTGTCTGCAGGGTGCTTGGAAATTAGCTGGCTTTGTCTAATGATGGAATAATCATTAGAACGAGGAATCCCCGATGCATTGCTAACTGAGTGTGTGATCCCACATGAGCCACTTCAACGGGACCTCAGCTCCTCATTTGGCGAATGATGTTTGTATTTGCAGTGCCTACAACCTGAGCACTTCCGTGTGATGGTAATACGGGTGCTGCCGGTTGATGTCAAGTAGCCTGAAGACCGGGAAGCCCTGGGATGGGAAGGAAGCAGGTTTTTCCACGTGCTGTGACAAGGTGCCTGCAAAAGGAGAAAAGTCTTGCTCTAATTCCGAGGCAGTGGGCTTCCTGGGACTTTGATCCCTCACCTGCATGTCTATAGCTGGAGGGCCCTGGGAAACTCACCTCTGTAGGGGGGCATTTTGCTGTCCTTGTGGTCTCCGACTAAAGACCCCAACTCATTGTCCGATGTCACCCACTTTCTCATCACTTCCCCATCAGGTTGGTTTGTGGCCCCATGAACATAGTCTACCCCATATCATTTGTCCCCAGACCCTGTTCTTCTACTCAGTGATTTGTGTAGGGAGCTGTTCAGAGGGAAAAGTGAGGGGAAAGATCATTTTTATTGTGAAGAAATCTCAGCTATAATATAGTACCCCCTGATGGACTGAATGTGTCTCCCCAGAATTCATGTGTTAAAATCCTAGCCCCCAAGGTGACGGCCTTTGGGAGGGGCTTAAGTCATGGGGCTGGAGCCCCCATGAATGGATTTTTGCCCATATCAAAGGGACCCCAGAGAGCTTGCTCAGCCTTTCTCCATCGTGTCGGGAAATAGTGAAAAGTCTGCGTGAGAGTCCTCACTCACCGGGACCCGCCCATGCTGGGACCCTGATCTCGGACTCCCAGTCTCCAGAGCTGGGAAATAAACCTGTGTTGTTTTTTTGTTTTTGTTTTTAAAGATTTTATTTAGCTGCAGGCAGAGGGAGAAGCAGACTCCCTGCTGAGCAAGGAGCCCAATGCGGGACTCCATCCCAGGACCCAGGGATCATGAGCCAAAGGCAGACGCTTAACTGACTGAGCCACCCAGGTGTCCCTAAACCTGTGTTCTTTACAAGCCACTCTGTGTTCAGTGTTCTGTCCTCACAGCCTGAACGGACTGCCCAGAACTTTCCCCAAACTGTAGAACTACGTCCAGTTCTCTCCAGCATTGCCAAGGAGTGGGAGGCACATGGCCTATACGCTGTAGAGCCGGGGTGATTATTAAACAGTTAACACTTAGAACGCATTCCAGAAATAGCATCAGTATATAAATACCCAGAGTGTGATGAGGGTGATTCAACCATCTACCGTGGTGGAGAGAAAGTAATATTATTTATTTGTTTGTATCTCTTTAGCCAGTGTAACCAAAATAGGTTTGTAAGATCCCAGTCAGAAGTATTGCCTAGTAATAAAATATTAATTATAATGTTCCTTTATGGATCACATATTTTTTTGCCCTCTTAACATTCCGAAAAAATTACCTTTTATGTGTGTCTTTAATATTAGGCTTTCTGAGGAGCTTACCACAATCTTAGCAGGACTGGGTTAAAATATATGTCCAACACCGTATTCTTTCTAGTCTTTAGGAAAGCTTCATTCAGGTGCTTTTTCAAAGGCTTTTGAAAATGAAATCTTCTGAGAGGGCTTCCTGCATTGCTGTTGAATTGAATCATTCTCAGCAATAACACTGAAATCCATCCACTCTGCCGCCAGACTCCTTTCCCGCGTCTGTCCTAGAACTGCCCTCTCCCTCAAAGCCTACTTAGCGCCTTCGCAGACACGTCAACTCAGATTTCAGCGAACATGCATAGATTTAATTTGGAGAGTCTGTGGTCTTTGCTTTGTTCTGTGGAATTCTTGACGAAGGTTAAGAAGCCAGAGTAGTGGCCGTAAGAAGTCTTGCCCGAAAACTGATTTGATTTATTTCTTGTCCTGCAATTTTCTGAGACTCTGCATCCCCTGATGCTCCACAGGGGGCTTTCCTGCCAGATTCTTGGTTGAGTTCAGCCAGTGGGAGGTGGACAGAGAGGTGGGGTCCCGCAGGTAGGGAGGTAGGCAGCCCTCTGCTGCAGCTGCTGGATGATACGCATACAACAGAATTCCCCTGTCCCTGGCAACCACTGATTTACTTTCTGTTATTATAGCTTGTCTTTCCTAGAATGTCATATAAATGGGATCTTGAGAATATACTCATTGAGGGGTGGGGAAGAGGGTTGGCTGCAAAGGCAGGAAACTTTGGGAGTGGTATCTTGGTTGGGGTAGCTGTTAGATGATTCTGCACAAATTGTTAACACTCCTTAAACTTTCCTTTGTAAGGGCCGATCTTACTGTACGTAAATGATACTTCAATAAATTCAACTTTGAAAAGTGAGAAATGACTCAAACCATAATTACATGTGTTGTCACTGCAGTAAGATCCCTACTACAAATAGAATGACTTTCAGGAGACGCTTCCATATCCCTGCTCTGTTGTGAGTTGTGCAGTTTTGTGACAGTCACTGATATTTATAGGCCAAATAACTTAATCCCTCTTTATTTTGATTATGCAAGGAGATATTGAACGGAATGTGTTCAAGGAGAAACTCACACGCTCATGTTTTCCATGAAATTGTCCAATCTCTGCGTGGTTTTCTTCCTGAGTGTCCTCCTTGCTCGGTCTATAGCAGGTGTTAGGATGTATGCCATTTGCAGAGCTTCCATGACCGAATTCTTACCCATGAAGTTTTTGTCTTAAGGCTCAACTAGCCAGAAGCTTGTGATTTCTTTGGCAATACAATTCCTCAAAAATTTAATAGACGCCTGACGTCTTTGTTTCCCATCAATCCTGTATACTTGTCTTCAGGCTCAAAGTTCTGTCTTTATCTTCCTCAGCCCACCTTATTTCCTTGCTTTGTCCTCCCCCCTCAACCCCCAGCTTTCCCTCAGTCTGTGGCATTTGGCTGGAGACAGTGCAGAATAGTAGGAAGCCAATATCTTGCATCAGACCTTTGGCCTAAATCATGTTATTCAACTGAAAAGCTTTATCAGGACTTTGTTGTGTGCTGCCTTTTAGAACCTCATCTCTCCCCGTTGGGTTCAAAACACAGGTGGCTTTTCCAAACCTCAAGGTCCCAAGTTTCCTGATACTCTTATCTTCTCTTAATTTTTTTTTTTTTGCAAACTCTTTTCTGCGCTCATCTACATCTTGTATTAATTTACACTATTTTGCAGTAGAAAAAAGATCCTGCTTTCTAGTATTAGAGGGACCCCTTCAAGGGTCCTGTTCATGAGCTATGTCTGAAAGCTCTTCCCTAGATTAAATACTGCTTCCCTCTCCATTCTGACTCCTCATCCTCTGGAGTCTCCTCTGACTTCTGCAGAGATGCTCAGCAAGCGCAGCTGATAAAATAATTAGTATAGAATCTGTGTACAGATATACCACATTTGATTCTAAGTATGCTCCCAAGATTCTACCAGACAATGCCCTTAAGAACTCATACATTATCCTGCTCATTTTTTTTTATCCCCTGTGACTCATTTGCTGCTGGGATTGTAGCAGGCGCATAGTCAATGTTTGTTGAATGACATTATCTTCATTTTTTTTTTTAAAACAACTTTGCCAATATGTGTAAATCGTTAAGCATGCATGCTTGGCAGTGCAAAGAAATACAAAATAACCTTCCAGAGTATTCCCAGGAAGATGTGTGCATCCAGAGGCAGCAAGCAGAAGACAGTTGTACATCAAGTGCCGTGGTGTGTACATCAGACTACCCAACTGAAAATGGTAATATCACTGGGAGATTGAATTGCAGGGGCATCTTCAATGAAGAACAAAGCCTCAGAACGTTTACAGGATTTGAGTGCATGGGGAATTGGATATAGAGCATTTCAAGCTAAAGTGAAAAAAACAAACAAACCAGAAAAATCAGATTTGCAAATGAGCTCAGCAATCTGGGGGATAGTAAAGCAGACTGCCCACCCAGAGTGGACGTGCATTTGGGGACGGAATTTAGCTTCCCTGAATGGCTCTACGTTTTTCTAGGTATGGAACATGAGGTTGTCCTTTCTATGATTCCGCATGACCCCCTGACTCCAGTTGAAACTATGTTGAAACATGGTCTCCCTATGACCTTGGGCTTCTTTTACTTGCTCAGTTTGGTCTCATACTTTTAAAAAAATTGCAGTTTCTTGTTGCTTGCATAGATTCTGAAAAACTGCATTGCTGTTAAAGATTAGATATGAAAGCTTTCTGGAATGTACTTGATCTGCTATGGAATTAATTTGTTTTTTGCATCTGTCTAGGAAGGGTCTAAGTATTATCACCTTCCTTACAAGTTCATCTAAAAGCTCCTGTGTATCTGTTCTGCATATAAAAACAACTTCCATATGCCACATACAATAAGAGAGAAAAATAGATTAAGAAAGTCAATATGTTAACTATAGACATATAATTTTTGGTTTCTGGCGATCTTTGTTTAAAAAGTTAGATTCAGCACATGTAAGCACATTCCTGTAGTATATGTACACATATACTAACACAAAGTATGAATTTTGACATATATTTGTATGTTTAAGTGAGAAGTTAGCTCATCAGTTGTTCAGGTGTATAAATTAGAGGTATTTGGGAAAAAATAGAATACTAAAAAAGCGTTAAAATGAATGACTTTTATGATGTTTACTGGGCAATTTGTGACCAGCTAGTACTGAAGGCCCGTGTTGAGCAGAAAAATCAGGAGACAAATGAAAACTGTCACATGGTACAGCACCACGAGGAAGTCTCCAAGGTGAGGGACGGAATGTAAGTGAGATGACTTTCCCGTCTGGCAGAAAAAAACACAGGTGTTTGGGTCATGTAGATTTATAATTTTAACAATTCAGAAGAACATGTAACAGTATGAAAATATCCAAAGTACCAGAAAGACACACACACACACACACACACACACACACACACACACCCCAAAAACAATCTAAAATTGCTCTTCCCCCATTTGAGTTCTTCTTCACCTCTACTGTGGGGACCCCTGCCACCTCCATCTGGTGAGGCAAGGTTCCCCTCGCGCTCCCCACTGCGAGGGCGGAGGCCTCGCGGGGAGTCAGGACTCTCATCAATGCAGGGACAGGAGGACCCCACCCAAAGTGTCGGGGCTACCACATGAGGAGCGGCAGAGAGGTGCCCCTGCCCCGGTGGGGCGTTTCAGTGCAGGTGTGGTGGAGAGCCTGATTCCCACTTCGTCTAGCAGTGGTAACCGTGTGCCACGGAGGCCATGCACAGGACCTGCACTCTCCCTGCAGCCACAGTGACAAGGGAGAGCCCCACGTCCTCTGCCTCCTGAAGCACAACTTTAAATAAGATCCAGAGTCTTGGGGTTTGGGATGGGGGAGGAGGGGGTATGACTCTGTAGGTATATAGAGAGATGGAGTCGTCCACGGCTTGACCCCAGTGGTAGTTACAAGGATCTACACATGGGATAAAGTGACACAGAGCTGTCCACACATCTTGTACCAATGTCCCATTACTGCTTTTAATCTTGTGCTATAGTTATTTAAGAGGCAGTATTGGGAGAAAGTGAGCGAAGGGTACGTAGGACCACTCTGGATGACCATTGCAACTTCCTGTGAATCTATAGTTATTTTAAAACAAAAGCTTTTAAAAAGTACATGGTAAATATACATAAATAGAAAATAAAACAGGGATGGCATATTATTATTATTATTATATCACTAAATGTGATTAGGATAAAAATTTCCAATTAGGAAAAGAATTATATCCAATTTGAGAATATATTCATGTACAAAAATGGGAATGTATATGAACATATGTGCACACATTGGAAATTTCTGGAAGGATACACAGAAACTCTGGGTATTGGGGCTGATAATTGGGGAGAGGCTAGGAATCTGTTCTTTATTTCTGCTTTTCTGTACGATTTGCAAATTTTCCCATGTGAATTGATTACTTTCATAATTGAAATGTATTACCTAAAGGCTATAAAAAGAAGAAATGATCTTAAAAACGTGTAATATTTCAAAGACCTGGTTGGAAATAATACTAAAACTAAATTGAATTCAAACCATAGAAATCTACATTTGGGCGTAATTGTAACACCAGGTGTATGGAACACTTAAATATATTTATTCCAAAATTTACAGCTCCTTGGATTTTTTTTTACAAGTCATCCCCAGCGTGTGGCGCACTTAAATAGCGACATTATGGTTGTGCATTTGCCTTTATCTTTGTTATTCCCATGACTGAGTGATTAGTTTGACAAAAATGAGGGACTGTGAGCATTGTATTATTATAAACAATATTTGATAACTGGGAGGTAGAAGAACCTCTAGGAAAGCACTGTAAGAACCTGAGCCTTTCCCAGGGCTGTATCCTGGTGTTTTGGTCTATGCAGTTGCTTCTCCTCCTGTTTTGCACTCTCTCCCCGATTTCCCCCTTCCTTCCTTTGATATTTGCTATCTCCAGGTTTCTGGCCCCATTCATGCTACAACACATTCCTTCTACAAAGCATCTGAGTATCTCCTGTGGGACAGCAGTGTTCTGGGCGTTGAGAGAACAGCCGTGGGAGAAGAAGGTCTCTGTTGGAAGGGGGCATACACGCTAGCACGTGAACTGGGCTCTGGGGGCCACCACTCCCACGTCGCCATGCCTCCTCCCCACCCACAGCAGTCCCGGGTGGAGGGGGAGCAGGAATCAGGCAGATCAAACGTGCTGCCCATTCGCTTGGGACAATCCTTCCAGGCAGCCCTAAATATCGCTTGGGAACCACTTCCTACAGCTTCCAAGAGCGCGTGATTCGAATTCCAAGAGCATAAGCAAACGCTGCCCCATTCCCAGGTGCTCTCCATTGGGCAGTCCCCAAGAAGGGAGGCAGCGGTTTCATCTAGGAGGGTAATTTCAGCACAGACTCGTATTTTGGAACTTGTGCTCCATTTCATTATGTGTTTATGGGGAGCTGAAATAGAATAAGGGAAAGAGGTTGGGGCTCAATGATAGCATGCTTGTCTCCTGGTTACAGCTTTAATCATCTATTAAATTGTATAAATCCTTTTCAGTTATATTAACTCACCATCAATGGCAGTGGATTGTTGTTAGGAACTTTTTCAGTTTTTGCTGTTAGCCAAGAGCCCTCGGTGAAGTAAACAACTTAGAAAGAAATATCAAACTCTTCTCTGAGGTGGGCTTGGAAGGACTTTAAAGCTTTGTCATGGGATTTTCATTTTTTACCACAGCAAAACCTGCTACAAGGGTATCTCATGCTGCATCATTCTTCTCTTAGGAAACTAATGGTGTGTGCACATTTTGTTTGTAATGAAACAGTGAGTGGCATGAGCTAATCCTGGACTTTGATTAATGTTCTTGAGAATTTTACAAGTTTTCTTGAATTTCCAAGAGGAGTCTGACTCATAAAAGTCAACCTTTGGTAGACTCTCTGCCCTGCAAGTCTTCCACCAAATTGAGCGAGAAGGCAGCTAAGGTGCAGAATAAGGACAGAAGTGCGGGGCAGAGGGTTGGCAGGAGCACCTGGTGTCCTCGTGTTGATTTCCAAGTTGGGCGCCATTCGGTTGTTCTTCTGGGTAGCTTGGGCACAGTTGTTTTGGAGATCCAGAATACATTGTGTTAAACGTGTCCATCATAGGTAACATTTTATCTCATTCCAAAGTTAACATTCTTTCTGCATTTTTGCAAACCATATTCGAATCGAGCAAAGGAAAATTTTTATGGAATGAATTAACTTCACCAGAAATGATCTGAACACAGAAACATTAACATTGAGTGGGGGCCAGGGGTACAGAAATAAGTTGTGAATGAATCACCCAGAGTGAAGGATTAAATTTGACCAATAGGATGCTGCTTGTAGAAATACGGGGTATGTGGGATAGATGGAGTATCCTATATTTAGCAATGATTGATTTTTTTTTCTAATAAGTGCATCACTGTTATGCCAAAAATAATATACACTTAACAAAAGCATAAATGACTTTATTCCATTCTCCAGTCTTTCTGAATAATTTTTATTCTTCTGTTTCCAGGAGACACATATATTGGGGCAAAGGAGGCAGTTCACCGTAGAACTGTCATAAGCCCAAAGCCCTTCCTCTGTATGCCTCGCAGGGCTGATGGCAGATGTGGATGTCATTAGAGGGATGTGTTTGCTTAATTATCAACATGGCACAGCTAAGGAGCATTTAATTGCTCCTTGCCTTGTATGGAAAGCTTAGAACTCCTCTTCCACATGTGGCTAGAGATTTGAGTTATATGGTTTTTCTGGTTGAGGCTTGGCATCTCTCAAGGCAATATTAAAAAATTGATTTAATGATATCCAAAAGTATTCCTCTCTCACAAATGCTTTAGTGGAAGTGCATCCATATTGCAAAATGGGGTTCACCAGAGTTCGCCAGAGTTGATGGAAATGATCTCACGATCAGATCCCTGTCTCCAGTCCTTCATCCCCAACTGTACGCATGTCCTACACTACTTAAAAATCAACATTCCTTTTTAGAGGCGTGAGCGCAATATTTATGTATGTCTAAGATTTAACCTAGAATATATCCAAGAGAAAGAGAGGACTCCTACTCTCCAGTCTGGCTTTGAAATCCATGTGACACACTTGGGGTTTTGTCTGTGTTATACATCTGTCGTATAAGTAAGTCTACTGTAAGACCAAAATACTCACTGGCATTCCTACTCGCCAGAGTATGCCTGCAGCATTCCATCTCACGTCTGGACTCAGGTGTCTCCCACCAGCTGGACCGCGTCCTTCGAGACCCAGTGGACCCCGTCAGACCACAGAGATTCCCAAGTCACATGTTGTCTGAAGATACCTATTGTACTTTCACCTTGTAGCTTAAGCTCTCAGTTTATTGGTTAATAATGTATTTCCCATCTCCTCAGAAATGTGAAAAGGATATTGAAGAAAGTGACGGTCGGTTGATTTCTTTCTGTGATGATGTCAACAGTGCTGCAGAAATTGAGCGACATGCTTAGCCCGCTTGAGGTTCACATTCCTGAGCCCACATTTCCTGAGCCACTGTCTCTTGATACAGTAACTGGCGGGGAGAACATCCGCTCTACTCGGTTATTCTAAAGATTAAATGATTAAATAAAATAAAGAGCATGGCAGCGTGACTCATAAGGAATTACTGGGGTTTCTCATCACCTTTTGGTTAACACAGCATTTCACAAATATTATCACGTGGGATTCTGAAGACGGTATTATGAAGTGGCCGGAAGAGGTGTATTTTGCTTGCCTGCCTCTGTCAGTTGAGTAAACTGAAGTTCAACAATATTAAGGGCTATATTTTGAGTGACCTATGAGCTACTGGTGTTTACTAGAACTTCAGAATTTTAACCACACGTTGGTCCCTTTGCCTTGAATGATTGTTGAATAAATAAACAACTCAGAGCAAGAAAAATAAAGTGCGTCTTTTCATACAGAGACACGATGTGGCAAATAAATAAATCCAGTAAATGAAGTAGCTACATTTTAGTGCTAAATTTCAGTTTTGATTATTCAGGTAGTAAAGGTGGAACATTTGTATGTTTATCCTACAGAAACCGTTAGAAAGTGCTCTACAAAATTCCCTAGCAATGCAGTACAGTGCAGTGTCCCCATTGGGTAATGACCTTGGGATCAAGAGAACTTGGTAAGGGCGGGAACTTCCTTCCCTTGGCTAAACGAGGTGAAAGTGCCCCCCATTCTTGTTACGTCTGCAGAAAACAGACTGTAAATAGTTACGATGTTCATGAATTCAGAGGTGAACTAATGGAAGGAAACTGAATTTATTTCTGTCTAACATATTGTTCCTTGTCAATTTCCTTCCTTTGTAATATAATTTTTAACAAAATGCCTGACAAGTAATTTAGGCCGAGGACGATTAATGCTGATGAGGCTTTTAAGGAGTGGTGGACAGTATAGGAAACATTGTTTTAAATATAACAGCTGTCTTCCTGGTGTAATGCAAATACCTGGAAAACTGAAAGACTAAGCTTGCCCTCTACTGGAATTCAGAATTACACCACTGGCAGTTTTTTGAGCATAGGGGAAAAGGATCTTTATGTTTTTGCTTCACACATTTTAAATTCAAGCCTCCTTTTACCAACTTGGTTAATTCACTTTGATGGGTATTCTATACATAGATCCAACTATATGAGCCAAATGCTTTCAAGGTAGAATTTCAATTCCCATGGAAGCAGCTCTGGATAGCACACGATCAGGTGGCCTGCAAAGTCATCACCGCAGCAACTTCTGCTCCTGTATTCATTTTGCAAAGTAGGAGTAATCAGCTAACGCACAATTAGGAGTCCTAGTGGTTTTGGATTGGTGTGAGGTGCTTAATATAGCCCCAGGAATGCAATCATGCCAGAAAACCCAACCAGCTGCAACCAGTTGCTGGGAGGGTACCGCTGACAGTCGACAGGGCGAGGAGTGGTTAGGGGGCAAGATGGCAGTCACTCGCCTTTGGGAGAAGCTGCTCTCCCAGTTCATTGGCTCTGAGCATCGCTGTTACAGCCATTGAGGAGGTGGTGTTACCCTGGCCCCTGTGGCTGGGCCAGGGGAGGTTGAGGTCAGAAATGCGGATGGGCTTAAAGCAAGGTGCTGGCAGTTGACTTTGGGTGCAGGCAAGCATGCCTCTTACTTGTCCTCTCCTTCCAGCTCAGCACCTTTTCCTCCTTTTTCTGCCCAGTCTCCGGCAGCCACCAGCTGATGCCTACATTCTGTTGCCCTATGAACATTTATGTCTGTACCCTCAGTAGTGCACAGACACTGGAAACTGGAAAATAGAGGTTTGCCATGCTGGAGGCCAATACAAGTTAACAAATCAAATATTTGCATGTATGCTCCTGGTTCAAAGTTATTTCATATTTATCACATTTGGCCAAACTTTTAGAAGATACATGCAGGGTTATCTATCAAGGCTAGAGTGAGCTTTCGGAGGGGGGGCAAGGAAGGACTAACACATCCCAGACCTGTACATCACCCTGCTGTTTAGACTTCAGTATCTCAAAAAGCAGTTTGCTCTGATTTTAAAGCAACCAGAGCAAAGTGGGTTTAGAAGTTACATGTGCCTCCATAAAGGACTTTATATAACTGAACCTTTTCTGGTTTTCTTTCATAGTAGAAGCTGACTCCTATTCTTTACATCAAGGTGTTTTATTGCAAAAATAGAATAATGGCATCTTTCCCAGTTTCTAGCAAAACAGTGAATTAAATGTGATAAATTTTTTAGTTTTTCTCTTAATACTTTTCATAAAACTTCAGTGCTTACCACTACTCTGGTGTGTGCCAGGACTTGTCCCTACCAGAATGTAGCGTATCACAATCTCAGTGAGGCGGAGTGCAAGTATAGATTTAGATGTTTTAAGTTTACCAGTGTTTTTTACACAGGTCATGAATTCCAGAGCCCTGCCTGGTGAACACATTATTAGAGTCACTCTGAATTCTAGTTTAAGTTATTCTCAAGGGTCAAATAGGATGTGAAAGGAAATAGCGTTTGGCTTTTCCTCTGTCTTGGTGCTGTTGGGTAGCCTCTGATCCACCTAGAGGTCCGGCACTGCCCTGCCTCAGTCGTGGCCATGGACACGCCCCCAGTGCAGCCAGCCAGAGGGACAGAGTATGGCTATCGTAGTTATTATTCCAGAACACCGAGCAAGAATCTGCTGATACCCAGTGAGGTCAGAAGACAGGAGCGGGTAGGGTTTCTTTTTAGAGCAGAATCACTTTTAAATATTGGGAGATTAAACAGGATTCTACCTCAAGGAAAATGAGAATGTTTCAGGTGTTTTCTTTCCCCAAATATGGAAGCTGTCGGTTACAAATAGATGGTGCATGATTTTATATTTACAAAAAAGGTTTTTTTTCATCCAGGAATTCACAGTAACTATCAATTGTTGACTGTCATCTATGTGCCCTGTGTGTTACAAAGATGAATTTAGTATTGCTACAAACCTGCAAAGTAGATTATTACCTCAAGCTTTATTTTTTGAAAAAGGAGGCTCAGACTACTTAAGCAGCTTGGCCACATTTACTCGGCCAAAAAAAGAGAAGATGCAACATTTGGACCCAGGTTTTTCAAATACCCAAGCTCATATTTGTGCCCTGCTACCCCTCCAGGAAATTTATTAATTTAAAAGACCTTTTCTACCCAGAATAAATAAATTTCAGCACCAGTACAGAACCAGTTTTCTGCTGTCTTATTCAATGTATAAAAAGCCAATGATAATCTTTCCAAATAACATGCACTTTTATAGCTCTTTGTAATTCTCATCAGATTCTACTAGCTGCACTCCAGGTGGGTATTAACGAGCTTTGGAAGGGAGCTACTTGGGAAAAGAAAGGCAAGGGTAATCCTGGAGGGTGAGATAAATAGGGCCAATGTGTGGACCCACAAAAGACCCAGAATAGCCAAAGCAATCTTGGAAAAGAACGAAACTGGAGGTATCGCAATCCCAGATGAGTGAGGACCAGGCATCTCACTTGGGTTCTTCCTGGCACTTCAGCCCAAGAGACACACTGACTGCTGAGTCAAGTGTCCAAGATCAGAGCCTGAAATCACAGCAGCCAGAGGCTGGAACAAGATGTTTGAGAGAACTTTTCTCCTTTGAGCCCAGCCTGTGAAACCAGAGGCAAAACGTGTGCCTGAGGGGCAGCTCACTTTGCGGTGCCCAACTGTTAGGGAAATGATGCCTTGTGAAGTTCACTCTTTTCCTGTAAGACAAACAGGCGAGGGCTAGAAAGTGCAGGACCCCCAACCCCAGCACCTCCTCGGTGGGCTACAGAGCCACAAAGAAGGTGGAAGACCCCTGCAGTATCATGAAATAAAATACCAGCCACACCAATCATCAGATCACTGATAAAAACCCAACTTTGTTGTAATAAATATGGCTTAGTGATGGAGATGATTGAAGCAAGGTGCGAAATATTTTGGAGAGATGATTTCCCAGTCCTGAAATACTTTTTATTCTATTGCATATACACAGAGATGCATTATTATTTTGAAAGTCAGAATATCACTTAATTTATCACTTAATTACACGAGTAACTGGAAAGTTTCACCGTGAAAGTCTCAATTCACACGCGACAAGGGATCTGATAATCGAGGTGCTCTTCTTCCAGCTTTAAAGTTCCTTGTCGACTGCCCACTCGCTTTCTCATCCCCATTCAAATGCTAAGTTCACGCTGCTCAAACTCATTTTTCTTGTGCTGAAAGAAGCATCGAATTAAATTTTCTAAATACAAATTAAAGAGTATCTCTGTATTACCAGGAAGATTTGTGTCTTGTTAAACAATATAATGGTTTGAGTCCAATGAGTCAACAAGAGCTACTCATACCAAATTGGTTTTGCCCATATTTTAAAATTTTTCCACATTTTGCTTATATATTGCACACAAATGCATAAATCTTAAAGCAACTAGAGTCAGCTGAAAAAAGAAATGTTCTAAGCATTTCCTGTGAATAAAAGATACTCGAGAAAGTAGGTTGAGGAAGATGGGGAAGAAACTGAAAGGAGTTGCAGTAAATGATGAGCTGATTTAACACACTTCGAGAGAGGAGTGGACTAGCAATCACTTGGCATATGTTTCTTCCTTTCTACCGAAAATACTTACCTTGCTGAAGAAACTTCCAAATACAAAGTAACTGTTACTGTATGTTTTTAACTGTATCTGCTCCTGTATGATTCACTATTTTCATATGTATCCATGTTCTTCTTGGCTTCCCATTGATGGCACATTGGAGATGCACAGCAAAGGATGCTTGGTGGAGGGAATTAACCATGAGATGCAGGCAGATGAAGACAAGAGCTTAGTGCATAAGTAGGGGGTGCCTGCAAGTGAATGTCATGCACACATCTAAGTCTTTTAGTCACTACTGCAGATTTGCCCTCCAGAAATGTTATTCCAAGAAACAGTATACAGTAAGGCTACTAAACTTGACCCATACCAAAACAAGTTAGTATGGCTTCAAGGAATAATTTATTAGTGGTTTAATTTGCATCATTTTCATTGTGAGGTGTCTGGTTGTGTTTTTCTTTCTAATTTATCATTCCTATTCTTTGCCAATCATTTTGAGATATTTGATCAATAATTAATATATCAGCTCTTTTAATTTTTATTTATTTGACAGAGAGAGAGAGACAGCGAGAGAGGGAACACAAGCAGGGGGAGTGGGAGAGGGAGAAGCAGGCTTCCTGCGGAGCAGGGAGCCCGATGAGGGGCTCGATCCCAGGACCCTGGAATCATGACCTGAGCTGAAGGCAGACGCCCAACAACTGAGCCACCCAGGCGCCCCATATCAGCTCTTATAATTTGGTATTCTTGTGACTAACCTTATTGTTTGCCTCTAGTTTTTTTTTTTAAATACAGAGGTATTTTGAAAAAAAATTTGTATTTTCCATTCAGTCTTTTCCTTTGTGGCTTATATCTGTTTATTCATATTAAGAACTGCCTCCCTATTCTAAAATTGTATAAATTTTTAATCTTAATTTTCTTGTAGTCCTTTTATGACTTCATATTTCACATTTAAATCTTTAAACCATCTGGATTTTACCTGTCGGTACAGAGTGAGGGTACCAAATGATTATTAGTTGTCACAAAAACTTTTGAAGTAATGCTTTCTTCTTTGGTTGGAAATCCATTTTAATCATACAGTAAATTATTATTTATGTTTATAGGACTATGATTCAGAGACAAATTTTAGTTCATAAATAGAAATTTAGTCCAAGATATTGGAAGAAATTTTAGGACACATAAGGTATTCTTGTTATGTTCCAACCTCTCCGAAAAATTCTTTACAGATACCATTAGTTCAACTATTTCCAAGACTTTGATAGAGAGTGCCTTTTATTGAATCAAAATTGATGCCCCAGCTCCCACGAATTCTTACTTCTCTAAATCAGGGGTCAACAAACTTCTTCTGGGAGTAGTTTAGGCTTTGTGGCCACATGGTCTCAGTGGCAAGTGCTTAGTACCTGCTGTTGCGCAATCAGCCGCGGACCGTGCCTGAATGAAGGAACATGGTTTTCTCCAACAACTTTTATTTAGGGACACTACAATTTGAATTGTGAATAATTTTCACAAAGAAGAACATGTTTTTAAATTTTTTTCAACAATTTGAAAATGTAAGAAACATTCTTAGCTCATGAGTCCTACAAAAACCAGTGGTGGGCCAGTTTGAGTCCACGGGGCCTTGTCTCCCAACCTTTGTTCTGTATGATAGTGCTTCACGTGCTTGGAAACAGTCGTAATAGACTTTCTACAATTTCTAGTTGGCCATCCATATCCTTTTTATTTTATTTTATTTTATTTTTTTTAAAGGTTTTATTTATTTATTCGAGAGAGAGAGAATGAGAGATAGAGAGCACGAGAGGGAAGAGTGTCAGAGGGAGAAGCAGACTCCCTGCCGAGCAGGGAGCCCGATGTGGGACTCGATCCCGGGACTCCAGGATCATGACCTGAGCCGAAGGCAGTCGCTTAACCAACTGAGCCACCCAGGCGCCCCTTTCCGTATCCTTTTTAAATAATAATGATTTGAGTTGGCACGGGTATCAGTTAGTTGAGGTGACTTACTACACAGTTATATAAGTTATATAAACAACTATAAATAAAAGTTCATGAGTATGGTAGAACTCAACAAAAATGTTTTAAGTATTTATGTGTAACACATCATTCCATCGTGGCCTGAGGTTTTCTGCAGTCAGGGTATGAAGAGCAATAGAATGAGGTGTTTAACTCTTATTTTTTTTTTATTAAAGTAGGCAATTCATCAGAAGAAAGCTTAGTACCATGCAAATTTTAAGAATGTAGTTTTGACCCATGGATTCTTTTGGGGGAGGATGCTTATCAATGTGATAGTGTATTAGGAATTTGTTTATTGTACAACTTGTTTTTTTCCTTAAAATGTGCTATGTTGGAGATCTTATATTAGGAGATCTTTTAGATAAGTGGTCTTTTTAGCTGAAATCCATACTTAAATAATTACCGTATTTCCTCCATCCTTCTTTATATGAACACATTTTGAGTTACGTTATTAGGAGGGAAAGTGAATTCCTTTTGCCGTAACTCTGTATTGTTAATAAAGCTTATTGCCTTAATACCTGTTTTCTCAGATACTACATATGGCTACAGATTTCTTTTGACCAATGTATTATGTAATTTTTATTCTGTACCTTTAATTTTTCCATGCGGTTGTATTTTAAATATGCCTCTCCTGAACAGAATAAATCAAGATTTTAGTTTGTGTTTACTCTAACAATCGTTATCTTTTAATTTTGGATTCAACCGTGGCTATAATTACTAATACATTGGGATTCTCTGTGTTTTTCTGCCTTCCATCTATTTGCCACACTTGACTAAGCTTTCCTTCTTTTGGCTGGCTTTCTTCCGAATTAGATAAACCAATTTATTTTCTTTCCTCTACTGGTTTGAAAGTAAAGTACTCTTATTTCTGTTTGTTGGTGGTCATCAACATTGTAACAAGTGCATTTAGCATAATGAGTCAAAATTTGATCCATTTCTTGATTCCTGTTCCAGACACACAAGGACTTTAGATTATTTTAACTCTAATCACCGGTGCCATGCCTTTGCTGACTGTGCTGCTGTTACTGCCCAGGGTTTATTTTATTTTATTTTTATTTTATTTTTTTTAAAGATTTATTTATTTGACAGAGAGCGAGAGAGAGAGCACAAGCAGGGGGAGTGGGAGAGGGAGAAGCAGGCTCTCCGCTGAGCAGGGAGCCCGATGCGGGACTCGATCCCAGGACCCTGGGATCATGACCTGAGCCAAAAGCAGACGCTTAACTAACTGAGCGACTCAGGTCCCCTATTGCCTGGGTTTTAATTATACCTTGGTCATTTTAATAATCTTTAATTGTTTCAATTACTTAAATTATTATCCAATTATCTACTCTCTTCTTTCTCTTGGATAAATAAGAGTAGAGTCCTTGCTCACAGGACAGATGCATGTTTAACTTTATAACATGCACTTTATAAGCTCCTACTTAAAAGCTTCCCAAATGACCGGTCCTTAGGTCTTACCCCCTCCAGCTCAGTGATGTAGAAGAGTTTCAGATGCTTCACATCTTTGTCAGTGTGTGGCATTGTCAGTTTTTACTTTTGCCATTCTGATGGTTTTTTTTTTTTTCATGGATTAGAAGAATTAGTATTGTTCAAATGTCCATATTACCCAAGCAGTTTACAGGTCCAATGTAATCCCCATCAAAATCCCAAATACATTTTTACAGAAATAGAAAAAACAGTCCTAAAATTCCTAAGGAACCACAAAAGATCCCTAACAGGCAAAGTAATTTTGAATAAGAAAAACAAAGCTGAAGGTATCACACTTTCTGGTTTCAAAACATATTACAAAGCTATATTAATTAAAACAGCATGGTTTTAAATTTTTTTTTCCATGATAACTTTTGATGTGGGGCACCTTCTTTTTGTCCTGTGCTTGTTAGTGTCTCAAAGTAGTTCTTCTCTGAAGTGTTTGTTCAAGTTCTTTTACCATTTTACTTGGGTGGTTTGTTTATTTATTTATTTATTTATTTATCTTGCTGTTGATTTATAGGGACTCTTTATATATTCTGGATACTAGTCCTTTGTCAGATATATGCAAATGTATTCTCCCAGTCTGCCTTTCATTCTCTTTATGGTATATTTTGATGAGCCAAAGTTGTTAGCATTGATGAATTTCGATATATTCATATTTTTGTGCTTACTTCTCTATATGTCTTTTCTGAGGAGTGTATTTGGATCTGTTCTTTGGTGCGGCATATAGTCTACTTCAGCAGAATTTCATGTGCCTCATTCTGTTTCTTCTCTCCTTCTGGAACTCCGGTTATGGATGCATTTTACCATTTGGTGGTGTCCCAGAGTTCAACAAGGCTTTGGTCTCTTTTTTAAATAATTTTCTCTGTTCTTCAGATTGGACAGTTGCTACTGATCTATCTTCAAGTCCATAGACTATTCCTCCAGCCACTGCTGGTGGTTAAGAACATCCAGCGATGTTTTTAAAATTTCAGATATTTTTCAGTTTTAGAATTTCCATTTGTTTTATTTTTTATACCATATATTTCTCTCCCGAGATTACTCATCTCTTCACTCCTTTGAGCTGTTTTTCCCTTTAAGCCCTTGGCCATGTTTATGACAGTTGTGTTCGATCCGTTGCTAATTCGAAGATGTCACTGATTTTAAGGTGTGTGTGTGTTGACTCGTATTCTTCTGAATATGCATGGTATTTTACTATTTTGTGGCATGTCTAGTAGTTCTATATTGTATACTAGACATTGGACATGATGCATTCTGATACTGTGGTTGACTCTGATGATTATTGAATTTTGGTGTAGCAGGCAGTTGCACTCAGGGCTGATTACCTTGAACTTAGAGCAGTTTGGTATTGCACTTTATTAGGGCAGGCCTCTAGATGTGGACCTTTGGGGATTGCAGTAGACACCCTGAAATGTTTACCAAGCCTCTAATGGGTAGGAGTGTAAATCTAAATTCTGTTTGCTTTCTGGTGGGCAATAACGGAAATCTAAATTCAGATTTTTCAGCTTTCCTGGCGCTGCTTTCTACAGGGCTGTGTGGTGTCTTTTGTAGACATCTGTAATTCACAATTCAGTTAATATTTGTGGGGATTTATATGTAGACCCTGGCCCTTTCCCACTGTGGCTCTTTCATTTTCCACCTCAATTTTCAGCTACCCTGGCGACTTCAAACTCTCCACTCTGGCACCTAAAGTCAGTAAGCCTGTTTTTGTGTCGGTTTGTTTGTCTGTTTTCCTAACCATGTGGCATCCCATGTACTGGAGAACATCAGTAGGGGAAAGCTGTAGGAACCTTGGTCTAACTTAGTGAAGTTCTTTTCTTCAAGGGTTATCAGCTTTTCCCTACTTTTAAGAAGTCTTGAGAACCGTGAAATTGTGTTCCTTTTAAATTTTTCCCAGAGTGAATCAGATTAGCCTGATATGTTACCTTACCATGATTAGAATCAGAATTACCCAGTTCAGTATTTTGGCTCATGAACTCTCCCTCGAGCTGTTTCACAGTGTTCTTATATCTGTCCTTTAAAATTCTATTTTTGCTTCTTATATTTTTATTTCTGTACCTTCTCTTTGGATATTTTTCTAATTTGGCTTTTCATTTTTGACAGTCATCTTATTCTGTTGTCATGCTTTCAGTTATCTTTTAAAACACATTAAGCCTAGTCATTTCATTTGATAATTCCATTCTCTTCTGTAACTTGGGATCTGATATATGAGGGGAGGGTTGTTTCTTTGGTTTTAATTTATGGTGGCTTATTTCTTTGTGTTTACTGGAGTTTCTTATTGTAAGTTTTTCCTCCCTTTTATCTATAGGACTTTTATCTATAGTAATGCTTTGAGCATGGACATTAAAGTGTATTCCTGAAGTGAAGAATTTGTTGTAGTCTACCAAAACGTGGGGGGCATATCCAAAATTGGATTGCCTTAAATTTATGTCTGGCTTGATGTTTATGGGACACAGAATTAATGTGAATGGAAGCTCTAAACCCAGAGATGTTTAGGAGTAATTGGTAGAGATGCACTTTTTTTCTTTTTCGGAATGCCATGAGAGTGAAGTTTCTTCCAGAGGTCTGTTTACCAGTTTTGCTGGCCGTGGAAGCCTTCCTAACAGCTTTTATTTCAGGCACTTCAGACTGTGGTTTTGGGTCCGTAAAGGCTCCGAGTTCTTTTTCTGTGTGCTTGGAGGACCGTTCTCATCACTGGTGTGAAACACCCTTCCTCATGCCCTACGCTGCTGCTCACTTTGTTTCCCACTTTGTCTCATGGCAACACTGTTACACTCCTCTCTCCTTGTTTGCATCTGCCGGGGACTTCTTTACAGACCTTTATTTTCATCTCTCCTGTACCTCTTAAATTGTCTGTTATATTGAGTGGAAAATCAAAATTAATTTGTTTTCCATTTACAGGAACTCTGTTACTTGATGGATAGATTTGGACCCATTAATAATTACTGGGGGTATTAATATTTTAGATACATGCCTCCTCTATTATTCTGAGCTTCCTCCTTTTAATACTTCCCAGTTGCTTATGTTTTCCCTTCTTGTATTATTATCTATTGCTGTATACCAATATCACCGTCTTTGGTGGCTTAAACAACACACATTTATTTTCCCAATTTTCGTGGGTCAGGGGTCCACACAGCTTACTGGCTCCTGGGCTCAGGCTCTTACAAGCCTGCAATCCAGATGTCTGCTGTGGCCGCAGGTCTCATCTGAGGCTTCACAGGAGAAGGACACACCCCCAAGCTCACGTGGTTCCTGGCAGCACTCAGTTCCTGGTGGGGTGTTGGACTGATGGGCTCTGTTTCTTCCTGGTGGTCAGCCGGAAACCACCTTCCTTGCTGTGCGGGCCTCTCCACGTGACAGCTCACAACACGGCAGCTTGCTTCTTCAAAGCCCGCAGGGAGCAGGTCTACTAGGAGGCCTAGCAGTGCAACCTCACCTAACATAGTCACAAACATGTAATCACATACATCCCATTGCCTGTGCCATATTCGGGTGTTAGAAGAAAACCCCACATCGTCTGCACTCAAGGAGAAGGAATCACACCAGTGCATGAGTACTGGGAGCTGGCCAGCATGGCGACCACCTTAACATCTGTCCACCATGTTCCCCATACCCTCTTCTGGATTGAGATAATTTTCTGTGTCACTTTTTTAAAAAATATTTTGGATTATTTATATTTTGCATTCCTCCTGATACCCGTACTTCCCCAACGGTGTCTAGAGTTGATCAGATTATATATTCTTTTCCCGAAGAAGTCAAGGTTATTTAATTCGTAATATTATATTTGAAAAAAAATATTAGTGCCGATCTGGGGTATTGGATGTGATCAAGAGATGCGCTAGCCTTAACATAATTCTGATTGAAGAAGAATTATTCACTGTGTACTCATATCGGATCCTACCTTGGAGCAGGACACGGTGTATTTTATCACTTCCTTCTGAGTCCATATCTAAATCCACCTGCTCTGTGTCCCCTTCTCCAAGGACCTCTGTTTGCTGACTACTGGAATAATTAATTTAAGTTCAAGAATTAATGAGTAATAATGGCATTCTATGTAATCATCTAAACCACATTTTCAAAATAACTGAGGCCTCTGTGCCTTGAGCCGAGAGAGTGAGCAATGTGAGGATTATTGAGTCCTTAAGAGGATCAGTCTGCCCGACACATAGAGTGCATTCTAAGCAAGGTAATTGGCCCCAGACAAGTCATGATACATAGAGTTGGAACTTCTTTAATAGAAAATGTCAAAACACAATTGTCTTCAAAACATCTAACCTATTTTGGACTTTGTATCACCTAACTCATTGCCTCTCTCCATTTACTTTGCAAGTATAGGAAATTGCGATGAAAATTATAATACATGCTCCAGATTAATTCCTTCTCTGTTGCAAGGAAGGTTTTAAAAATGGAAATGATTTGTTTCCTTACAAGACCACATTTTTAGGTTAGACTAGACTAAAGCTTTCATTAAAAATTTTAATTGTTTCTCTTTTCAAACAGGTTAAGCAAAATCCTTAGTGTGTAGTCTTTTGGAAAATGTACATAATTCCAATTTATGCTTATTAGTATGTGTGTCCTTAGAACTCACGAACTCCCTCTCTCTTGGCTTGTGTGTGTGTGTGTGTGTGTGTGTGTGTGTGTAAAATTGCTAGTACCAGTTGCTATAGTCATTATTTAAAGTGCTAAGCTCAACACAAAATATAAAATTCTATCAAAAAGGAGCTATTTCTACCACTTGAAAAATGTCCTATCTGCCCAGCCCCTGCTCACAGCTTTCTAGCTGTGACTTTGGAACAAAGCCATGATTCTCCTACTGGAAAATGGGGAGAGACTTTGAATGTTAAGTCATTTGGGATGATGTTTTTTTTCACTTGATGCTAGCTAGCATGCACTCTTTGTGCTGTATTAAGACATCAGTTAAACTAAAGCAAATGCAGAATAGATGTTATAGCTAGACTAAAGCCGATGCTTAGCATATAAGCACATCTCTAGAATTCTTTCTTGTAGAGATGTGGCTGTGAAGATTTTAGCAACGTTGGGTTTGCCTGGTCTAATTCTCCTCAGATCCACACGGTGCTAAAACCTCACTGAGGACAATACCACGTATTTGAAATCTGTGAACATTTGGGTGTGGTCAAGGTAGAGTGTCCTTTGTATAAATGACGAACCAGTTCATGAAGTAAATTAATTGTATGAAAATACTCTAAATTGGTTTCCAGTTGACTCCAGGGCTCTCTCTAGCTCTAAAACTGTGGTGGTGTGAATTTTTTTCAAGTGCCATTTACATAGGGATGTGTGTGCCGCCTCATTCTAATTAGTCCTTTACATATGTCTGCTAAGGACAGCCTGGGAGACGCCCTGCCAGCCTGGCTAGAGCTGCGGGTTTTCCCCTTTTTGGTGCTGCTGCTTCTTCCCCTCCCCCTTCCTGCTTGAAAATAAGGACATCTTTTTCTATATGATCAGTTGAGAGAGAGAGAGAGAGACTCATTGGAGTGAACTGATTAACCGTAGATGTGTGGTCAGGGCGTTTGTCCAGGGACGCCCTCCAGGGACGCCACGCCCGGGAGGTGGTCCTGCCGCAGCCAGGTGTGGGGGACGGTGTGTGTGGAGGGGAGCACAGAGGTGCAGGTTGCAGCAAGGATTTCTGCAGCGCAGGTCTGGAGGGTGGCCCAAGAGGGGACTGGACACGTGCGTTCAACCTCCTCCTTCCCGCCTTCTTCTATGATCGCACCTCCCACCCCTGCCTCCCTTGGCTTGCACAAAAGGCTCCAAATGAGTGTGTGAGTCATGCGTGGGTATTTCCAAGAACCGTTGGCATCCTCTGAAAGCCCTGTCCGTGGGGACATTTCCAGCTTACTCTGTGGGGATGCCGGTCCTCTGCTCCCATTCACAATAATTCTCCACATGCTGCTTTGGAGACCTTGGTTTTTTTCCTTCAGCTTTAAGCAGAAATGTTTAATGCAGATGAGATTTTTATTTCCCTTTCTGTAGACAGGAGTCGCTGAACTCGAGTGGGAAAGAACATGGCTTGATATGATGGTGTTAACAGAGGCAGTATGTAATTATCATTATCTGCGACAATTAAGGCAGCACCAGGCTGTGTTGTGACAGTTTATTGTGGTGTGTGGTGATGCAGTAAAGTGATATTTATACCCCCGTGACTGCGCTGCCATTCAGAATTTCATAACTCTATAAATGCATTCTGTGGATAGAGCATATGTCTTCAGCATTTCCCTAGGAGGCTGCATCTTTAAACTGGGAATGCGGCCCACAGAGTAAGAATAAATGCATAGCATAGATCAGAAGATGAAGAGCTGCACGATGATGAATGAAATCTCCCAGTGCCACTGGGGTGTGAGAATCTGGTAGGTGTAGGACCTGAGGCCGGTGTGACTGAGGGACCAGACACGGAGCCCAGGCTGGGCAGCCAAGGGTGGGCTGGCACATCAGGGAAGGGGGCTCTGGGATGGGCTGAATGTTTGTGTCCCCTCAGAATTCCTGTGGGGAAACCCTACCCCCAAGGGTACAGCCTTTGGGAGGTGAGTAGGGTCAGATGAGGTCCCCCACCGTGGAGCCCGTGTGGGTGCTTTGGTGCCCTTGTAGTAAGAGTTCCCAGGAGCTTGCTCCCTGCTGTGGGATGACACCACAAGGTGGAGAAATCCCCAGTCTGCTTCCAGGAAGCGGCCCTCCCCAGATGCTGAATCTGCTAGTTCCTTATTCTTGGACTTGCAGCCTCCAGAACGATGAGAAATACATGTCTACTCTTTCTAAGCCACCCAGCCTGTGGCATTTTGTTAGAGCAGCCCACACAGACGAAGCCTTGACCTGACTGTTCAGCCCATTCAGACTCAGGAAACATATTCCAGCCTTGACTCAAAACTGGAAGGAGACGAGAAGTCAGGACGGCTGGCATCCAAGGGAACCCAGTAAGGCCGATGATCGGATGTCAGTGACGGGTGGAGAACCAGGGGTTCCACGAAAGATGACCTTCTAGACCACGGCATGCAGGAGAGTGTGAGACATGAGAGCAGAAGTCAGCGTTCTGCGCTGCACAGGATAGAGACTGCAGGACACACACACGCTCTTGGAGTCATGCTGTTCCGCATCCCCACCAGGGAGACGCTCGGACACCTGCCGATAAGCTATTGCTAGGGTGAAGCCGGCTAGGTGTGAAAGCACGCGGGGCATGTCTGTTACACAGTTACCGGTTGCTGTTGTTACTGTCATTTCATCGTACAAATCAGTATTGTTATTCTAGGACAACCGAAGATTGTGCCATCTATTCCAGTATATTTAGACTTTTAGAAGTGGACCACTGTCTCAGTATAAGGGAATGACTTGCAAAAAATTAAATTTCAAGCACTTTGGCATTCGGGAGAATCTCCACCACATTGGGGGATATATGGGGCTGTCCAAGGAACCCCTCTCCCCTTCTTGGTGCCTCTTTGCTCTCCTCCACCGTCTCAGTGCCCCGGGAAGCGGACTTGCACGGATGGCATCCTTGCCCTGTGGCTTCTCCCAGAGTTGGGCTGAGGGGAGGCACTGGCAGGAGGGGGAGGGCAGGGGAGCAAGGGCGGAACATTCTTCCCCATACCCTCCCCGCCCCCCAGGTTCCCTGAAGACCATGGCTTCTGTTGGGCAGCTCTGGCACACAGCCTCCCTTCCTGGGATCTGGCCTCTTCTCCCCAGTTGCGAGCCCCTGGTATTGCACTGTGCTCGGGTGGTTTTCCCAATCCTGCCTACACCTTTAAAAACTCTCTTTATTAGCCTTTCCTCCATTTCCTGGTGCGAGCGTGCCTTCTACTTCCTGCCGTAGGTGCTTCTGTGGTCCTTTCAACCACATCCTGTCCTCGTTTCACTGGCTTCTAAGCCATTAGGGGAATATTCCGCCTCATTCTCTTCTTTCCTCCCCACCTGAGAAAGCTGACAGTTTAACCTTTGGCATTTGGATACTCAGACACACCCTTAATAGACAAAGTCGGGGGAGAGAAATTAATGCTCTGTGCCTACGTGCCCCTGTTTAATTATGGAGAATATGTTAATTTTTAAAAGCATTACTGAGATGCTTCGTAAAGTAGCAGGTGTTACAAAATTGCATTTCTATTATCCTTCCCCGTATCAGACGTGGAAATTATGGTCTCTCCCGCAATTTTACCACTTGCTAAATGTTCCTCGTCGGTTATCACAGATAAATGCTTCTTTTTAAATCATATGTAGACAATTAGAAACTTTTAGGTTAATTAATTTTCTTTATTAGAAGAAAAGACTTTATATAAATTAAAGGCAGTGGGATTAAGTAATGCTGTGTGACAGTACTACATTTTTTTTTATTGAATTCTTTAATGTAGACAGATGACATAACCCAAAGGACAATTTGGTGGTAGCAATTCTTGTAGAGAAAAGGCCCTAAAAGGAAAAAAAAATTTTTTTTTTTCCTACACACAGAACAGTTCTAGCACCAAATGTAGGGGAGGGGGTACTTTCCATAGCAACCAATTCTTCAGATGTCTGGATACCAGCAAGGCGTCCTACACCTCTATTCAGCCCTGAAACTAAGTAGCCGGACTTAGCGCAGACCCCACAAATGAAGGGCGTGGTCCCATAAGACCTTGCTCCCCCTGCAGACACCAGTTGCAAATCCCCAGGTTAGAGGTATTTCTTTCCAACTTGACTACAAATTGAGGGTCTATGACCCCCTTCTCAGGTTCGGTGATTTAATATAATGCCTCAAAGAACTCAGTGAAATACTTTACTTACATTTACTCATTCCTTATAAAGGATACAGGTGGACAGTCAGATGAAGAGGTATAGTAGGGCAGGGTATGGGGAAAGGACATCCAGCTTCTCTGCCCACCCCCCCACCCCCCCAGGCATGCTACTCTCCCTGGACCTCCATGTAGTCATCAGCCTGGAGGCTCTCCAAACCCATTTGGTTAGGGTTTTTTATGGAGTCTAATAACAATGATTATTATTTTTTAATTGCGATATAATTGACATAGAGCATTATGTTTCAGGTGTACAACATAATGACAGATATTTATAGATACTGCAAAATGATCACCATAGTAAATTCAGTTAACAGTCGTCACCATATACAGTTACAGAATTTTTTTCTTATGTTGAGAACTTTTAAGATTTATTCTCTTAGCAACTTTCAAATATGCGATCCGGTATTATTAATTATAGCTGCCATGCTTTACATTACATCCCCATGACTTGTTTATCTTGTACCTGGAAGTTTGTACCTTTTGACTCCCTTCGCCCACTTTGCCCCTCTCTGACCCTTTGCCTTTGGCAACCCTCCAGTCTGTTCTCTGTATCGTTGAGATTTTTATTTTTTTTTAAGATTCCACATATAAGATCATACAGTGTTTGTCTTTCTCTGATTTATTTCTTTTAGCATGGTCCACCTAAAATTTCATTCTTTATCCATTTGTCCATCAGTGGACATTTAGGTTGTTTCTCTACCTTGGCTAATTGTGAATAATGCCTCAGTGAACATGGGGGTGCAGATATCTTTTCAAGTTAGTGTTTCTGTTTTCTTCGGGTAAGTACTCAGAAATGGAATTGCTGGATCATATGGTAGTTCTATCTTTAATTTTTTGAGGAATCTTCATACTATTTTCCATAGCAGCTGCACTAATTTACATTCCCGCCAACAGTGCATGAGGGTCTCCTTTCCTCCACATCCTTGCAACACTTGTTATTTCTTATCTTTTCAATCATGCCTTTGTAACAGGTGTAAGGTAATAATAACTCATTGTGATTTTGATTTGCATTTCCCTGGTGATTAGGGATGTTGAACATCTTTTCATGTAGCTGTGGGTCATCTATATGTCTTCTTGGGAAAAATGTTTCATTTTTTGCATGTTGCTGTCCAGTTTTACCAGAACCATTTATTGAACAGACTATCTTTTCTCTATTGTATATTCTTGGTTCCTTGGCCATAATTAATTGATCATATAATCGTGGGTTTATTTCTCAGTTTTCTGTTCTTTTCCATTGGTCTGTGTGTCTGTTTTTATGCTAGTACCAAACTGTTTTAATTACTATAGTTTTGTAGTAAAGTTTGAAATCGGAGTGTGTGGTACCTCCACCTTTATTCTTTCTCAAGATTGTTTTGGCTAGGGGCACCTGGTGGATCAGTGGGTTTAGCGTCTGCCTTCATCTCAGGTCATGATCCCAGGACCTTGGGATCGAGTCCCGCATTGGGCTCCCTGCTCAGCGGGGAGTCTGCTTCTCCCTCTGCTCCCCCCCCCCACTCATGCTCTCTCTCTCGAATAAATACATAAAATCTTTAAAAAAAAAGATTTTCTTGGTTATTTGGGTCTTTTGTGGTTCCACAGAAATTTAAAAATTATTTGTTGTCATTCTGTGGAAAAATGCCATCGGGATTTTGATAGGGATTGCAGTAAATCTGCATGTTGCTTTGGGGAGTGTGGACATTTTAGCAACATGAATTCTTCCAATGGAATCTATGAGTGTGGAATATCTTTCCATTTCTTTGTGTCTTCTTCTGTTTCTTTTATCATTGTCATAGTTTTCAGTGTATAACTTTTACCTCCTTGGTTAAATTTATTCTTATTTTATTCTTTTTGATGCCATTGTAAGTGGGATTGTATTTTTAATTTCTCTTTCTGCTAGTTCATTATTGGTGTATAGAAATGCAACAAATTTCTGTATATTAATTTTATATTTTGCAAATTTACCGATTTAATTTTTTAGTTCTAACAGTTTTTTGGTGGAATCTTTAGGGTTTTCTATATATAGTATTATGTCATCTGCAGATAGTGACAGTTTTACTTCTTCCTTTTCAATTTGGATGCCTTTTGTTTCTTTTTCTTGCCTAATTGCTGTGGCTAGGACATCCAGTACTATGTTGAGTACAAGTGGCAAGAGTGGGCATCTTTGTCTCATTTCTGATCTTATAGGAAAAGCTTTCAGCTTTTCACCATCGAGTATGGTGTTAGCTATGGGTTGTCATATGTGGCCTTTATTATGTTGAGGTACATTATCTCCATTCCTACTTTGTTGAGAGTCTTCATTTTGGACTTGAGAAATAAAGGGAAAGAGAAAGATGAAAAGAGGAAGCAGAAAATTTATTAAAAAAATAGGATGGAGTTATAATAGATGCAGTTGGAAAAGATGAAATAAGATTTTAAAATACAAAACAAAGAACGGAGGGAGGGAGGGAGGGAGGAAGGAAGGATGGAAGGAAGGAAGGAAGAGAGGGCTTATACATTTAATAACTCTTGCCGACCTACCAAAGCTGGGAGAATACAAAAGGGCTATGATCATTTGCCCACAGCCATTGGTCCATCAGCATCAAAGTCAGATCTGATATAGGTTCTACTCCGACATCTCAACTCTACATTTCTGATTGTCTGTCTGTCATCTCTCACAAGAGCTAGTGCCATTTTAATTATCACCTTCACTTCACTCAGAGTGGGCTGACCTCACAAAATAGACATAGCTAATTCTCAACTTAAAGTCTGGGTTTTGTTTTTTGTTTTGTTTTTAGAAGTTATGCTTAAATAATGCCTAAATTGTTTTCTCCTAGACTTTTTGTTTTCCTGAGTGAAATTATAGATACAAACTCAGACTGTGTTTACACTTGCAAAGGAAAACAAGCTAGCTTTGGTGGCTTCAATATTGTTTTTTATCTTTTAGGCTTCTTCACCTATCTTAGCAAGTCAAAGTTAATCTTAATGCATTAATACTATTTGAAATGTATTCATAATACTTACACAATTAAAGAAGTTTAAAACTAATCAACAAATGAGTAACATGCTACTTAAAGTACCTATGCTCGAGTCAATTTTCTTAATGCTAAAAAATACAAATTAATATGAGAAAAAATAGACAAATGGGGGGAAATGAGCAAATATGAGTAAATAATTTATAGAAAACTTGTATAAGAAGATGGGTTTATCTTAATGATAGTTAAGATATTTTACCTTAAATGTTTTATTTCTACTTAAAATAAGGTTTTGTGAGTCAATCTTTTGACACAATTAGCATTTCGTATTTTATTATATAACGGTTCCCATATGCAATTGCCTTTTATTTCCAATTTTAGTCTCTAAGTTAAAATTTAAAAACCTTCTAAGCGCAAAATCCTCTTAGGCTTTTCTTTTTCTTCACTCGTAGTCTTTTTAAAAACAGCTTTAATGAGATAATTTTTGTACAAGAAAGTCCACCCTTTTAAAATGTACAACTCAATGATTTTTAGCATGTTTACAGAATTGTGCAACCATCAACTTAATCTTAGAGTATTTCATCACTTCAGAAAGAGTGTCTTTGTATCCATTTGCAGTCACTTGGGATCCATGATCACCACAGCCCTCCCCCACCCCTTCATATCCAGTCCAGTAACTATCTCTCTCTGTGGATTCTTCTTTTCTGAACATTCATGTGAATAGAATCATACAATATGTAGTCTTTTGTGACTGGCTTCTTTCACTTAGCATAACATGTTTATAAGATTCCTGTATGCTGTAATGTGAATCAGTACTTAATTCCTTTTATGTCTGAATAATATTACACTGTATAGAGACATGCCATTTAATTTATCCATTCAATAGTTGATGGACTTTTGGGTTTTTCCCCCTTTTTGCCTATTGTAAATATTGCTGCTCTGAACATTTGTATTTTGCTCCATACAAGTCTCCATACAAGTTTTGGTGGGCATATGTTTTCACTTCTCTTGAGTTTATAACCCAGGTTGGAACTGCTGGGTCAAATGGTGACTTTATGTCTGACATTTTGAGGAACTGCCAGATTGTTTTCCATAGCAGTGGTACTATTTTACATCGCCACCAGTAACATACAAATGTTCCAGTTTCTCCACATCCTTACCAACACTTATTATCTGACATTTTTATTATAGCAGTTTTGTTTTTTTTTTTTTTAGATTTTATTTATTTATTTGATAGAGAGAGCAAGAGAGCACAAGCAGGGGGAACAGTAGAGGGAGAGGGAGAAGCAGGTTCCCCGCCAAGCAGGGAGCCCGATGTGGGGCTCCATCCCAGGACCCTGGGATCACGACCTGAGCCGAAGGCAGACGCTTAACCATCTGAGCCACCCAGGCGCCCCTATTATAGCAGTTCTATTGGGTATGAAATGAAAAACAAAACAGTCAAACTTATTTTTAAATATATATGCCTTTGGCAGTTTTAGCAGGGAAGAAATAATGTGTGTTGTGTATATGCTTCAGCCATAGATTCTCAGTGGCACTTGAAACTCCAAAGCAGGTAGGATTGACTTTCCTTGATTACTGAAACAGATGTCGATTTACTAGGTTTTCATTTCTTTTGGGGCATGTATAATCTCAGGTTCAGTGAAAAGAATCCTGGTAGAAGTCAAGAGATCTGTGTGTTTCCAGCTTTATAACTGGCTGCAAAATCTTATAAGTAAATTAAAATCCCTCACTGCCTAAATACACTTTCCGTGTCCATTACTTTTAGTTCATAAGTGTTGGGCCATTTCTCCTCTATAAGAGATTCCACAGGAATTCTAAAATATATATTCTGCTCTACTGGTTCCATAAAATAGATGTTGTATAAGGGAATTTCACATTGCCTAAAGATAATAGGATTCTCGTACATTTTATTGCTTTTATTTTCCAATAATTTGCTCATCTACAAAGCTTTTTTTATACAGATATTCTTAATGTATAAAAGAGCTATCAGTAGTTTAAAACTTCTTACCCTTCCTCCATAAGGTATTTAATAGCAACAAAATACTGCATGGGTCAAGAGGTCTTAACTATAATTGAGTAAGGAGTCATTATTAGGTGAGTGGTTGAAATGCAGGGTGAGGGGGTAACCTAGAATGTTGAGGAAGTGTGTCATGACCATGGATATTAAATGCAGGTTCTCCATCCTCTGTTCCTCCAGTCTTCAGTGGGGGTACGCAGTAGAACATAAGCATTATTGTTCAGAGACAAGTGTGAGGAGAAAAAAAGAGACTCTGAACTCTGTGTTTTGCTCCATATAAATCTATGACCTGACGTAGAGGTCCACCATGGCCTATCTCGTATAAAAGGATTGGGTCAGAGTTATTTTTTTCCTGAGAAGTTTGTGATTTCAGTGGATTTAAGCAAGGCCAGAGATAGAGATTAACTTAAATAATTTCCTTGACTTTTGGTCTATTTTGGTAAAGTGAAACATTGCCAGAGATAAAGGTCTTCTAATTAAATCTGGAGGGTTGTTTATGTATACACTTGGGATTTCTTGGTTATCTTTTCCATCAATAGAGCAATGTAACTAGGTTTAAAAAAAGAGCTTTATTTAAAAATTGTGCGATGTCAGTTCTTCGTTGAGAGTGCGGTGGAAGAGAGACAGTGGTACAGATGTCCCCTCATTCCTTGTTTCATTTGTTCCAGAAACATGTATTGAACACCTACTCTTTTTTTTCTTATAAGATTTATTTATTTTAGGGAGAGAGAGAGTGCACAAATGGCGGGGAGGGGCAGAGGGAGAGGGAGAGGGGAAGCCGACTGCCCTCTGAGTGTAGAGCCTGTTGCATGGGGCTCAGTGCGGGGCTCCATCTCATGACCCTGAGATCATGACCTGAGCCGAGATCAAGAGTCAGACGCTCAGCCGACTGAGCCACCCAGGCGCCTCGTGGACAACTACTCTTTATCAGTCACAGTTTGAGAGCATGAGGGGGCAAAGAAAAGCATGACATAAGATACCCTGAATGTGGGACAGGGAGGCGGACGTAGAAATGAGTATGTGTGATAAGTTATAGGTGCCGTTCTAGCTGTAAGCTAGGTAAGTGTTTAAGTGGCCGTCATAGCAATTTTAACGTTACATTATCACTGAGTTGATACTAAATGTAGTTTCCATGTCTTGGTAATGTGCCAATGCGCAGTTGTGAAGGACCAGGGGGAGATGGGTCAGGTGCGAGGTGAGGTGACATTGGACTTGCCAGTTGTCTGTGGATGATCCACGAATGACACTTCTCTCATTCAAACGACTTGCCGCAATGTCCACACCCTTACTGTGCCTACCCAAACCGTGTGCAGGATTTCTGCATTGCCTTGCACTTTGTAAGGCACATTAGAGGAGGTTCATCGTGGATCTGGCAGTGTTATTCTCCCCCTGAGTGCCTGGGCCCCGGCGCTGCCTCTCCTGTAAGCAGTGGCTCACATGGCTTTCATGGCTAGTCTCAAAGTGTCTTTCCACCGCCACCCCCATCATCCACCCTTGCTTCCATGTGTTAGTCTTCTCAACGACTCATGTGCTTCTTTTGCTGGCTCTCCCTTCCTTGGCTCCAGGTCCATGCTGTCTACCTTTATGTGGCTCCTTTGAGATGTATTTCAGCTGTCCCCTCTGGTTTTAGTTTTCTCTGATATTTGCCGAAACATCCCGCAAGCCCTGCATGTTATATTCTTGTATCATATTTGTATTCTTACTATTGTTTTTGTCAATATTGTTAATTTGGGTGTCTCTGGCCAGATACTGTGAAGGTTTTGAGGACAAGGACTATTTCCTGTAATAAAATCACTGTGCTTGGTATATCATTAGTGTTGCTACGTATCTTCAGTTAATTTGTTTAATTCCTCAATGCTTTCTCGAATCCACTGTTACACCTATATATTTTGTAAAATTAATACAGCTCTCATTTTTTTCCCCAGAATATACCTTCCTGAAAATTTAAGGGTAAATCAAGTTATATAGAATGAATGATATTTTTGATGCAGTAAGAAAGCTCATTTTTAAAATTTTTTAAAAGATTTTATTTATTTATTTGACAGAGAGAGACACAGTGAGAGAGGGAACACAAGCAGGGGGAGTGGGAGAGGGAGAAGCAGGCTCCCCGCGGAGCAGGGAGCCCGAAGCGGGACTCGAGCCCAGGACCCTGGGATCCTGACCTGAGCCGAAGGCAGATGCTTAACGACTGAGCCACCCAGGTGCCCTAAGAAAGCGCATATTTTAATGAACGTAAGCAATGACTTAATCTGTGATTAAAAGACTAGCTTGTGATTACAGTAATCACTCTCTTTTCCCATGTACTGTGCTGGTTAATTTTATAAGTCCAATTGGGCCACAAGGTGCCCAGTTATTCGGTCAAACATGATTCTGGGTGTTTCTGGATAAGATTATCATTGGAATCAGTAGACTCAGATTGTTTTCCTTGATGTGGGTGGGCCTCGTCCAATCAGCTGAAGACCTGAATAGAACAAAAAAGCTTAAGTGGGCAGTCCTTTTTCCTGACTGCTTTGAGCTGGGACATCAGTTTTTTCCTGTCTTTGGACCCAAATGGAAACATCAGCCCTTCTTGAGTCTTGAGTCTGTTGACCCGTGGACTGGAACTTAAACCATTAATTCTCCTGGACCTCCAGCTTGCTGACTGCAGATCTTGGGAAGGGTCAGTTCATGTGAGCCGGTTCCTTAATATAGATTTACATATATACATGTGCACGTCCCATTGGTTCTGTTTCTCTGGAGAGCCCAGACTAATAAAGCCACCACTTTCAGACGCTGGGGATTTCACATGTTGGGTCTCCTGATGGTAGAATTCACCTGGGTAAAATCAAACCCCTTGTAAGAAGTAACAAGAAAAGAACACTGATCAAATGACATGGCGAATCTATTCTTCTGTTGTAAATCTTAACTGATGTCAATTGTGAAACTGAGTATTTTGCCCAAGTCTCAACTTAAAGCTACTTTAATCAAAGCAGTTGCTAGTGCAAAGAATACATAGATTAAGAATGAAGCAGTAAGATGGACAAACCCAGTGGCCGCACTAAGCAGGTTTGGAGAGAGCCTGCCAGTTAAATAGATACCCACAAATCAACAGTAAGCAAAGGTGAATGGGATGTGGGCACTATGAAACACGGCTGGTCTATGTACTGTAACCTAACAGAAGTATGATGACGAAAATGGGATAAACATGCTCTTCTTGTAGACTGGAAAGGAAACGGGAAATGAACTAAAGCCACGAGCCAACGTTGGGAGAGAGGTTCTGATGGCAAGACCATCTTCAAATATTCCTTCATCTAATTTTCTCATAAAAGTATTATCTGAAACTAGTGAGACGATGAAGAATCTTCCTATTTTAATCATTTTCCCCTTATACTCTTCTTTCCTTCTTTGGGATCCTTCTTGATCTGTCCGGCTTTCCACAAGTCAGCGGCTAAAGGCAGATGAGTTGCAGAGAGTGAACAGTCACTGCCGGTTACGCAGAGTTGCTTTGCTCTTTCATTCTGAACGGCGTTCCCCCTTTATGCCTGTCATCTCGGTGGGCCTCTCTGCCGAGGCCCCGCACGGATAGGACCCGGGTGCCCCCCACGGGTGGTTTTGGCTGACAGTCTGGTGAGCTCGGGGAAGACGTTCAGTCTGCTCACAGATTTATTATTGACTTAAAGTTTAATCCGTGTTATTTCACTTCCCGTTTCCAGAGACCATCTACAGGAAGTTACAACAATGGCAGGTTAAAGATATTTTTGTCCTAATCTCTTGATTTTCTCTCCCTCCCTCGTGTGGTGAGGGGATAGGGAAAGGCAGGGTGCACGGGACAGTCCCAGCCGGCCCGTTCTTGTTGGGAAAGGGGGAAGAAGTTTCCAAATGAATGAATGCCGCCCCACATGAAGAGGAAGGCCAACTTCATGTTGCTTCGAACCAGTTTAGGTTGGTGGTATTTTTTGTCCACAGTGGGCTGGGCTTAGTGTAAACTTCAGTAGGACACAGAAGGGCTGCGTGGGTGTTTATTTCTGGAGAAAAGTCGTCATGAAGAATCCTAACACAGAAGGTGAGCGCTTCTTAAACCTAAAGGCAGGAATGTTCTTCTGCCTTCTACTTTCCTGGCAAATACCAATCCACATTCTTTAAAAGCTACCTTTCAAGCATTCAGCTTTGGTTCACCTATTTCTTTCACCTAATTCTTAAGCCAAATCATTAGTAACAGGTAGTGTTTCACGTGTAAACCAATGCTTGTGTGTGCTTATTTATATACGTTATATATGTCTAATAAGTGCATGCTTGAAGGCATTGTGGGTAATTTACATACAATTACTGTTGGAATTGCTCAGAATTTTCTGCTTCACTGTGGGTTCAAAACTGGCATCTTACTTTCTTATATGCGATTTTTTTGTGAATGCAAAAAAAAAAAAAAGAAAAAGAAAAGCTTCTCAGACCCCTCCCAGCCTCTCACGGTTGCCACGGCCCCCCAGGCGAGGGCGCGCGCGCGCTGACACACACACACACACACACACACACACACACGCACACACACACGCACACACACACACACACACACACACACGTGAGTTCAAGCCTGATGCGCCCATATCCCTTGAGACAGCTCCAAATCCGGTTTTTGGAGCGCCCTGGTTCCTCGTAGAGGAATGCCGAGGCATGGGGAGACATCCTGTGTCTGCTCTTGGCAGCGGCCTGGCTTGGTCAGCACTTGAATTTGACCACCCTCTGCGTGCGCGCTCTCGGGAGCGCGCGTCCGTGTGTGGTCCAGGGGGCGAACCCGAGGAGGTGATTGATTAATCCGAGAAGCGCTCAGGGGTGGGGATCGCGGAATCCAGGGCGCGGTACCCGGTCAACCTGCCGCTTGGGGGTGGAGGAATGGGAGCTGGGTTTGGGCCCGGGCGAACGCCCCAGTGGCTCCCGGGCCAGGCAGACCCATTGGCGCCAGGCTGGGCTGTAGGAAGCCGATGGGATCAGACGCGAAGACACAAAGACGCCCGAGGGGCCGCGGCTGGGCGGAGGCCCGCAGGGAAGCGGAGCCTGGGAAGCCAGGTGTGCAGCCGGAGGGCGTCCGTGCCAGCCGGCGCAGGGAACTGCCTCTGCCCAGCAAGGCGTCCGGTGCCAGAGAGCTGCCGCGGCGGCAGATTCGGATGCAGACCCGGGGCGCAACCATGGCGACGCAACGTGTGTCCCCTAGTAACTCGCAACAACATTATTTATAAGCTGCCATCCCTGGCCTGCCCTCCACTTCCCCCTCTGCTTCGCCACACTGGCGGCCGACGGGCACGGCGCGCCTGGCTCTGCCCTGCCGCTGCTTCCCTCCCGCGGGCGCAGCCGGAGGTGGTCGCAGCCGGTCGCTGCTCACGCTGGGCAGAAGGCGGCAGCTGCACCCGCGGAAATCACCTTAGTGCCTGTTTGTAGAACCCAGCGTGCCGGCGACGCGCGCACACACACGGCCCCGCGGGGAGGGGGCGTCTCCCCAGGAGGACTGTTGGTGGAGGGGCTCCGGGCTCTACCCAAACAGTGTGGGTTCGCGTCACCTTGCTGCCGCCCGAGGCTTCCGGGTCCAGCCCAGTCCTGGCAGAGCACCCGGTACGAACGCGCGCGCGCGCGCGCGCACACACACACACACATACACACATACACGCACACACATACACACGCGCCCGCCCGCCCTGGCGTCGCCGCCGCCCCGCCGGGGCCCCCGCCCTTAGGGACAAGTGCGGCCACCGGCGCGCCCCGCGCTGCCTGCGGGAGGAGCCCCGGGTCCGCCGCGCCGCTGGTGTCCCCGCGTGCGCCCCTCGGGTCCGCGCCGCTGTGGCTGGCGGAGCGCTGACGGCGACCGCCGGACACGCACGCTGTCGGAGCCAGCCCTCTCGCCCGCTCCCGCCCGCTCCCGCTCCCGCTCCCGCAACAGCTCCGCTCGCAGCCGGCCCTCCTCCAGGGCCCTGGCCCTGGCCCCCGGCCCCCGGCCCCGGGCTTTTGTTGAAAGCGCGGCAACCCTCACGCCCTCCCCTCCAGCTTTTTCTGCCTCTCTCCCGGTGGCCAAAAAGAGTTGCTCGCTATTGTGATCCGCCTGGGAGAGGCGATCGGCGGGCAGAGGTGGGGACACCGAAGACCTGGAAGAATTGGGGTTCTTCCAAGCCAACTCCACCCAGCGATCGCCAGCGCAGTCTCTCCTCACCGCCGGGACAATGGATTAAGTTACTCTTCCCGGGGCCAGAAGTCGCTGCAGACTTAGGGAGAGATGAAGGAAAAGGCGATGATTAAGACCGCTAAAATGCAGGGCAACGTGATGGTGAGTCTGGGGGGCGAGGTGCGGGGTCGGGAGCGCCCTCCGGGAGGAGCGGTGCTGGTGGGGGGGGCTCCTGTCCCCCCGAGTCCCGAGCCGCCGGGCTGATCGCGACCCGCGGCCGCGCGCGGCGGCGCCTCCCCCACTTCCCACCGGAGCCCACCGGCGGCCGCCAGGGTGCCGAGGTGCAGGCGCCTGTTTGCATATCGCAACTTTGCGGTGTCGCCGTCCCTCTCCTTCGGGCGTGGGGCTTGGGGCCAGGGGTGGGTGTGCGAGGCGAGGAAGGGGCGGCGGCCGCGCGGCGGTCCGAGGTCTAGGCGGACCCCCGGGAGCGGTCCTGGGGGCAAGGCGGAAAGAGGAGGTCGCGGCGGCCAGGGGAGGGCCCAGGGCCCTGACGCCCGCGCGGCCTCGGGGCTGCTAGTCCCCGGAGCCCGAGACCTGTTGGGGTTAGCGAGCCTTTGGCACACTCGGGGCGGCGCCGCTCGCTCTGCTCCGGCTGCTGCCTCCGCGGCCGCCCCTCCGGCGGGGCCCTGCTCCCCACAAAGGGCTGACTGCCAGGGAGCCAGCGAGCGTGATAACGGCCAGGCGTCCCCGAGAATTACCCTGCGCCCGGAGACCCCCTCTGGGCGGTGGGAGGCTCAGGGATGCAGGGCCAGGGGCTGTCTTAGCATGCACAACTTTGCTAACTCAAGGACCCTGGCGTTCCACCTCCCAGCGAGCCACCCCCTCGCCTGCGCCCTGCGACCCGCCTGCGGCGCTTCGGCTGCGCGGTCCCCAGCGCTCCGGGAGTGGGGCCGAGGGGGTCAGGCGCTGGAACCTCCTGGCGAGGAGGAGGAGGTTGCCATCTTGTTCTGTGGAAATTGTGTGTGTGCCTGTGCGTATTTATTTGGGTGATGTTTTAACCCTTTCAGTGTTGGTGTAGGATGATTAGGAGGAGGGTCTCTATTTTTATATTACTCTCGGGTAGTTTTTTTGTGAGAGAGGGACCACGAAATGGGGACTGGCATGTTACTTTTGAGGGTACGTCTGGAAAAGCAGGAATTCTTTCAGGCGTGGGGTCTAGAGTTGTTTGTGAGGTGGGTTGGGTCCAGGTCGTGGGAGGAGGGGTCCAGTGGCGGGAGGTGTGTTTGGGATAATCCAGTCGGTGATCCATTTTGAGGTCTTGCTCTAAACAAAAAGAGACAAGAAATGAAAAATTTATTCGAATTGAACAAATATCCAGCTGGCTTAACCACACCCACAGCAAGACACCTGTTGCCTGGCTGAGGAAGGAGATCAGACTGTTCCGAACTTGAACTTGACTTCTGGCCTGAGGTGTGTACCACTCCATTCAGGATAGCTCCGGGAGCTCAGTAACTGCATCCAGGGGATTATTTTGCAGGACCCCCTCCCCATCCCCCAAAGATAAGCTCCTCATTCAAGGAACTTCATCTGTTTGTGGGTTCTGCGGCTGACTGACCTAATTGCTTGTTTGTGGAAATACATATGTTTCCCTCATTTTCCCACTCTCTTTCTAGTCATTGTGCTGTTCAGCATAATTTTTTGTAAAACAGGGCAGAAACGTGTATGGAGTAATGTTTTCCAATTAAATTCCCACCTGCACCCATAATTCCCCTTTTATATTATGCCATAATGTGCTAGTAAAACCTACACATTTAGAACTGAGGCAGAAGAAAGAAAGAATTTGAATTAATTTTATTGGTAATATAATGACACATTATTGATTCATTGCCTAAATCTGTTGTGAAACAGGTGTTTCTCCTCATGACTTAGCTGGTATGTTGGGACATGGCAACATCTTTATATTACATCTAAAAAACTTGTGAAGTGCTCCCTCCCACTACGCCCTCTCTGGGTTTACTTCAGAAAATGAAGGATGGAAGGAATTTTTCACCCATAGTCTGAATAAAGATGTAGCCTGTAGCCTCCTCAGTGTCTACTGTTCGTAAGTAGAATTAGAACAAGTTGCACTGAGCCTAGCAAATTCTACAGGAACCTGTCAGAGTTTTAGGCTCATGACTGGCCTCAGAGAAAATGAGGTCCAGACTTCGTCAAGGTTTCGGTGTTCTGTCAATTCTTGCATTGGTCGTTCTTAGTCTGCGGTCTGGCTTGTTCCCTTTTTTTGAAATTTCATGCTCCAACTAAATCCACACAGCTTTAATCGAGTGCTCGTTTTTCACTTAAATTGTTGTTTGGGGGCTTCGTGATCCTTAGTTCCTCATCAGTCATCTTTGGAAGACTTGCTCAGCACAGTCTGTCTTGGATTGGGTGACGGGCAAACTCTTTTCCCTGGCAACTTGATTGACATTCAGGTGCTATTTTACGTCCTGGATGAGGACAGAGTGATTCATGCTCCGTGCTGGCAGCTGAGTTGCTATGCATGTGGCTGTGATGGAGAGAGCAGTTCTAGCGTATGCGGGGTCAGCGCCTGGATGTGCACGCGGACGCCTGGACACAAGCTGCAGTTCTGTTCCCAGCTCCCCGGGCTCTCTGGATGCACACGTGAGGTTCAGTGTTTGAAAGGGAGACACTTGGTATCGCCAACACGGTCAGAGACGAGCCACATCCAGCCACAGCCCGGCAGCAGGGCATGTCAAGGGGTGTTGGCTCCCGCCTCTGCTCATTCCCATGACCATGGTGTGACCAGCTGCGACCTGGGACTTGCCTAAAATCTTCCTGAAGGCTTCGTTCCTAACACAATGCTTTAGAAGTTGATTCCTGTGGACAGATGATCAAGAGAAGGCAAACTTATCGGCATACTACGTAATCCCATTTGGGCTTCATACATGAGGAAAAGGAATGACAAAGGTGGAACGAGCTCGTAACTTCTGTTTTGATTTATGGGAAGAATCTGTTTCATAAATTTTATTTCTAACATTGTAAAAAAAAAAAAAAAATCCCAGACTAAGCATGGCGCTTTCTATCTGCAATTTAATACTCTGAGAAACAGATCGAGATTTTCCCATTCTCCCAGAACAAAACTTAGGTTTAAAACTAACTGTATTTTCACAAAATCTACATTTGAAAATCTGTGGGGCGGGGTGATTTGCGTGTTTTTTCAGCCCAACCTCCCTGTTATTAATATGTTGATATAGTACTTACTTAACCACTGTTTAAATCAAACGTTCTTTTGGAGAAGCATATCCTCTTGCGATAGGTTCTAAGATTAATAGAAAATTTTATTATCAGAAGGATATTACTTCACGCTAAATTCCTCTACTTCATCCACATGAGCTCTTCCCAGACACTGAGTTGCTCAGCAGGGACTGAGTAAAGGTTGGTTAAAAATGAAAGCCTTGGGGACTGCCCTGTGCCCTGTGGGACAGTCTCCCCCTTCCTTGGTATGTTGGTGACTCTTGAAGTAGATGGTGGGTTAGGCAGGTCCTTGGCGACCAGACTGTGTCAGAGGAGGTTGAGAAACTGGATGCAGAGGATCAGGGGTCTGCAAACCACAGGGACACTTGAGAATCTCATGGTTGGTTGGTTTTGGTTTTAAATGCAAGTTGCAGCCTAGGAATTAACTCCCTGTATAGGGAAAGTGGGTGTTTTTCCTGTGGTCACTGGTACTGAATTTAGGGCTTTGGTCACTGATTGGAAAGATCTGTGGTATTATGAGCCGAGTATCTTTTCCGATCTTGCCTTTCCCTTCCTATGTTGAATAAAACCCTGGGTCAGAACCATCTAAAGTAAGAGCTTTCTTTCAGGCCATTTGAGTAGTTCACTGATTGATTAGATTAAACAGAATGACTTTCCAACATTGGTGCCCTACTTGTGATAAGCCCAGGTGAGCAGAGGAAACTCTTTGAGGTTTTTAGATAAATTACAGGGATTCGTGTGGGACACAAACCCCCATTGCTGAGTGCTTGTTGGGAACAGCGATGCACGTTTGTGAGATGATTTTCCAGGGTACAGCCTTTAGTGATGCAAAGGTTGCCCTCTGTCTGAGGGCGATTGGAAACACCATGCCTGCTTCCTTCTATAGATTGGCACCCTGGTGACATAAAGGCTGTGGTGTTGGTTCTAATTGTGAGCATTATTGTAGTGTGTGTTTTGGGGGGAATTTGCCTTCCTGAAATGGGTTCTGAAAATTCCTTCCAAGGTCACAAGTTTTTGAGAATTTGCACCTTGTATCCCAATGCCGGGGCACCTTTGCTGACATTTCTCTACTCCCTGTTCATTTGGCATCCCTTCATAAAATTGTCAACCCTGTAACTGGACTCCTCTCGAAATCTTGATGAATCCCCTGTGCAGGTAGAAGGAGCAGAACGAGAGTCCATTTCACGACCCTCTCTCTTAGAGGATTTACAGGATTGGGAAGACCTCACACATGTTAACTGCCAATCAAAGATACCCAGAGTTGATGAAGTTTCTAAACCCAGAGAGGGGTGGTCACCTCAGGGTGTCTTAGGAAATACCTTGAGTAAAACTTGGGTGCACAGGGTTGGCCTCCTTTCCCCTTGCAGGTCCTTGCCTCATGGCGCCCTGGGACTTGGTATGGGGGCATGCAGTTATGCTAAGCAGGCCTTTCCTCTACCTCAGTAATTTCTCTTTCCTGTGCCCTGTCCTCATGCTAATGACATGACTCAAAACTTGTTCATCTTTTGCACTTTGAACTCCCTGTGTTGTTATTGCCAAGAAGTGGTGCATTTCTAAGTGTTAGCATCTCTTGTTCGTCTGTGGTCACTTGCTGTGTGCCGTGAGACCCAAGAGGATGCTTGTACTAAATGCACAGAGAGGTACTCATTTCTATACCTGGCACAGACTGCTTTTGTGAGAAAGGTCTCTGATTTTCGTCGTACTTTTTTTTCTTTTAAGAACTCCTGCAAGTTCTAGTGCATCAGCTAACATGAGAGAGAATTCCATGCATTCAGTACGTTCCACGTACAGCTACAATAAAATGGAAGTGTATGCTCACTTTAGGGGTTACCATATATGGTTTTTACAACACCACCAACCAATTCTCTCACACCCCCTGGATGTCCTGTCGTCCAGCTCAGTTCCAAGGCTGCTGGCTGGAGGGAGCATCGCCTCCCACAGGTTGAGGACTCAGTCCCAGAAGACGGCCATTTCAGACACCAGTCTTAATTAGTTCAGGTACTTCTGTGTTTCTGACAGATTGGGCGGAAATCAGAGGTTCCCAGGACCCTCTCCTCAGGGTCCATTAATTTGGTAAGGTGGTTCATGGAACTCAGGACACCAGCTTATTTACTAGATCACTGGTTTATTACAGAGGGTGTGAAAGGCAATGAATCAATAGCCAGGTGAAGAGATACAGAGGCTGAGGTTTGGAAGGGTCTCAAACACAGGAGCTTCTGTCCCCCCATGGAGTATGGGATGCCACCACCTTGGCTGCATTCTGGTTCCCCATCCTGGAAGTTCTCCAAACCCTGGCCTTTGGGTTTTTAGGAAGGCCCTGTTACATAGGGATGACTCATTAAGTCATTGGTCATTGGCGATGGATTCCATCTCTAGCTCCTCTCCCCTGCTCAGAGGTTGGGGTGGGACTGCAAGTTCCAACCCTCTTATCACAAGGTTGGCTTGCCTGGCAACCAGCCCCATCCTTACAGGACTTCCTAAAGACCAAAGCTCCTGTGTGGGACCCTGCCAGACTTCGCTCTCTGTATCCCTTCGCCTGGTTGGACATTGGTATCCTTTAGCATCCTTTGCGGTGAACTGGGAACAGAAGCTCAATTGTAGTTGAAAGGGAATGGTTATGAATAACAAGACACCTGTTTCCCCTTGATGGCTCTAAGGAGATTACCGCCACTAAGGACAAAAGGTGCTCCCCATTGCTCTTATTACACAGGAAATTCCAAGGGTTTTGGGAACTGTGAACCCTGGATGCAGACCAACTCCAATTGACCCTTGAACAACTTGACTTTGAGCTGCACGGGTCCACTTATACATGGATTTTTTCCGATAAATAAAGCAGAATGCTGTAAATGTATTTTCTCTTCCTTATGATTTTCTTAATAACGTATTCTTTAGCTTACTTCATTGTAAGCATATGGTAAATAATACATATAACATGCAAAATACGTATTAATTAATCATGTTATCGGTGAGGCTCCTGGTCAAAAGTAGGCTCTTGGTAGTTAAGTTTTTGGGGAGCCAAAGGTCATATGTAGATTGTTGACAGTGCAGGGGCCAGAGCCCCTAAACCCTATATTGTTCAAGGGTTAACTGCATATATTTGTTATAAATCACAACATCATAGTTAAATAACTACTCAATGTCCTCTTTGCGGGGAGGGAAATAAATTTACTCCAGACCTGTTTTTTCTTTTCCTTTCATTACTTTAAATGCAGTGATGAGGAATATTTTGTGACATCTTTTGGTTATAGAAGCCAATTTTCTTTGATTAATAGGACCATATTTTAGAACTCAAGAGAGAGCATGTCCCAGACTTTGTAGGACACGTACATCCTGAGCTGAGAGTACAGAGGTGGACAAAACCGGTCAGAATTCCCTTTACTCTGTGGCTTCCCCTGAGGATGGGAAAGGGGGTCCATTCAAGAGGTGGAAGGTCTGAAAATCCATCTGGGTCCATAGCTCTTAGCTTTGGCTGGATGCTACAATCCTTGGGGAGGTTTCGACAAATCCAAGGGCATCAGGCAGTCCCTTGGGCAGGCGGAGTTGAGGATGGTTGTTTGAAGACAGGGGTTCTCAACCTTGCTGCACATTTAAGTCACCAGAGGAACTCTAGTAACTACTGACAGGTAGCTTTGGGCTTTCCACACCCCCCACGCACACGTACACACATGCTCACAGAATCGTCTGATGTGCGTAGCACCTTGAGCGTTGATACTTTTAATGGTTTGGTGTGGCCAAGAGGGAGAGCCACTGGACTAGATAAGAAGTATTGAAAATAAAGAATGTCATCAACACCTAAGGCACGAATGCTACCATTTATAAGAAGCCATTTTGGTTCATGGAAAGGCAATCAAGTCTGGTTTCTTGGGTCACAGAGGAAGCCAAATGAATGGGAAGACAGGTGCAGACCCTAGGATGCGAAGACGGGGAGGGAGAAGAAAAGAGTAGTCAGTCACCAGAGGAGAAGCTGAGGGAACGCGCTTTGCTTTGTTTTGCATCTCTCATCTGGGGGGCGGGGCGGAAGAAGAATGCTGGAAGGAACTCCCTTTTCTTTCACACGCAGAGATAACAGTCCTTTTCACGGCAAGATACTCTAGGATTTGTCTGTGATCCACCTGGGAGATGGATTTCAAACCAAATTGAGCAAGTAGAACAAGAAGAGTAAAAGAGAGAACACAGCTCCTGGACTAGCAGGTGGAATTCTAGAATTTTCCATGAGCTCTCTAAGTGGCATCTGCAGGCAGCTCCCTGGACCTCTCTGTCTTCCAGTGTAAGATCAGGGAATTGGAAGAGATTGATTCTTCCTCAAGTCCCTTTCTACTCCCTCTCCCCAGCCAGGGTAGCCTTGTGTCTGCCACACTGACCTGAGGGCGTGCTTGAGAAGTAACCATCCACGCCAGAACAGATATTTTGTTGGCATTGTAATCTCTTCAGCCCTGACTTTTCTGGCGTCTTCCACCTCAGCTCACCCCGTCACTCTTGCAGTGTGTCACTTGTTTATAGACAAAGAAAATAGATGGCATAGATTTGTACCAATAAGTCACAAAACCCAGAGCAGTAATCTGCAAGCCTCGATCACTCAGGCAGAACTGTGTGTGTGCGTGCATGCGTGTATACCCATGCACACGCATGCGTGCCCTGCACACTTCTCAGATGTAAAGTGGTCGCAGCACCCTAAGGCAGACCTGCGGATGGGATGGGTGAAATCCACCGTGGACACAGTCACTTTGATTGCTGGACTTCTCAGCTATTAAGAGAGCATAACCACCCCGTAATAGAACAGTGGTGCCAAGGATGTTCTGGTTTCCAGTTTGGTGTTATTCATCTGTGAAAATAGAAACAGAATTGCTGATGAGCCAGGCCGGCCACCAGACCTGGTTGGCAGGGCACCAGCGGGGGTGGGGTGGGATCGGGTCTTGCCGCGGGAGAAAAACTGATCACATTTGCTTCATGATCATGGCATTTGAAAAGTAAGATTTTCACAGAGAGGGAGGCAAACCAGAATAGATTCTTAACTCTAGGGAACAAACTGAGGGTTGCTGGAGGCGGGATGGGGTAACTGGGGGATGGGCATTAAGGAGGGCACGTGATGTGATGAGCACTGGGTGTTACATGCATGAATCACTAAATTCTACCCCTGAAACTAAGAATACACTATGTGTTAGCTAAATTGAATTTAAATAAAAAGTTTAAAATAAAAGTAAGATTTTCCTTTCTGTCCCTTTTTGCCCAGTCTACTAGACTGATGCCCCTCATTTTATGATTTTGGTTATGTAACAACATGTTCTAAAACCTCTACTAATGGGAACCCAACTATGAACTTGGGTCAATGAGACCAACAATTGCTTATGATTATAGCACTTGAATCTAACATGGATTTTTTAGGGTCCATCCTTGACTCTGGGCACATTCAGCTCAATTTTCTGTACCTTCTTATTCAGTATTTTTGGGAAATGAGAATTAGTGAACTTCAAGCTGAAAATCTCTCATTTTTACAAAAAGCATTCAGTTATAGACTAGATTCTCCATGCTCAGGCATGCACACACACAAAGAACACATTTTATAAAAACTATAATTATTTATAACAAAACCAAAGATTTTTCTGGTTAAATACTAGTTTCCCAGAAATTTCTGTTTATTAGACCAAATCACATCCTGAACAAACTTTTTATAAGAGGATTTTTTTTTTTTTTTGCTATTCTTCTTTCTAGGACTCTAAATTGTACATGTTTTTAAAATCCTACCCTTTGATTTCAAAACTAACTGGTAACAGTTTGTAAAGCACCCTCAGAGATTATAAAGTAATTTCACATACTCTATTTTATTATGTTAGAACAACCCATTGTGCTAGCAGAACAAATATTTCTGTTTCGTGGTTGAAAGACCCAAGACATGGCAAGATTACTCAGCAGGAGGGCTCAGCTGCTGACCGCTCTGGGCCAGGTTCTTCACTTCTTCAGTACATTTTCCTTCAGAAACCTTCTTCCCCACCATAAATGGAAAGAGACATAGAGCCGGAAAGATGGAAGAGGGTCTGGAGATCATTGAGAATACCGTCTCCTCTCAATCACTGCTTTGTAGGATTTCCAGCCCTTTCTGGGCCATAGCCAGGGACTGGAAACATCTTCTGCCTTTGTGGATAGGTCCTAAGTGTTTGAACGGTGTTTCTTATGGTCCCAAGAAACCTGCCTTCATGTGACTTCCTGTGGTCCTAGCACTAAGCCTTCGAACTACGTAAAGTAAGTCAAGCCCTGCCTCACACGACAGCCCAAGCTTTCTGAGAAGTTCACACAGCTGTCTTGTGGTCCCTCGTGGTGTCTTTTCCAGGAAAAATATCTCTGTTTCCTTCAATTCACTTAAAAGCTTGATCAGAGACCTTCTTTTTATCCAGCCGTTGCTGTTTTTTTTCAATTTCTCAGCTTCCACACGTTTCTTCCTATTTTATTGTTATTTGTCGTCTCCTGTGTAAGTAAGGACGCCATAAGCAGAGGTTAGAGATTAACTTGCAGAGCTATGAGTAAATCCGGAGTGTATTCAACACACGCAGACTTTTCAGAGTGAAGCGTGATCTTTCATGAAAATCTCCAGAGAGGGAAGGCTGAGGCATACTGATGGAAAGCCAGCACGCTCATGACCGGCTCAGATTTGCTGACAGAAAAGATGGGAGCATTTCTTGCAAAACTTTACGACAACAGTGAGCCTTTCGTGAAGCAAGTGTTGCGTCTGTCTAGCTGCTGGAAGATGTCATCCTCTACGGTCTCTCTCTTTCTGGAGTAGTTCAACCTAGAAGCAAGAAACTCCAACTACTTATAATTGACCTCTTGATCCCTTGAGAAAAATAGAACAGCCTGACAAAAGGTTACGTGTCCTAGGACCTTCTTGTGCGGGAGGGAAATGGAACCTGTCCCTTCACAGCAACATCAGGAAATGAAAGCCACGTACCCTTCTGATCACCACCCAAGCCACAGGGCAGCCGGGATCCAGCCACCTGCAGAAACAGCGGCTTTCCTAAGAGCTCCAAGAGGAGGGGAGAGAGACCCCATCCTTGCTGCAGCCTCAGCCCAGCGGGAATCTCCCCCTGCGGAGCAGCACTTCTCCGGGCCTGGGGAGTTTTATAAAAACCCACCCAGCTCCTCAGCTGTGTTAGCGTAACCAGGGGAAGGCAAATTAAAATCACAGCGAGAAAACACTGCATGAAAAGTCTAACATCTTTTAGAGGTTTGTAACACTGAATTTTGGCAAAGATGTGAAACAGGGAGAACCCTATGCACAGGTCGGGGGTGGGGGGGGGCAGTAAAAGTGTAGCTGCTAACACTGATGATGTACCTGCCCTGTGGCCCTGGGATCGCACCGCTGGGTATATGCCCACAAGAAATCTTGTAGATGTGCACCGAGAGATATGTACTGGGATGTTTAGGGCTTCCGACTGAAGGCCGGTCAAGTTCCCACCGACAGTAGGACGCATGACGACGTCAGTGTGTTTGTACAATGAGGTACCAGACAGTGGCGGGGAGGAGGGACACCATGCTCAAAGACCCAGGGACTTTCTCAAACACACTGCCGAAGTGAATACAAGAAACCAGGCCTGAAGACATACACGTGGTGTGGTTTACACCAGGTCCAGCGCAGGTAAAACTAAGACGTCATGTTGAGGGAAACTGATGTAGGGTCCCTGCTGGGTGTGGTAACATGTTCAGGACAACTAAGGGAACTCTGACCATACACATCATGGTCCCGTCACTGTGGTGGTCGGGGGGTGACCCCTCTGACATACTTTCTGCAGAGTGGGTCTCAGAGTGTGGTGCCTGCGCTGGCGGGGTCGGCAACAGCACATCCTATGGGGGCTGTGCACACTCCTGGGTCCACCCGCACCTACCAGACTGGGAACTTGGAGGCCGGGGCCCTGCATCCGACTGTAGCCAGGGATTCTGGCCCGTGCTTACCTTTAATTTGAAACCTGCCAGTTCTCAGGCTGTCTGGGGAAGGGACATTTGTTTTGTTTCTGTTTTGAAATTTCCACTCCATCATGGATCAGTACCTTTACAAAACGCAGTAAGAATGAAAAAAATTAAAAAAAAAAAAGGAGACAAAATACAAACCCAAATCTTGTACTACTGGATCAAAGCATGTAAAATTACTCTCTTAAAATTGCTGTAAACTTTTCTCAATGGCATCCTCTCAATTTCTGTACTTATCTCTGAGAGAACCGGTGACCAGCCGTTGGCCTACGGGCTCTGGCCTGCGGACCGTGCTCAGAGCAGCGACGCTAAGCAGGCCTTGGAAAACCTTCCTCACTGCGAGCACAGCCTGTTGTCTGTCAAAGCCCCTGGTGGGGAAATACAATTAAAAACAAACTCTCCTCCCGACGCAGAAAAGCTCACCGCAGAGTCAGAAGAGAAAGAAATTAGTTTTATTATTGAATAAACGTTCGACTGTACTGCGAAGACAGGAATCTCGCCTCTGTCAGATCAGGTTTGCAGCGGGGAGGCTGGGCACAAGTCAGGCCCATCTCTCCTCAGGAAACTGGGAGGTGGGGCTTCTCTTTCTCCATGATTACTTTTCAGGGACGTGGCTCCTGGGTCCTTGAGGAAGCATTTCTGAGTTGAGAGACTGTCCAGAGGCTTATTGAGCCATTAAAGAGATTTACATGCAAACAAAATTTGAAAAGGACAGAATGAAATTCTGAAGGAAAAGGAAAAGAGTGTCTCTTCCCTTGTGTCCCGTGGGGAAACTTAATTTGTGTTTGTCGTCACACCACTGATCACGTCTTATCTTTTCTTCTCGGCCTCATCTATGGCTTCCTTTTTGGGAGCAAGCAGGTCTGTGAGTTATGACCACAGATAATTTTCCTTTCTAGTTTCATTCTAAATTTTGACTCACGACTGAGTGCCCACATGGGAGGAATCAGGGTGAAAGAGATGGCTTTCATTTTCGACTTTTGTTATTAAAGAAAAATTGGGTATTTTCCCACTTTGTTCTAAAGTTTATTTTTAGCTATGATTACTTTAAGTGATTCATTTTTTCCAGACATCTAGGAAATGTTAATTACTGCAGATAAGACTATTGTAAAGCCTACTACAAAGGCTTTTTTCCCCTTCTTCTTCAGTACATATAAAGGAGATAATGTTAAAATGCTCTTATGCAAATTTAAAAATTTTCCTGTTACATTAACAATGCTAATGACAGTTAATGCATTCCCCAAACCTTCTGTGTGATCCAAAATATTAAAGTGCTTAGAAATGTTTCAGGACCACCCTGCAAATACATGAGATGTGGAATTTCTCATGGAGATTAGTTCCTTGACAATGGATTCAGTTTGAATATAAGGGATGAAGAAGAGCTGCAAAGCCAGTCTACTGTATTATAGAGGTCTCTGCGGACAAAGGCTGAAAACCCTCTTTCCTCCGATCACAGTCATGGGGGAGCTACCGAATCGGAGATGAATGGTCACTGCAGTAGAGTTGGGATGGGAAATTGTCCTTCATAAAGGAAAGGCGAGGAAAGGGCTATCACGGGACGTGGGCAAAGGCCCATCATGGGGTGTGAGGAAAGGGCTATCACGGGGTGTGAGGAAAGGGCTATCACGGGGTGTGAGGAAAGGGCTATCATGGGGTGTGAGGAAAAGGCTATCACCGAGTGGGAAGAAAAGGTTACCACAGCAAGGTAAGGAAAGAGCTATCACAGGATGTGAGGAAAGGGCTATCACAGGATGTGGGGAAAGGGCTGTCACGGGGTGTGAGGAAAGGGCTATCACGGGGTGTGAGGAAAGGGCTATTACGGGGTGTGAGGAAAGGGCTATCACGGGGTGTGAGGAAAGGGCTATCACGGGATGTGAGGAAAGGGCTATCTCACGAAGGTGAGGAAAGGGCTGTCACAGGATGTGAGGAAAGGGCTATCACCGAGTGGGAAGAAAAGGTTACCACAGCAAGGTAAGGAAAGAGCTATCACAGGATGTGAGGAAAGGGCTGTCACGGGGTGTGAGGAAAGGGCTATCACGGGGTGTGAGGAAAGGGCTGTCACGGGGTGTGAGGAAAGGGCTACCACAGGATGTGAGGAAAGGGCTATCATGGGGTGTGAGGAAAAGGCTATCACCGAGTGGGAAGAAAAGGTTACCACAGCAAGGTAAGGAAAGAGCTATCACAGGATGTGAGGAAAGGGCTATCACAGGATGTGAGGAAAGGGCTACCACAGGATGTGAGGAAAGGGCTACCACAGCATGTGAGGAAAGGGCTACCACAGCATGTGAGGAAAGGGCTACCACAGCATGTGAGGAAAGGGCTACCACAGCATGTGAGGAAAGGGCTACCACAGCATGTGAGGAAGGGCTATCACAAGGATAGGCCAGGGGATGGTAATGAAGAACCATCCTCTGGATGAGATCATGCTACACTTGTGCCAGGACCAGCTGGAAGGACCCCAGGAACGGCATTGTTCAGCTAGGTTATGCTTTTAGACCAGTCAACAGAAGACACACCCCTGTGTTTTGGTCCTGACCTCTAGGAGTTCTCCTGCAATGCTTTGAAGAGCAAAGATTCAGGCTGTGTGCGGATAGCTTTACTGAGGTTAGTTCAGGTCGCCACAGGGTCTTGGCACAAGTGCATCTTATTGTAGAAGCTTTTCTGACTACTTCAACCTCCACGTCTTCCCTCCTTTCTGCCTTGAGTGCCTCAACAATACCCACAAACAAGGAGAGGCGCGTGGAACTTCTACAGAGTAGTCCTAGCAAGGATGCCATTCTGGTGACTTCTGGAAGTTCCCACGTGGGATGTGTTGGGGAAATGTAATCAAAAACAGATTCTCCCAACCCACAAAAGTAGTAGAGAAAGAAACCACTTTTATTACTTGAACAAAGCATCAGACCAGAGTGTAATGCATATCACAGGCTGTCTAAGAAATTGCAAAGGAGAAACCTCACCGCTCTCACAGCCCAGCAGAGACTCCCTGTGTGTCACGGGTTTCCTGATAAAAGGTAACCAGTCCTCAAGTCAGAGGCCTTCACGGCACCATGTCACACGTGGTTCATGCTGGCCTCCCCTGGTCACCGGGGTGACCGTTTGTGTCAGCTTGGTGGCCGTATCTAGAGGAAAAGTAGCCTCCTGTCTGCGCAGGAGGTAGGTCTGCACAACGGAGGGAGCCTTCCGGCAATTAACATTAGGTGCCTGCCCTCCTGCAGGAACTGGGAGGCCGGGAGTGCTCTCCCTTGATGTTTGCATTTCAAAAAGTTGGCACCCAGGTTCTTTGGGAAGAGGGTCCTGGGTCGTTAAGCAACAAAAGGCCTATCTAGTCCTCAAAAGGATACATTTCAGAGAGACGAAAAAGCGCCTCCAAGGACACATTTTCTCAGGTGAATCCTGAAAGAAAAAGGAGGGGAGGCAAGGCTTTCCCTTAGAGTTGACCCTCCAACAACGCAGGTTTGAGCTGTACGGGCCCACTTACAGGCAGAGTCTTTTCTCTAAATATAGTGCAGTACTGTAGATGGATTTTCTCTTCCTTATGATTTTCTTTATAACCTTTCTCTCGCTTTCTTTATTGTAAGAATACAATATACAATACACATAACGTACAAAGTACGTGTTGATCTAACTGTTCCTGCTCTCGGTGAGGCTCCTGGTCAGCAGTAGGCTGTTAGGGGTTAGGTCTTCGGAGAGTCAAAACTTCTACACAGAGCTTCGGCTGCACGGGGCAGCAAGCCAGGGCCCCTCACCCCTGTTGTTCAAGGGTCAACTGTCTTTTCAACTGGGAGAAACAGGCCTCTTACTTTTAATTTGTATTTGTCCTTAAAGCCAGAACCTTGAAATGAGTAACCCGTACAGCAGCCCGCAAAGCCGCAGAAACTCACTGAGAGGGACTGGAACCTGTCCCAGGCTCCCGGAGGCTGAGCACTTGAGATGTCAACACGATTTAGGCAAAATTGAGGATCAGGAGACTGCCAAGGACACCAGTGCTTGATGGAACCATTGCTTCTTCCAAGAATTCAAGAACGAGAGGCACACTCAGTGGAATAACCCGCCTGGGGTCTGGAGGCACTGGGGTCCCGCACCGAGTGGGAGGGAGAGGCGCAGGCTGGCTGGGGGCTGGGGGCAAGGAAGTGATTGGGCCCAGCACCCTGTCATTCCACCAGCATCACTTCCAAGAGCTTAGCACGCGGCAAGCCATCAGGTAGGCACTCTGCCTGCTGCATCTCACTGAACTCCCATCCCAGCCCGGGATGGAGGCGATATTACCTCCGCTGATCAAATGAGGCTCAAAGAAGTTCAAGCGGAAGGCTGCCCCGGTCACTGGGGTAGGAGGGGGAAAGCCAGTTAGCATCCAGCTCAGATGTGTGCAGCTACCTCTGTCATCTGAAGAGAAAGGGCTGAGCTTCAGGCTTCCCAGGTAAAGGGGACACCTCTCAATATATATATATAAAAGGAATCATTCAGTGAAATATTAGTGCCGGTCTGAGGCCACATGAAAGGCATTTGGAAGCTTACCTAATAATTCAGTTCTGTTGGCTGTACTCCGACCTTTACTTTCCACTTTATCGTCTCAGCCTCTCACCACATCGTTTGGCTATTTATTCGTTCAGGTAGGTTGCACAGTTAAGGGTTTGTGTGACTGTTGTGTGACTGTTGTGGCGTCCAGTACTTTAAAGTCTCCCCAGCTGTGCTCCGGCTACTTGGGTGGGAGAGCACTATGGTTAGCGGGGCTTTCTGCCCTTTACAGAAGTTGTCCAGGGCTGTATCTGGGTTCCCTGTGTTCCGGGCTGCCTGTGTGAAGAAGCAGAGGGGCAGATGTTTTGCTAAGCGGAGAACCACATCGAGGTTATTCTTGGACCCTGGTTCTTCTCCAGCTTTTTTCAGTTCTTACCCTTGGGGTAGTTTGTGTGTTCCTGGTGCCCTCCTGAGTGGAGACCTGGGCCAGGGGAGGGCATGACCTCAACTCCAGGGACAGTGATTTCATTACAAGGCTTGGTGGGTGTAGCAGTCGGACTGGGTGGGTGGGCGGGGGGCTGGTGAGAGTGACGGTGAGGTTTTGACTCTCACTCACCCTAATCATTGCTTCAGTGGCCGAGGGAATAAGGGGCATATGCTCACAATCCGTCCAGTGTCTCCTGTGCAGGCGTTGTGGCCAACAGGGGGATCCCTGGGTGAACAAAATACAATCCTTTCCCTCTTGGGGTTTCCGTTCCAGTGGCAAAAAGGGTGTACAACTGATTATGTAATGAATTATTTAATTACGAGTCTGATACATTCTGCAAAAAAAAAAAAAAAGTAGATTGAGATTGTCAGTGTTAGAGCATAGACGTCCAATACTGGATGATGGCACAAATAAGAGGTTTTGAAGCTAATATCTACAGTATTAGTTCTGATAGATGAAAAAGATGATTCTCCTAAATTGTTGATCTGAGGCAAAATGAAAACGTCACAATCAAGAATACTGCTTAAAGGGGACTAAATCACTCTGTATTGGCAATTTGCTTTGACAGGAAGGAGTTTACAGAGCGAGACATTTAAATGAGATTTAAGTGGAGCTTGGGTATGTGTTGTCTGTGGGTCTTGGGAGAGCAGTGTAAGACCAGGACTCGCTGGACTCCATGTACAGATGTGCCCACGAGGGCTCAGGAATCAAGGAGAACAGGGAACAGCCGAGAGGGGCAACGAGGGAGCAGGGTCAGCTCTGGAAAGTGGAGACTGACTGGTGATTTGGTCCTGGGACCAGATACTGAAGAGCTTAGAAAAGCTAATAATAGTGAAAGAATAGAAAGAAAAGCAATAGTGAAGCTTGGGTGGCAGAACTTAATTCATAAAATTGGTAACAAACTAAGAAGATGAAAAGAAGGGTAATACATGCATTTTTGTGTATAAGTGGGATGTATTTTGGGAGCACTAAAGGGCACTCAGACCTAACCTGTATTAAGAAATCCCTATCAAGGTAGAAGAAAAATACTGTAGGCTTTTCTTTAATTAGTATCAAATCTCATTAGCTATGACAAAAGCTAATACTTAAGAACCCAGCATTCTGATGCCTTCTGTGTTGATCAGATCACAGCCAGAACTTTAGTTCTGGGCTCTCATGTAAAGAGGAACAGACAAATAGGCCCATATCCAGAAGAGAGGCATCCTAGTCATGAAGCACAAGAAATTGTGTTGGCAAAGAAAATTTGAAAATAAATGATGTTTAACCTAGGTGTGGTGGTGAATTCTGTGTGTCTGCATGACTGGGCTATGATACCCAGGTATTTGGTCAAATGTTATTCTGGCTGTTTCTGTGAGGGTTGTTTTGAATGACTAGTGTCATTAAATCCAGATTTAAATTAATGGGCTTTCAGTAAAGCAGATTACAATGTATAATGTGGGTGGGCCTTGTCTAATCAGTTGAAGGCCTGGCTAGAACAGAAGACTCATCACCCCTGAGCAAGAGGAACTTTGTTGCAGATGACCTTCAGACTTGAGCTGCAACATTGGCTCATTCCTGGGTCTTTATATATGCATCTATATCTATAGGTATAGAGATATATATGTAAAGATATTTATAGACACAAAGATACAGATCTATATAGATAGATCTATCCATGTATATATAGATATAGGTCTATATCTCTATCTCTGTCTCTCTCTCTCTCTGTCTATCTATATCGTATTCGTTCTATTTCTCCAGAAACCCCTGACTAATGCACTAGGAAAATAAATATGGAGTGGAGGGTAAGGCAGATGTTCATAAATATCTGGAAGGCTTTCATGCAAATAGATTCAGATTTATTTTTGTGTGATTTTTTTTTAAATTTTTTAAAAGATTTTATTTATTTGACAGAGACAGAGAGGGAGAGAGAGCACAAGCAGGGGGAGTGTCAGGCAGGGGAGAAGCAGGCTCCCCTCTGAGCAAGGAGCCCGATGTGGGGCTCAGTCCCAGGACCCTGGGATTACAGCCTGAGCCAAAGGCAGCCGCTTAACTGACTGAGCCACCCAGGCGCCCCTATTTTTGTGTGATTTTTAAGAGATTCATATCCCTAGAGTGAAATTATAGGCTGGCAGCATTTAGTCTAAGAGAGGACGACAAATATGGAGATGTCAATATAAAAATTTTTTAAAAGTGTGAATGGACATACAAGACAGCAAAATTCAGAACATTTTGCTGTTTATACAGTTAGTGGATGATCAGGTGCACAAGCTGCTATAGAATAGACTCAGTGTGTCCACTGGGAGTTAGAATTATAAAGAATTTTGGGAGTTTCTAGTCTAGTAGTCTGTATTTCCTGTAGCACACATTGTGAATGGCACAGAAACATCTGTTTATTTCATAGAGGATGAAACAGCAGACTTACTAAAGAGCTGAAGGTATAGTTACGGGTTTTAAATGGAAAAATTCGGATCACATATATTGTGTGAAATCATTAAGCACAGCTAGAGAAGAGCCAAACTCTGGGAATAGTGACGGATTCAGTGTCTGGTTGCCCCAATCCTACTTGTGGACATGGCTAGAAAAATGTAGATAGCAGAGCATCACTAAGGATCTACTTGAAGCACAAAGGGGGTGGTAACAGACAATTTTTGTGTGACTATGGTTGCACAGTAAAGGGACAGAGCTTCTTACAGACAAATCATTTTATGCAGCTCTTTTTCTAAGAACGTTGTATTTTTTTAAATAAATTCAACATATTTCAGATGCACTTGAAACCCGCCGATCTTCAAGGATTTCAGTACAGGACTCCTTATGAATACAGTTAGGAAATGAATGGTTAAGTTGCCCATTTTTGTGTGTGAATTAAAATGTGGATGGATGAATATCCTTGAAAAATATTGTGTGTGTGTTGGTAAAAAGCATGAAGAAACACATTGTATTTTGTTGTTGTTTTAATTCATTTGGGACTGGTATTTGCTATGGACAGTGCTTTATTTTTTTCCCAAATGGTCTACCTAGAGATCTTAGATGATCGTGGGTCTCGAATGGACACGGGGAGTTCCGTCTCTGGGTGAGAGGATGTGTTCTCAGTAGCCTCTCATGGCTCCTGCTTAGGGGCGCCTGGGTGGCTCAGTTGGTTAAGCATCCAACTTTGGCTCAGGTCATGATCTCAGGGTCCTGGGATCTGTCCCCGCATCAGGCTGCCTGCTCAGCGGGGGTCTGCTTCTCCCTCTCCCTCTGCTCCTCCCCCCGGCCCCCGCTCGTGCTTGTGTGCTCTCTCTCTCTCTCAAATATATAAGTAAAATCTTTAAAAAACAATCAGGCCCAAGTTAGTGCTAGCCCCCCCCCCCCCCATAACCAGCAGGGGCTCAGTGCTGTCGTGGGCCGAGTGCAACTGTGCATCCTCGGGGGACATCCGTGTTCTCTCTGCTGGATTGTTCTCATTGGAGGGACAGATGTGCTTGTATATTTTTCTATCCTACAAAACCAAACAAACCTAAAATCTCATAAACAACCTGGTGCTATATGTACCCCTCCAGCCACCAGCCCTTCTCTTGTACAACTTAATAGCAAAATGTAGCTATTTCCACTCTCATTCCCTCTTCACATCTTCTCGGGTCAGGCTGTTGTCCTGGTCCCTCCAGAGAGGTCTCACCTGTCAATGTCACAGCCAGATCCAAAGATCAGTTCTCACCAAACACGGGCGATGGCCTCTCCTTTTTTGGTCACTTTCTTTCCTTGGCTCCGAGCCATGGATCCCCTGCATCTCAGGCTGTTCATTTTCTTACCCTTCTTGGCTTTTCCCCCTTCCTGCCCAGTGCTTCTGCCTTTTCGTAGGTGGTCTCATGCAGTCCACACGGCTTTAAGCAGAATCTGTGTGCCGAAGACTCTCAAGTTTCTACTCTAGCCTCTGAGCTCTAGACTCTTCTACCACACCCCTCTTGCATGTCTGCTGGGCTTATTAACGACGCCACAGCTGAAAGAGACCTCCTCACCAACTTCAGACCTTTTTTGCTAGGCTTCCTGATCTCAGTGGAATGATATGGAATGATGGAACCATCATAAATCTGATATTCCAGGTTGAAAAGTTGGAGTGATCCTTGGTTCCTTACTGCCCGTAACACCTCACAGCCAGACACCCGAAGCCAAGCACCCCCCCAGCCAGGCACCCCCCCCCAGACAGACAGGCACCCCCCAGCCCGGCAGCCCAGGCTTCAGGTACAACCTGCATCTGTCCGCGTCTCTCCTCCCTTGGGACTTCTGCTTCAGGCAATGCCACCATCCTCTCTCACCTGGGCCAAAACCAGCCTCCACCTTGGTCTCCCTGTCTCCACTTGGGTCAGATACAGATTACTGTCTTTATAGTCTCCAGAGTGCTCTTTTTATTATTTATTTATTTATTTATTTATTTATTTATTTATTTATTTAAAAGATTTTATTTATTCATTTGAGACACAGAGATATAGAGAGAGAGCATGAGCAGGGAGAGAGGCAGAGGCAGAAGAAGCAGGCTCCCCGCTGAGCCAGGAGCCCGATGCGGGGCTCGATCCCAGGACTCTGGGATCATGACCTGAGCCGAAGGCAGATGCTTAACCCTCTGAGCCACCCAGGCGCCCCCAGAGTGCTCTTTTTAGACATAGGTCAGATGACTTCACTTAGGAGCCTCTCACCATACGAGGATAAAGTCTGTAGGTACTCCCCCCGAATCTAGATGGGAAGAATACATTGGGCTGGGGATTGTTAAGAATATGACATTTTAAAGAAGTCTTTTGGGTGTCTCTTTACTTCTCATAAGTTTGCAATTCCAGGGCAAAGAAAGTAAAAATCGGCAATGGATTTGAACTTGAGGTAGGGGAGAGCATCAGCAGCGGTATTATTGAAAAAGTCCTGTACTCATCAGGATATAAACAGAAGTCCCCCTGTGCGGTGGCAACATTGTAACATGCAGATTCATAAGCTGAGGTCAGAGGTCGTTCTCTCTGCATGCACAGATTACAGAAAGAGAAATACTGTCCTGCTAGGTGACTATCACTAATTCACTTTCAGTGGTGGTATGTTTTGACACCTATTTTTAACTAATTTTGCTGTCATGTCTCTGTTTGGATCAGGCACCCGCAAGTGTACTGGGTGCAATCAGATCCATTAAACACTTATTAAGGCGATAATGCCAAGCTTGCTGCACTGCGGCATATCCTGGGGCAGGTCCAGAACCACTTATCTGAGAACCTTGGGTTCAATTAGGAGCGCAGAGCTTTTTGGGGTGTAAGAAACTGACTCAGTGCTTTTATTTTATATGAGCTAACAGCCTCGGTGGTGTCTGTGGTACCTCCCTGTAAACAGACCATTATAATTCCTGCCACACACACACACACAAATCTACACTAAGTAGAATAAATACAATTATCAATTGCTTCACATCAGTTCCCGTAAGTTTTGCCCCCAAATGAGTTCAAGTCACATAACATTGTGTTCTCAAATGAGTTTCAAAGAGCTTTATGGATTTTGAAATTGTGGCCTATATATCCTGTAATCACTGCAAAGTCAAGACCCATACACACTGGACCGAAATGAATAGATCCCCACGTGTGGGAAGCAGGGGGGGGCGGCATGGCCTCAGCCAGAAGGGGGGGGTCTGTGGGAACCCACGGAGCCGGCCCTTCCGGAAAGAGATGCACTTGGGGTTGCTCCTCCCTGGAGGACCCCTCTGCGAAAAGCCGAAGCCTCCCCAGCCTGGATCCCAATGCTCTTTCCCATTACATTTCGGCTGCCAAAATAGCTCTTTGAATTTGGTGCTTAGAAGGATTTAGAGATACTAAAAATTGCAGCATTTCCCACAGAGCTATTTGTAAGAGGAGAGCGGTGGGGGTAGAGAAGTGGGTTGTTGAAAATAATAGGGTGAACTTGAAAAGGGGAAAAAAACGAGGATTAAAATCAGGGCAGTCTTCCTTGTATTGAAATTCCTCAAACTCCCAATTCTCCAAGGGGTCTGACTGTCATTTTTCTTAAGGGGTAGAAAATTTTACCGGTTAATGTGTGCATACGTGTGTATGCATGTGTGTGTCTATGTGTAAATGTATAGGTGTGTCTTTTGCGGGGAGGAGCAGCTGAGCTGGGAGGGCTCTCTTCCCCACGTGCTCCCTGTGGCCTCCCCTTTGAGGCTGTTAAGCAGCCCCTTTGCTCCCATTCTAACTGAAGGAAAAATGAGCCAACCTGTGGAATAACTTGAGAACCGATGAGGGTAAACATCCGTAGTCCAGCTTTTGAGCATCATGGGTTCTATCGAAACTGCTTCTGTGTTAGCTGGTAGCCAGAGACTGAGGCCTCTGTTCCAGCGGGTGACTGTTGACGAAGGTGTGTGTGTGTGTGTGTGTGTGTGTGTGTGTGTGTGTGTGTGTGTGTGTGTGTGTGTGTGTGTGTGTGTGTACAGCTGTGTGTGGGAGTCATGATCCATCTTTGTAATCTTCAGATAACAGGTTTCAGTTAAAACCCATGGCTCTCTCTAGTTCGTAACATATCGGTTCTTTGATGTGATCCAGAGTATATCAAAATAACTTAAAACATGTTGAGATCCGTTGTTTTCTCGTGTTTATACAGAGCCACAGACCTCAAAGTTGGGATGCATGCTGGTTAGAGGTTATTTGAGATTGCTTCCCTCGATTGTAAAAATACTTTTATTGGCCTTAATTTCTACGTCCTGTATCTCTCCTCATTGGCTGTAGAGCTGGGGTATGGACGAGCACAAAGTGCCTCTTACCTCCATCACTGCATATCTGTATTTAGTATCTGGGAAAATTCATCTCCTCTCCCTTGAGCATTCTTTCCCCGGGGAAGAGACCAGAAATCCAATCTTGGGGGCTACTGTTATATTTTATTTTTTTAGGCCTCAGAAACATTTTGCAGCTTCTCAGGGGAGCCCTTTATTACTGCATGAATCAGAGTGCTCTGAACTGCGGAACACGGTGAATATTCCGTGGAGGTCTCTGAGTCATGGTGGCAAAGGGCTCAGTTCCTTCTGTACATTCTTAGTTGCAGGGCATTACCCACATTTTCCCATGTGAGAGTTAGGTCCCTGGAATATGGAGTTTCAAATGCCATGAACTAGCTGTGTCTCTTATTGTCTGAGCAGCCAGAGAGAAGGCCTGGATTTGGTATTCACTGAACAGAGACTTCCTTGGCTGAGCCCTGGGACTCCCCAGGGGCCCTCACCTCACTGGCTGGCTGCAGGTGCATTATAATGGCTCCATCAGGAAGGGGCACTTTCAAGTGTCAGAAGGGCCTTCTCCCCACCACAGGATTTTTTCTAACAGCTCTGTGGAGTTATAACTTGCTGAGCGGACTTAACGCACACGGCCCCGTGAATTTAGCATTGGTACAGAGCTATGCATCCATCAACACAGTCTCATTTAGAATATTTTCCTTACCCTGAAAGGAGGCCTCATCCCATTTCACTGGTTCCTTTTGCATGTGGATCTGGGAGAAGACATCAAGCTTCAGAGACCCTCTCTGTCCCTTCTTTTCACGGTGTCTGTGGGTGTATTGGTTGAGGAAGCTAGGGACTGTGCCTTGTGAGTTATCACCCATCCTACAAATGTTAAATCAGTCTCAGGTTTTGTTTTCTGGGCAGTGGCTCACCAGTAGTTGGGTCTGGACTCTTGCTTTTGTTTATGAGTGAAAGGGTTAAATCGTGTTGGATATCGTCTAGCTAAAATGGCTAATGCTTCCTTTTAGTTTAGCTTTAATTAATAAATAAAATTATTTTAATTTAACCAATTCATTTATTAAATTAATTAAATTACTGAATTGGCAAAGTGATTTGGAGGAGCTGCATTGGTCCTTATAAAGCTAGCCAGTAAATGTGTCCAGAGGAGAGTACAAAAAATGAGGTTCAGAGCTCAAGTTGGGGCCCCAGGATTTCAGTTCATATTGTGCAGGACCCCCCCACCCCTGTAATAAGAACCTTCAGTGCATACTAGAAGCATGTCCAAAGTGACTCCCTTGTAGAAGGGTTGGCGATGATCAGGTTTTTGACCCATTTTCTGGCATCCTTAGGGGGGTGTCTCAGGTGCTCAGGAATAACCCCCAACCCCCATGCCTGATGCTGAATGCACTTCTCACCTATCTACCCATGAGAGGTCAGGGAAGCTTGCCTGTCCTGCGAGCTGTTTGATTGGGGGCGGGGGGGGCTTGTCTTTGAATGACCGATTGTCTCCACAAGATTTCTTGTGAGAACAGTTTACCTCTTTGTAACACCCAAGTTAGACTGGCGGGAACTGAGGGAGAAGCATGGAGAGTGAAGCTTGGGATGAGATCATGTGGAGTGCTCTGTGGAGGGTCACTCCCTGGGGATGAGACTCAAGGTGTGGGGTGAGGGCAAGCAGAAGAAGGGCCGGCCTTGCTCTCTCTGGCCCCGCACCTGCTGATTTCTGCTCTGCGGGGAATGCAGTGTTCTGGTGCTGCTTCATGTATTGTGGTAAGGACACAGTAAATGGTAGTATTTCAGACTACAAGACAATGATACACTTAGGCATGTGTTTAAAGGATTAATCCTTTAAAATTTGGGAAAGCAAAATTAGTGAACACGAATAAGTCCCTTACTTGGGGCCAGCAGCTGGAACTCTCAGATAAATGACCTCTCTACGGATGGTTCCAAAAAACATGTTCTTGGATCAAGAGGGGCCTGGATAGTCTTATATCTCTTCTCCTGTACTTTTTGAATATCCATCAGGGTTAGGAGGCAGCCTTTGGCCCCACACTGGCTCTTACTTTCAAAGCTCTAAAACGTCATGAACAAATTTACCTTTTATTTTATAAATATTATTATCATCTGTGTTAAAGAAAAATTCCCAGGGAAATTTTTCTTCTTCTTGAGACACTTTTTGCTGACTGCAGCGACTTGTTTTGATGTGATTCTGGTCCCTAAAGTAACCTGTGGATCGGACATCACTCACTGTTGCTGTCCCCATTGAGCTGTGGTTACTATAGCATTGCTTTTCAAACTGGAATGCACATGTGGATCATCTGGAAATCTTGTGAAAATGTAGGTTCTGTTCAGTCGGTCTGGGTGCAGCTTGGAATTCTGCAAAAATCCAGGGTGATGTGGGGAAGCTGCACCTTCGTGCCATACTTTGAGTAGCAAGGTCTCGTGGCACCTGGGGGAAGGTGGACGGTGAGCCAAAGTTGAGACAGGACTGATTAATGCAGGTTTCCCCAAGACTGCTTTCCTTCCCTTCTGTTCCTGGAGATTCGGGCACTTGGCCATAGAGTTGGATGGGGGGAATTATATTCTGGGAGGCAAGGCCTGGTTGGAGAGAGGATGTTGTCTTTTATGTATTTTACCCAATTTTTACATTGATTGAGCATGTGATTGTACGTATAGTAAGCGATCAGGAAATCTTAAACCCCGGGATGTTTTACTAACAGAAGGCAAAGTCAAGCCATGTTGGTGGCCACAGAGCGCCTCCCCACTGCTGTCCTGGGGCCATGGAGCTCATGGGCTCCGGCAGGTATGGATGCCGTCTCCCTTCCGGACACGTGGCTCCCCTTCCATTATCTAAAGCTTCCAGGAAGACAGAAATAAAACACTTCCATTCAAAAAGAGAGAGAAAAAAAAAAAAGCTTATGAAGCCTAGCACAGATTGAAATTCCTTCCATGGATTACGTGGGACTGTCCTGGCCCTGGGGCCTGGGCCTCCTGCTCAAAGGCGGTACTCTTGTTTCGACCTTGAATGGTACTGTCATCTCAGATTGCATCAGGCTTCTGTCCCAGCAGAAGTCTAACTTTTATCATTCCACTGATGGGAAAATACGAAAAAAAATCTCAAAGATCTTTCCAAAATGATTGGATCGCCTCAATTCTAATACCCTTCGTCACACGATTCTGATAATTGCAGATTTCTTTACAAACAGCTCATTTGTCATTTATGATCTTTTCTGTCATCCTGGAAGAGCTATTTAAGCCTGGGATGTGTATTTGACACATTGGTTGCTAGTTTTAACACGAGAACAAACTACATCTGGTGCACTTGGGCCTCATGACCAGAGCTGCTCCGCGCATTGCCACGTTGTGCTTTATTCCCAAAGCTTTGTGGCAGACACCGTTGTCTGGAAATAACAGAATCCTAAACTGTTCTGCCTTATCAGTCTCTACAGCGTGATCCTAGGTGCTTCAATTGTTGTGGAGACTGACAGGTAAAATAGAAGGAAATATTTCTAATTGCCTGTTTGAAGGTTTCTTCATTATTCCTTGTTATAAGCTATGAAAATTATGTATTGGTAAAGACTGCTTTCAGCTGAATACCTTTTGCTGTCTTAAAATGATTGATCATAATTGCTTTGGCCATTTCCACTAAGGCAACAAGAAGAGGTAATTTAAGAAAAAAAATGTTAGTAAGTGATGTCTCTGTATAGCCAAGCAGACCACTACAGATCATTGTCTTCTCCACCAGGGTTTGATGATTGAAATCGGAACTGGTGTGTGTCACGGGGAAGGTCTCATGCTGGTTTCCGCGTGGGACAGCTGCCAAATTCGTGGGTTAAAAATAACATCTAAACCACGGGTGGGTTTCCTCTGTCTTACCCACAGACTGTCTGGGATTGGCAAGGAAGCCAGAGGCCTGGCCGGGGAGAAGGTGCTGCTACCACACTGTCATCCAGACGCCGGGTGGTCTGGTCTCATGTCCCTTCGCCATCAGCGGAGAGCTGGGGGATGTGTTTCTCTTGCATGCTTCTCATGCAGTCTCCTGGGGGGACCCCTGACTGTCATTTGCAGGACGCCTGGCTGGGATGAAGAGACCAAAGATCATTAGCACAAGCAGGCTCCCGTGGGAACCATGGCCTCCTTCTTGGCTTCATTTGCACGAGTGCTTACCCACCACACCCTACACATTTAATTCCAGGGTGAACTCTTTCTCTGCCTGAGCTGTATAGTTGTCTACTTCGATCAAAAAAATGTGTTTAATATAAGGTTTCCTGATAGCAAATGGTAAATGACCATTTTCAGAGGATTAGAACAATGAAATGCACTTCAGTCAGAGAAATACACTCTCAGGTAATGGCTGGTAGAAGCCATCAGTCCAAACGCTTTTATTTACAAAGGGAACTTTCATTCCCGGTCTATCAGTCAGGGTTCTCCAGAGAAACAGAACCAATCGGATGCATAAACAGATGTATAACTGTGTGTGTGAATTTAGGAGCTGTTGTTTCATCTATTTTAGGTCAGAGAAAGCAGACAGAGCTGTTGATGTAATTGCCTTTATTTGTGGGTTGCTTGTTTGCACAGATCCCTCTAAAGCCGGCCACAGGGTGGAAAGGCTTTTTAAGCCATAGATACATCTGTGCAGAAAGTAGCACCTCTGGCAGACAGAGGAGACTCTCGTTAATAGTAACAGTCTCTGGAAGTAAACTGATCTTATTAATACATGTTTACCTCCTGCCTGAGGCCAAAATTCCTATAAAATCGCCTACAGGGATAATGACTCACATGTTTCTTACAGAAGTCAAGTGGGGTCACACAAAGAGGAGGAGATGTGCACGTTTTGCTGCCATTGGCGTTCCTATTACCACTGGTAATTAGCTTCTCCGAAAGAAGTTTAGAAGGGTGAGGAACTGTGGACATGTCAGTGGGTTCATGGTGTTTGTGTTTTTTTAAGTTTCCTTTGAAGCAAATTTCTTTCATATGTGGGGTCTTCACACGATTGGCCGAGAGAACCGGGAGGCAGCCAGCTCGCTCTTCTGAGTGCCAATGAATATTCCGACACCATTTGGGAATAACCCTGTCATATTTCAGTTGCTGGTAGAACTGATTTGAAAGGAAGAATCAAAGAAGGAGGGAAGGAGAGAGAGAAGAAAAGAAGGGAGAGGAAGGGGAGTGAGGATCTGTGTTCCAGAATGGGCGCGACAGCGCAGGGCTGGTGGTCCTTACCTCGGTTCGTATCTAGGTAGTCAGTCTTTCTGAGTCATTATTAACATTATTGCAGGTGGTATAACCAGTGTTGCTGACTAGCGGTGTGTACTGAAGGGATCCCTTCGCAGATTGAAAGCCCAAGGCTTAGGAGGCTGCGGTAGTGATGTTCGCCCCCAGGGCCCTGGGGTCCTGTGGTGGGTTGTGTTTGTCTTTCACAATGACTCAGTTCCTTGCTCTGGAGGTGGTAGATTTGGCCAGTGTGTCTTGTACTGACCAAGGAAATGTAGGAGAAAGTGATGGGCTTCCCATGCAAATGGAAGTGTGAAGAGCCCGCTCGTGCTTCTCCATGTCTGTTTTTCTTCTGTCGGGAGCTCAGCGTAAGCTCTAGACAGAGGCCGGGCTGTCAGCCTGTGCCCCAGGGTCCCAGCGTAACTCAGCCGATCCTGACTGATAACAGGCGCCTCAGGTACCAACATTCTGGGACCCGAGACTTACTTTTATTTAAGAATTTATATTGTCACATTGTTCCAAACATGATTAAATGCAACTTACAAAACAGAATGCAACTCAGTGGAGTTAAAATGTATAAATTATAACACACACACACACACACACACACACACACACACACACACTCTTGAGTGAAAGAAACGAGGGCAGAAAAATAAATCGAGGGCAAGCCCAATATCATTTCATCAAACGCGTGCTGTGAGGTGTCTCCCCAAGGTGAGCAGCATGTGGGCTCGGCTTTCTGGAAGCCATTGCAAAGCAGGAACACATTGTTCAGGCTTATTAAACTAATTGTTTTCAGCTCCAGTGAGTGCCTCACACAATGAACAAAAATAGGGAGAAGTAAAGTATTCTATATACTTTATTAGTAGCTGAGCAGGGTCACGACAGCCCCTGGAATGAAGGACTGGATTCGGGCGCAGCACTTAGGTCTGCAGGCTTAGGAGAGCCTCCTCCCTCCCCCTGTTGCTTCCGAGCCCCCACGTCTAAATCTTGGTTCCAGCAGGCTCCCACCTGCCTGCAAGGGGAGAAGGAGAGCCAGGTCTGAGGAGCAGGCTCTGGCCAGGCTTACACACCCAGCTGTGTCCTTGGAGAGTAAACGTGAAAAAGCAAAGTCACAATAGGACCTCCCATCCTCTCTGCCTACGTACGGCAAGAAGCAGGAAGCCTAGAAGGAGGGGTGGTGCCGACAGCTTTGCCTTGCAGGCACTGCAACCCCATGCACCGTTGAACCGTTAATCTGGTTCAATTAATAGCTTGGTCTCCAGTGGGAATCTAGAGTCATGGATGATGGCGATGAGGGGGAGCACCCCCACCCCCACGCCCACGCAAACTGCAGACCCACGGTGGCTTTCCTTTTCATTGTTGACGATAAAAGCAACACTCCTAGCCACTGCCTCTGATTTAACACTGTATTTCTTCAGGTCTCAGATGCAAATTATTTATAGGTGTTTATATCTTTCATATCATGGTGTATCTTGTAAATAATGGCATGTCATAGTTTAATTGGAAGTAATTTTTCTTTGTAAGTGGCCCATGCCATAATGTTACATATTACAATCAATGATCGCTTAGATTTGATGAAATATGATAAAAGGACTTTTGTCATAGCAGAAATATCACCCTGTGTTAGAGAAGAAAGGATTCTGCAGGGGTTTTGGAGGGGCTTCAGCAAGACCCCAGCATGCCCCGCTGTGCCTGGCCTCCAGCCTTTGGAGTACAACTAGCAATGGAAAGTCCACAGCTGGTACACCGGGAGGGAGGCGAGCCAGAAATCTCCAGTCCCTGACATCAGTGATTCTAAATGGTTTGGGACTCTTTTATCATTTTGACTAAACTGGAAAGGTACTGCTGCTCAGAATGGCCCAAGCCACTTACTTATAGAAGCAGGTGCTGCACATGGTCTTTGAATCCTCAGCAAGCCAGGACAGAATGACCAAGCCAGATGCTACCAACCAGCCAGGGAAGTCAGGGCAGCCCAAGTGGCAAAGGGACATACAGGAATTGAAGATTCCAGGCACAGAGTACTTAGGGGGCCAGTACTTGGAATCTAGTGTCTGTGTTGAAAAACAGAGCCTTTTAGAAAGACCAGCTTCCTGAGATAAAGAGCAAGGTGAATATAACTTCCCATATGTATCTCTCCTATATATCTGTGTACGAGTGTGTGTGTCTCCCATACATACACACCCACATGCTTTTACTCCTCCTTGGGGATCTTATTCAAATGCTCAAGTTTCTGGGCTCGTTCCAGGTTCTCTTTCCTCTTTATAGATCACTACATCGGATGTGTGGCTCTGATTTTGAATCCGTGCTTTGAGAAGAAGGAGAACGGCGTGAGCCATGGCTGGTTTGTCTCTGACGCTGATGAATGATGGACCATCTGCCTGGGGGTTGGTCTGAGTCATCGAGGGCCAGATCCAAAGAGCAGAAGGCTGCTGGGGCCAGGCGTCCCAGGTTGCTGCAGGTGCCCACAGGCTGGTGGCACGGCGAAGGCAGAGCAGCAGAAAGGGCGAGCCATTGGCTAAGGGAACACCCAGGAGATGTGTTGAGAAGTCAGCATCCTGGCTGTCAGGGTTTGGTGGGACGGTTGCCACGAGCCTGTGCTGTGGCACTCAAGGAAAAGTCTGGGCGGCAGGACGGTGCCATCATTTCTGCCTGCTGAGCTACACTTGGTTGGTCATTGACAGTGTGTGTCCAGGGCTCGAATGAAACCCGCTGACTGGCCATGGCTGGTGGTGGAGCTTGTGGAGCTGTGCTGGTGGGGGGAGGAAGGCGCCCCTTCACTGGGATTCCGAGAGAGCCCTGAGGCCCTGAGAAGACTGGTCCGAGACCCTGCTAACAAGTCCTGGTTCTGGCTTAGGGTGGCAGTCTGGCATTCAGAAGATCTCCCCTGGCAGGTGTCTTAATGCTTCTGGGTCTCTGTCCCTACAGACCCCGAAATGTGTTCTCACTGGGGGTAACAGAATATTTACATTTGCTGCATCATGTAAGTGCTTGGTATGGGTCCACCTACATCACAGTCATTACTCGTGTGATGTGATGGTGAGGGTGGTGGCCATGGCAACCTTGGTCAGTGCTGACCACAGCAGGTGCGGTCCCTGATTTCCCAGTGCTAAGCCCCCGACACCCATCGGACAGCCATTCACTACCGCATCTGCCTGCTTGCAGCCTCTCCAGGGGAACTCGGGCATCGGTGCATTCAACAAAAATATTACAAGCCCCTATGAGGCAGTGGCCATTCTTCTGGGTTTTGATATTCACAGTATGCATTCACTGCTACTTGATCCCCACCTAATCTGTTACCTGTCACTGATCACGTCCGTGTTTCTCTCTGTGAGCCTCTTGTGCTCATTTGTACGAGTAAATCACATCACAACAGAAACTGCTTAATTGATTTGTGAGGTTCTATTACAAATTGCTTGAAATCACATTTATATCCTAATAGGAGACTAAAAGAGAATAAAACCATCTGAAACCCAACTTCTGTGTAAGAAATTGGATGCACAAGAGAGGTGCCTTCAGCAGGGGGAGGGCGGTGTCAGTCCCACATCACCTAGTGGGCTGAGATTTTCTGTGCTGTGTTTGTGCTGAGTGTTTTCGGATGATGTGTTTTATTTAGGTGGTTCAGATGTCTGGAGTGGGGAGTTGATGGAAGTTGATAGGTAATTGTTACTTAATCAAAGGACAAGTGAAGTGTAAAACAGTTAGCTACACATATTTCCTCCTGTATCTTATCCTCACCTTTGATGCAAAAAAACAAAACAAAACAAAAACAAAACAAAAAAAACACAACCACTCTGACAATATATCTTTATTACAGAAGTTGGTTGTTATATGGACAGGGACTGGAGAAATAATTTGCTGTTTAGAATTTCTCCTCCTATAGTGTTTAACTCAGCCAACACATACCTGTTCCCAGGTCCACTGGAAAAATACAGATTTCAAAAAATAGTATTTGTTACAAAAATGTTTCCAAAACATTTGGAAACAAAAATGTTTTGAAACGTGTTTTTATAGGGAAAAAATCATGTGTTTTACTTAAAGCTCTTACTGCAAAAAATGAATGCATGCATGTGCTCATTGTAAGAAATTCCAAAGTGAATGTGTGAACTTCTGTCCTAAGGATATGTGTCACCTTCAGTATCTCAGTAGGCACCTTCTGGTTCATCTCCAGTGCAATATACTTAGACAGTATAGAATTTTGCATATCATGAATGAGATCATAAATTCTACTTCAGTTTTATTCATTATGACATTATGAATGATGGGTGCCCCAGAGATTGGCAACTAGGTTACTGAATATGTGAACAAGAAATACATCATGTTAACTTAAAAATGATTATGTCCTTACACATTTGTGTTGTGGATGAAATGGAAAGTATGGAGAAATGGAGAGCGCAGAGAGAAAAAGTCACAACACTGTAATCCTACCACCCAGGGAAGACTTACATTAATACCGTATTATACTTTTTCCCGGGCTTTTTCTCTAATATAGAAAAATCCTACTTAGAAGGTCATGGTTGAGAGACAGTCCAGCCTGGTGGGTGAGTCCACACAGATGGGGCTGTAGGAAAAAACAGAGGGCCCATCAGGAGGGTCCCATTGTCTTATAAAGACTGGCTTTTCCTTGGGCGAGGTGGGTGATGGGAAGGTTTGAGTAGGGAATGTGGTGACCTGACTTAGGTCTTACAGGATCACGCTGTTGTGTTGGGAAGAGACCGTAGGTTGGCAAGGGTGGGAGCTGGGAGACCTTTCAGGAGGCTCTTTCTGTAATTTGGCCAAAACACGATTGATGGGGGCTCAGAGCAGGGAGGTGATGCTGAGCTTTGGAAACAGGATCTCCGGTCACCTCAGGTATGGGGCTGAGATTCGGAGAGGGCCATGATGACATGGAAATTTTGGCCTGGAGCCTGGAAGGAGTAAAGTGCATTTGGTTGGGGCTGGGAGAGCTGTGGGTGAGGTGAGCGTGGGGTTGCGCTATTCCGTGTGGTACATGCTGAGTTGGAATGGCCACCAGCCTTCGGGAAGGAGACGTTGCAAGCAGGTGGGGGCCGGGGGGTCTTCCTTTCAGAGGCCATCAGCAAGTAGAAGATGTGCACAGCCTTGCAATAGATAAGCTGATGAAGGGGGTGGATATGGATGGAGACCATCGGGGAGAATAGGACAATAGGAAAGCTGTTACGATTTTTGCAAAGGGCTGTGGGGAAAGGAGCCGTGGTGCTTTTCCACGGCAGCAAGTGGGAATGATGATGGCCACATTGCACCCTTGTCTGGTCAACGTGATTTTTTTTTTTTTTTTGCTGAATTACTGTTTGAACCGTAATTAACTTGATGGTCAGACAATCCGTTATTAGGATGAATTTTCGTAAGTGTACTAGTCATTGGCATTACTTACACTAAAGTGAATTATCTGTTCATTTTCTATAGTTCTGTGTCTAAGAGATGGTGTTTTATTCTAACACAGTGGAAACCACTGGACGTTCGTAAAGAGCACGGCATGTTGGGGGCAACTATTTGGGAATATTGATAGAGCGTTCCTATCCTTGCATCATCTCTTGTAACTCCTCAATGAGTGATTCAGACTCCAGAGCTTCAGTTTCTGAAAAGGTTGAGGAAACTGGTGTTGATAACTCTTAGTCAACTGCGAGTGAGCTGAGTGTTAATGGAAGGGGCGCACCACAGCTCTTGTTAGCCCCAGTATGGAGCAACCAATTGGGGTCGTCAGCCAGCCTTGAAGTCAGGACTCTGAGTGTAGGAGACAGAGTTCCGTTTCCTTCTTGGCCTTTCCCTTAAGGCCAACCACCATCTCCATCCCCTACCTGGCCTCTCCATCAGTCAGTCATACAACAAAGGGATAGCATCCTTTATGTTCAGTTTATGCAGTACATTGTGACCGTAGTCAGCTGTGGGTCATCATCTTCTGGGAGGATGACATGCTTAGCAAAGGCCTCAGTAGGATGTGGTCCCCAAAGACTTTTTTTTAAAGATTTTTATTTTTTGACAGCGAGAGAGAGAGACAGTGAGAGAGGAAACACAAGCAGGGGGAGTGGGAGAGGGAGAAGCAGGCTTCCCGCCGAGCAGGGAGCCCGATGTGGGGCTCGATCCCAGGACCCTGAGATCATGACCTGAGCCGAAGGCAGATGCCTAATGACTGAGCCACCCAGGTGCCCCCCAAAAGACTTTTTAAAAGCATGAAACATTATGATTCACCTGTTGGCTCTCACTAAATCCTCTAACATGATTAGCTCAAAACCCTTTCCATAGAAGGCCCAGGGAGGCACACGTCAGCTTTTTGAATTACCTTTAGAGCCTGGGCTATATTCTCGGCTTATATTCTCTCGACTGTCTTAAATCTGCAAATAAAAAAAACTCTGAAAGTCATTCACTGCTAGCAGTTGGGGTGAGCTTGATTTGGGGAACTGTTTACTAAAGTTCACTTCAAATAAGCCAGTGAGAGACGCCTGGGTGGCTTGGTCAGTAAGCATCTGCCTTCGGCTCAGGTCATGCCCTCCGGGTCCTGGGATTGAGCCCTACATCGGGCTCCCTGCTCGGCGGGAAGCCTGATTCTCCCTCTCCTACTGCCCCTGCTTGTGTTCCTGCTCTCACTGTCTCTCTCTCTCTCTGTCAAATAAATAAATAAAATCTTTAAAAAAAAAAATAAGCCAGTGATGGCCTCCATGTTCTACACACACAGCGTGTTCTAGAACAATGTGACTGATTTTCCCATATGGTTCAGAAAGCAGTTTTCAAAACAGGATTCCAAAGATATTTTGAACGATGGTGGCATTATGAGGATTAGCTGTGTTCCATCCCAAGGTGACTCTTACGCAAGAAAGGACACTCACCTGAATGTGAGCCTTGGTGGCCTTAAAATGCAGCAAGACCAGAATCACAGTTGTGTCCTTTGGGCTTCCCCTACTGAATTAAAAACACTGACTACTTACCAGACACTGTGTTTAAAATGACCACGGGTAAGAGTCATTGAACGACGAGATCATATTACCCACTTTCTAAAAGAAAGTTGAATTCAGCACTTGAATCAGAATGGAGGTGCTTAAAAGATTTGTCATTTTGAGGAGGAAAAATGTTTTCCGTTCTTCAGAGCAGACACCCAGCGCCTCCCGGGAGCTGTGACCCTCTCCACCACGGTGACTGACACAGTGTTGGGGCGTTTTGGGCTCATGGCTAGAAATGTAACTTTCCTTTCTTCAGGCCAATGTCCTGGAAGGAAAATATGGTTCTTTACAAAACAAACTAGTTAAAGTATTTCATGGGGGAAAAAAACAAACCCTGATTCAGTTCCTCGTGCTGTCAGCTGTGGCTGAGGCCCTCTGAGCCTGTCGTTTCTCCTGCACCTGAGCACACAGATTCCTTTTGCAAATGATTTTGCGCCAGACGTCAGTTGAATTTTAATATGTGTCTCTTGAATGTGTGCTGTATTTCCACAGTAGTAGCCCGTAGTGGGCATGTGCACCACGCGTCCCGTGGGCCCTTGCTCTGTGGTGTTCGGCTGGCGTCATCGGCCGCCACATCTTCCTGGGCCACTGGCTGTGGCACCGCGGGGTGGTCGATTTCACAACGGCTCACAAGACGCTCTTCCTCCTCGTGTGGCTTCTGATCAGAACAGCACAAGGAACTCTGTGGATCATTTACAGGGGAACACGAATGGGAGCTGGAGAGACCAGAGGAAATCTTCTCTTTTCTTTCCTTTTTTGCTGCTTGCTTTGGATTGGTCATCTCGTTTATATGAAGTATAGGCCACCAACATCCACAAAGGGGAAATGTCTCCTGATGTGGTTTTCTTTTCTTTTTCACGAGAACGTTGAGAGAATGGAGGTAGCTGAAGGACCACGGGCTGCTTTGTCTTCTCTCCTCTGGACTGAGAACAGCCCAGATTGAGGATCTGTTGTCCGTAACGAAGCATTGTTTGTTAGACTTGCTCCAGAGCTGGGGGAGAGAGGCCCGCTTCCCTCAATATACAGCAAGCAGGAGACTGTCATGGTTTAAGGAACATTGGACAGGATCCCAGGAGCCTGGTTTCTAATCCAAGATTTGCCATCACTGTCTTTGTCCTCTGGATGATTATCTTTACCTGTGTAAGCTCTCAGCTTCCTCAGCTGTGAATGAGATTTTTTTTTTTTTTTCGGACCTGGTACTCTGCAAAATCCCATTTAGCTTTATCGTTCTCTGATTCCAGGAGAATTGCTACTGAGTTTGCTTTGTGGCATGTTCAGTGCCTTTCTCTGTTTCTGCCTGGAACAGAGGAACACTGTGTGGGAACCCCCAAAAAGGTGAGTATGTTGACTTCTTGCCCTGGCCAATTCAAATACACCTTTGTCCATGTTGAAAATCTAATTAAGTTTCTAATAACTGGAAGGAAAAGCAACACAAGACTATCCTCAGTGTCTTTACCCACACTGGAAACACTTCTCCCATCTTCAGTAAATTTGTTTCTTCAGATGCTTCTGAGTATCAGGCATTGAACCAGCGTCTCAGTGGCACATTGGTCAGCAGAGGGGAAATGAGAATGTGATCCTTGCAGATAATGCCAGAAGCCTTTCTCTCCACCATCCCATGCCTACTTTTGGCTAAAATATTTTTTGTGTCCCACATTCCTGTTCTCTGTCTAGAACACACACACACACACACACACACACACACACACACATCCTTGCACACACGTACATACTCACAGTGGGGTCTTGAAGGAGAGAATTTCTGGGACCGCAGATGGTGGCACAGACCCTACATGTTAATGAGGAAGCAGAACACATCCCAGGCGGCTTTACGGAGCCACGGGGGGCAGGAGCCCTCCAACAGACGCTGGTCAGCAGAGCAGCCGAGCCAAACCCCGGCAGCCCTGGGGATGGGATGCATGATGGCGGCACCAGCGTATCTGGATGAAAATGAAGGTGTCGTCGTCCTGGCAAAGGTGCAGGGGGCTGAGAGGAAGCACCCTGGGCTGTCAGCGGAGCGCCAGAGACGGGGGATGGACGTCTGACCAAGGGCCAGGCCCGTCCTGGTGGGAGGTATGGAAACTCCAAGGAAGGGCTGACTCTGGGGACAGCGACACCGGAATAAACTCATCACTTGCTGGGCTCCGGGGACAAGTGACAGAGCAGACGATGGAGAAAAGCTGACATTCGGGAGGGGAGAGCCAGCAGGGGACACTGGGCCGGGAATCCTCTACCTGGGGAATGGTCCCGTGGGGAGCACCGGTTTCCCTGGTAGGAGGTGGAGGAGTGACTCAGAGGTCCCAAGGGGACAGCCCTGTTGCCAGGCCAGGCCGTGAATCGTAGCTGTGATCCTGTGCTTCATCAGGCTGGAAGAGACCACTGCTCCTGATGTCAGTGTTGAACATCCCGCCATCACGGCCCTTCCCACGCCAGCCTAACCCCACCTAGCCTGCTCGCCTGACTCACAAAGACCCTGTTGGTTCCCCAGTCACACACACAAATGGTAAAGCATCATATCGGCTTGTGGAGTCTCCATGGCGACACTGGGAAATATGCGATAGTAGCCCCGCTGTGCAAATGAAGAAACACTGAGGCCCACGTGGTAAGGCCCAGACCATCCCGGGCCCGCAGCCTGGCTCTGCTCTGGTCCGTGGTCCCAGCACACGCCGTGCTGCTGTCCGGTTCCCCTGACCTCTGGGTTCCGCTCCAAGGCTGACCCTACAAAGCGTGCGGTGGACCCAGGCCACCAGCCCCTCCTGCGCTATGCTCAGGCTGGCCATCTGTAGTTGGTCTGGAGAGCGGTTACACAGCAGCGTCTGCTGGGAAAGTCTGCTCGCTGCGTCGCCCCATGCTGTGCCCCGAGGACGTGGCGCTGAGCTATATTCATAGTCACCAGCCCACATGTGACGAATGACTCATTAGTGGGCTGAAATGTTACCTTGTTTGCTTTTATTGCCAAGGACCCCGGCACCACGGGAAGCCCTCAGGAGAGGACAGGGCTAGATACAGTTGAGGGGAAGGTAAGGCTGTTCTGTCCATACTGGCTTCCAGGTTTTCCCAGAAAATATGTAGGTATCACAACTAAATGCAATAGGATGCAGGTTTTCTTCAGAAGCTTATAAACTATGGAGTTAAGACAGTGCCTAAATATCCAGATGAGATATTGTAAGCAGCGCAGAAGGAATCACCTAGCTGTATAGGAAATACTTTGAATGAGGTCAGATGACTCGTGTTATGAATGGAGCATCAGTAAGGAGCATGGGCAGGAGTGGCAGTTGGCAGGCTCAGGATGGAGAACTCAGACCCGACATTGTGGTGGGGACAGGCTCATCACCCGATTGTCTCTGGCTCCTCCTGGGAGCACAGCTGGATGCCCATGTCCTGCAGCCAGGTGTAGCCCTGAAACGGAGTGTCTCTGAGATGGGAGAGGAAGTGACATGTGCCTCTTCCTGCCTCCAGAATCAGGAGAGAACACGTTTCTGTCATTCGGGCAGCCCGCCTGTGGTGCGTGGCTGTGGCAGCCTGAGCAAACTAATGCACCGTCCAAAAGACAGTGTGATTCCTCAGGAAGAGGGGGATACCCAGCAACCTGGGTTGAGTCTGCGGTTGACCTGAGGCTGGCTTTCAGGGACATTGTGGTTGGTGGTGGACCAGGAGTCACGTGGGGGAGGCCCTGGGGAGGATCGATCAGTGAAACCAGCTGTTGGGAGCCATTTTGGTGGGTGAGAAACCCACAATGTCAAAGTATCTTTCCTTGAATTCTGGAGCCACTGTCTTAGGATAGACAGGGTGTCTAGAATGTCCCATGAGCCCCCATGCTACTGACTATCAAATAGTGAGGAGATGGGGATGTAAGGTTCTCCTAGCTGATAGATGCCTCAAAAGATGAGTTTATTATATAAGAACAGCCCCATTCCCTCTTGAATTATCACTACAACAAAGGAGTTGTGTCATCCAGTTCTTTTGGGATACCTCCTTTCTTCAGTTTACTCTTCCATGTTTTTCCCCCCTTCACTGCTGCCCTTGATATGCATTTTAATTTGATTCGATCTGGCAGGAGAGTTCACCAGGAGATGTGCCCCTGGAGTGGCCCGAGGAGGGGTTCCTGAGCTGCGCCCCCAGAGACTCTGCATCAGATGGGGCAGGAGTGCACCCCCCCGGTTAGGACCCATGAAATGATACAAGCGAAGCCCCATTCAGCTAAGAGGAAGGGTGACTGTGTTCAAAAGGTTATGTGTGGGCTGTCCTGGTTCTTGTGGTGGGTGGGACGAGGGGGTGACAGGGAGGACATTTCCAACAGGCTCTCTTTCTCTCTGATCTCCCCAGCTGGAGTGGTGAGTGGACCCTGAAGATGGTGGCTTGTGCCTTGTGCCTGGTGTCGGATCGACCGCCCTGTCTCCCCTTCTCTCTTTCCTTCATCCTGTTCATGCGTTTGGCTCGGATGAACAGCTAAGCTTTTGAGATCTGGGGAACAGGGACCTCCCGTTCTGTACTGAACTTTGTCATTGGGTTGGCTAACAGTATGCATAAGGAACTGTTGGATTTATCCCTGGAAGTTGAGAGCAGGCGTTCAAATCCTTCTAGGATAAACGAAAGTTTCCAGGGTAGAGAACCAAGCCTCTCAGTGTCAACAGAGCAAAAGCAAGGAAAATGACATTTGATCTCTCAGAAAACCACAGGAATCTTTGCCAGTAGGTGATGGGATGCTAGAAAAAGCCTAATAGATGAGTTGAGAAAAGTCAGCGTCAATCAGAATGGGTAATAAGTTCATCACGTGTGTGCATGTGCTTTGCTTTAAAAAAAGTATCAATGTGTGACCCCATGAGACCAACACTGTGACTGTTTAGCATGACTTCTCCCACGTCCGTCTCTCTTCTGCTGCAAATTCACCTTTTAGTGTCCTATTTTCAAGTCGTATCCCTTGAAGAAGGAAAGCACAGAATGGTGGGAAAATACACACACACACACACACATCCAGACGACTGTTCCCGAGGACAGGGAGCTCTGCTGGATCATCCGAGTTGTCATGTTGCAGAGGGCACAGAATGCCTCATTGAATCTCATCACTGTCGTGGTGGTTAGACATACCCAGTTTGCCCAACCAAATCCTTTAATTAAAAATTCGCAGGCCACACACACAAAAGCACTTTTTCTGTATACATCAATGCCAACACAAAAGTAGGTTTTAATTCATTTGTGTGCTCTTGTAATTCAGAGGCTGTTCCTCACCCCCCCACTTTTCCTAAATGAAATGTATTTTTCTGGGCCATCACTATAATTCTCTACAATCAGGATAAAAATAGTAAGAGGGACCAGTGATGTCATTTTGGATAAAATGATATTTTTATTTTTCATTGCCTAGGAGAAGGTGCACTAAGATCATCATCCATTAAGTTAGAAATGGTGCCATTACTCACACACTTTATATATAGTACAAACTCATTATTATCAGTTAATATTGACTCAGTGCTTAAAATGTTCTAGGTACTACACAGAGTCTATAAAGTACAAGTATTAAGTTTTCGCTGTGTGTAATTCTCTTCTGACAGCCAAGAATTATTGTCTTATTTATTCAGCAAATATTTATTAAGTGCTGCTCTGTGCTAGAGCTGTGAGCAAAATAGACATGGCCCCAGGGCTCGTAGAATACACAGGTTCACAGCCTAGCAATGAAGGCGGGCATTCAACAGACAATCACTGAAATTAGTCTTAGATTATTGTTGTGATGGGGACTCAGAGGTGCGTGTGGGGTGTTGGGAGGACAGCAACGAGGGAGGTAGCTCAGGCTGTGGTTGGGGGAGATCTCCCAGAGCACTGGGTCTCTGAGTGGCTTCATTCATTGACTGGGCGTTTATTTGAAAGTACGAATCCCTGTGCTAGATTCAGGGAGATAAGGAGATGAACAAGACCACAGGCGTATTCTCAGGGAGCTCCACGCCCAGGGAGAAAGACAGCCATGAAAGCTCATACACGCACAGATGCCCGTGACATCACTTCCCGGCCCGCGGTGAGAGGTCGTGTGCTGGCACTCCTTGTGGAAGGAAGGACAGATGTGCCGCCGGGATCTCCGAGCGCGAGTCGATGACAATGTGAAGGTTTTCTCTTACCAAGCTAGAGGAAAGAAACACTACTGTGCTCATCTAACAACGAGCATCATCAATGTAGAGAACTTCCTTGACGGAAAGTAGAGAAGCCTGGTTCATATTTTGACGGGCGGTGAGGTAGCCAGGGGGAGGCTTCTTCCCAGAAATAAGGTCATGCTAACTGTAAGTAGTGGCCCCCTGGGTTCTTCCTACTTCTTTCACTTCTGCTTACAAGGAAAAGGCCTAGCCAGTCACTGCTGGTGGAATGCAGAACACACACAGGAAATGGGAGAAAACCACCCAGTTGTGCCACTGAAGAGCTGACCCGGACCCATCTTCCACACTGGAGGGTCAGCTTGCATATTGACAGAGCATAGGGGACGTGGATTTACATATGTGAACCCTCAGTGGGTTTGATGCAAACTACATGAGCAGTAACTCCCGTGTCCAGGCCAAGTAGACCCTTGCTCGGCAGTGATGTGGACTCAGCAGGAGACTAAGAATGCGTGGTGTGTGGCTGTGCACTGAAGTAGCACGTACGGGATTGCGTTAGATGACCCCGGAGACGTAAAGTGGTTTACTCCGTGTGTGATTACCTGTTAATCAGAGGAAGAATGGGACCGTGGTCCACTCCCCAGCGGCAGGGTCTGTGCATCCATTTGCTCTTACGCCCCACAGAATGCCACTAGTGTGGAGACGTGCCGTGGGGGACCCCCAGCACTCGACCGCCAGAGAAGGGGGCGTGCCTGGTGGTCCCCTCCCCAGGTGCCGCTGGAAGCAAGCTTCCCGTCCACTTCTCTGCATCCCCAACGCGTGTCAGATCTAAATAAAAGCCACGTATTCGCTGGGCGTATGCTGCTTCAAGACAAGTTATCTGGTGTCTTCTTTCAACCAGGTCACTGCTCCTCAACCTCCACCAGAGAGAAGTTCTAGAACTTCCACAGTCATTGTGGGTCAGGATTTCTGCACGGGGGAGGGAGATCCGGGGTGCTGAGGGCAGGAATGGTTTCTCTTCCTTGAGTGGCCACATTGCCTCAAGAACTTTCCTACTGCAGACCAGGGAATGAGCCACGGGCAAAATAACCATTCTACATGGATTTCATGCAGTAAGGCTTTATGCACACTTAGAAGTGTGCCCCATGAAATGGATTTCTTAGGAGAAGGAGGGGAGCTAGTGTCTATTGGGCGTGTCACACACAGTTGCGCCGAGCACAGGAACAAGTCCTTGAAGTGTTAGAGTGTGGTGTTCTCATTAACCAGCTGCTCTTTGTACCGGGTCTGGTCTTGTTGCTGAGATACCTGTGGCCCACGGAGGCCAGGCGGACACCCCTAGACAGAGTGGTGTTTTCTCTAAAGCAAGCACGTAAGCTCCTCAGCTCCCTAACTTTCCCTGCCAAGGGTGGTCGAAAGGGGTGGTCGGTTCTGTAACGAAGCAGAGATTGGAGGTTGGGTCACTCAGGCCAGAGGGAATCCCAGGCTGGACACCGCTGGGCAGAGAGAGTCCTGGGGAGCTCCGTCACTTGAGGGACTTTTTGCTTACAAGAAAGAGGGAAGAGGGAATAGGAACTTATCCACCTTCATCTGCAGCAACCGGAGCGCATCCTCTAGACCCTGCCACCTGTCACACAGCTCTGGGTCCCTTCCAGAAATGTGCCTTCCCGGGACGAGGTTTGCAAACTCTGTTGACTGTACAAATGACACATTAGGCACACAGAATCCTATTCAAAAAAGATACATTTTTGCCACTGAAGCTTCTGAATGAATAATCAGAGGAGTTTCCAGAATATGTTAAATAAGAACCAGTCCCTTCCTTTCTGTCTGTATCCCTCCCTTTTCTATTTCTCCCTAACCAGCCCCTGCTCACATTCTGAGGAAAGTTCAATTTCCAGAGGCCTTGACACCTAGTATCTCGTATGTGGCAGTGAAAGAAGGAGAGTGTGGCAAAGCTGAGAACCTGTAAAGAATATTTCCCTGGGGACTTAAAATCCTCTGGTGGGAAGGCGTGGATGCCACCACAGTGCATGTTTCCGTAAAAGGAAAGAGAGGGCAGAGACCCATGCCTTCCATCTTCCAGGCCCCCTTTATTAAATCTCTTCGTGCCAGGCACTGCCCCGGGTCCTGGCCTCCCCGAACTTCCATCCTTCCCAGGTCAGCCTCTGTCTCTTCTCTCTCTGCCACTTACAAGGATCCTCCCTTAAACCGCACACCTCACCCGTTGGGCGATGCTGAAACCCTAAGAGGGCATAAGCTTTTCCTTGACGCTGTGTGATGAGACAGAAAATGCCAGCTCCCGGAGAGCCAGTGAGCGTGGCCCCTGGCCCCCAGAGGCTCATGCCCTCATGGATTCTCTGCTGGGAGCTGCCTGTGAGGACTGGGCAGAAGAGTGAGCATAGGGGCACGGCTGCCCGAGGCCCCGGGGAGGGCGAGGGCGAGGGCGATGGCAGGGCGCAGGGTGAGGTGCAGGATGCAAGTGCGGCCTCCGGGGTCCTGTGTGTGTCGGGAGGCATCCCTGTCCTCAGGCGCACATCCTAGCTGGTGTCCGTGACCTCTCTTGGTGTCCGTGACCTCTCCGGGTATCTGCCCCCAGCCCAGCTCAGGGGCGCTGGCTCCGGTTGCCTGGGATTCTGCCTCTGCCCTCCCCGCCTCACAGACCTTCTCCTTTGCCTGCTGCCCTGGCCAGTAATCACAGAGACTGTGACAGACAAGCCCTCTGCTGGCTGCCGAGCAGCCACTGGACTTCCTCGGAGCTGACCTTTATAAACTGCCGGCAGGACTTCATTCAGAGGCAGGGCTGGCCTCATGCTGAATTGTGAGCTAACCCGGCGAGACCTCGGTGTGATTATGCAGCCCGTCCCCTCCTTCCGCATATTGGCCTTCTGGTTCCCTTTGAGACTATTCTGGTTTTGCAAGAGCCTGGTTCTTCGCTCAACATCAACATCTCCCTTACAAAATTGTACTTAAAAAGGCCCAAAGGTAATTATTTTATTAGTTGTGGAATGAGATACAAAAACCTAACACTCCAAAGAAATGAATCTCTAATGTCTAATTTGTGGCACTCTTGTCTGGTGGCAAGGGAGATGTTTTGAGGCAACTAGACCTTCCTTTGTCTCTCAAATTCTATAAACAGATGTCGGCGGATGTCGAAAGTACAACCTGTCCAAAAGGATGACTGATCATGGAGAGTTCAGACGTTAGGTTGGTTCAGTACCGTGGACCCGTGTTGGAGAGCCCTCGGGAACTGTGAGCCTGGATCACAGCACCTGACGCTGAGGCCCCGAGCGGGGAGGGCAGGGCTGCAGAGCCTCATGGGGATGGCTTCCTGCGCCTCCAGTTTCAGATATTCATTTACTTTCCAATGACTTGCCTCTGTTTTCATTCCTTTCTGGTGTCGATCTCAATTGCAGACACCCCTGGGAAGCCGCACACTCGGCTCCATTCAGCTCCTGCCGTGGCGCGAATGAGCAAGGAACCCAGAGGTGTTTTTCCGCAAATTATTGCCAGAAAAATGTGTCTGCCAGCCCCAGTGTTTATAAAAAAACAATTTTGCTTCCCTGTAAGCCAGCAGTGTTTATTCAGCATGTACTAGAGAGTGTGTATAATACCTGAACACCCCTACGGCCCCCGTCTGAGTGATGCTGGGCTGCATTTTTTAAGAAAGAGAATTTAAAAGAACGATGAGCTCCGGCACGGGGCCCGGGATGAAGGCCGTTCCCGTTGAGACTGCAGCAACTCACCCCTGCCTCTCTCCTCCTCCTCTCTGCAGACGCCGGCCCGTGGTTCCCCATTTAGGCAAATGAGCATCTGCTGTGTACATGGAACGGGGGCCAAGTGAAGTAATAGAGGACGCTGCTCCTGGCATGTGGAATAGTCCCCCGAATTATCAATTGAAATAAGATTGCATAATAAAGCCCTGCTGTAATGAGCCTTGTTATTGCACTGATTCTAGTACACCCCGGGCTCAGACGTCTGGCCGTTCGTCTGGCGGGCAGCCTGTGCCCCTGCCCACGGCCGTGTGTGCGTGTGTGTGCGTGCGCATGGGTCCATCGGTACAGCAATGAAGACAGGGACTTGGCCTCCGCCCAGTTCATGCGATGAGGAGGTGGGGTCCTGAGGGACAAGCAGTTCTGTGAAGGGAGGCAGAGCGGAGACTCCAGGCAGAGAGAGGAGAGCACGTGGTGAGAAGGTCTGTGGGCATCTTGGAGGAGCAGACCGAAGGTTGGTCTTGCTAGGCAAGGGGGGTCAGCAGTAGACACAGGATGAGGCAGAGGGACAGGGAGGCTTCCAACGGCAGTGGTCTTGACCGCGTGGGAATGACTATCTGTCTCTTGTTTTGGAGCAATCACGCACTGTGAGGCCACAGACACAGGAACCTCCTTTGTGGCCTGGAGGAAACCAGATGTGTGCTGCCTCAGGCCCTTTGCACTTGCTGAGCCTGCTGCCGGGGCCACAGCCTGGGCCTGCTCTGCCCGTGAGGGGTTCTTTCTCACAAGGCTGGAGATTCTGCCCCGATGACAGGCTCTGAAGGAGCACCAGGACCTCACTCACACTGCTGGTCTGTCCTGCGCCGGTGACCATGAAGTCACCATGGGCTCCCTTCAGAAGACCGCTCAGTTGCCATCGCCTTGTTTCTCTGCTTGTGTGTCGTGGGTCCCTTTCTTTCCTTCTCTGTTTTGCAGGTTCTGTGAGAGGACAGAGCTCTCCCTCGGTTTCCCTCTCCCCCTGAAACTAGCCATGCCTCACAGACCATGCCAGCGACAGATGCACCTGAGACGGCGGGAGACAGCGGCGGCGTAGCCTCGGACAGGGCGGTGGGGGTGGAGTGAACAGGAGGGACGTGTTCGGGGGGTGGAGGAGCGTCCGTGTCCCCCCAGGTTCATGTGTTGAGTCCTCCCCCACCGCAGCGTGATGCTCTGGAGCCGGGCCTTTGGGAGGCAGGTGGGTCACGACGGTAGAGCCTCAGGGATGGGGTGGTGCCCTCCTGCGGGAGGCCCCGGAGGGCTCCCCGGCCCGGTGCAGGTGTGGACACAGCCGGGAGACAGCGTCCGCGCCCCGGGTCTGAGCCGTTGGGGGAACCACCCTTGCCGTGACCTCGGTCTTGGCCTCTAGGACCATGAGAAATAAGTGTCTGTTGTTCATAAGCTGCTGTCGGTGGCGCTTCATGCCGGCGGCCTGCTCCAGGCAGATGGCTTGGGAGATGTGGGACTTCGAGAAGCACAGTGATAGACAGAAGGGTCTGGAAGTCCTGTGTGAGAGCAGGAGGTACGGGCGGGGGCCGAGGCCCTTGGAGGCACGACCCGGGAGCCTTCCCGAGTTTTCCTGACTCGGGGTAACTGTCCCCTGAGGAGGGGTTTGAGGGTCTCACTGCTGCCGATCAAATTGCCAGAGCAAAGCTGGTCTCTGAGGGCGGTCTTACCAGCTGGTGAGGGTGAAGAAGGTCACAGCCCACGTTTTGAGGGGGCAGCAGGTGACGGGGCAGGCTGTTCGAACGACCTGTGACCTTGTGTTGTCCGGTGCTCCGCCAACCTGCATGCCCCATTGACCAAGCATTGGATTTTTCTCAAATCCTTGTTTTTATCGACCTGTAAAAGTATTGATTTTCTATAAGTTCAGCACCTTCCTAAATGGGGCGCATTTGGATTTTGTGGTCTATCTCCTTCCCAGGGCCCGTGAGAGAGTTATCAGAGTCCAAGGACAGATTTCTGCCCCCAGCAAGCCCACATCCTGCCGTGAGAGATTCCAGACAGGGGTGAAGTCGCTCAGGGCTGTTGCTAGAACATTCCCAGGCTGCAGTTCAGGATTAAGCACCAGAGGTGTTGGCACAGGCGGGGAGCAGTCCCTAAGGCTGTGTCAGCCGGCCGACTTTCTAGAAGGGGTAGGAATTCAAGGCTGGTAGGATTGGGCAACGCCAAGGAACCGTGGAGAATTTGGGGCAGAGAAGGGTAGTATTTTGGGCAGGCTTGGAGGTCGGATGGCGGAGGAGTTGAATTTTTCCTGAGGAGAATTCTAAGTCCCAGACAGATGATGAGCAGCCTGCAAGGCCCGCAGATTCCAGCCCCGTCCAGGCTCCGCCCTGTCTCTGCTGAAGGTGTGACCCTCCGTACGGGGTCTAATCCACACGGTGTGCAGGGAATCTCTTCCACAGAAGCTGCTTCCCAACCCAACCGCTGTTCGCTTCTTGTCAGCCAGAGAGGGGTCCGTCAGAAGCCATCCACACAATCCGCTAGAAGTAGCTGCGTACCCTTTGGCAGGTGATGCCCTTCAGACAGAGATGGCCTACCGTGTGAGTGGGCTCCCGTCACGGCTGCTGGAGAAAGTACCACCAACCAGGCGTCTTCAGTGACAGAAGCGCCATGCCTCGCAGTTTCAGAGGCAGGAAGAGGGGAGTGAAAGTGTCGGCAGGTGTGCTGCTGGGCCCACAGCGAGAATCGGTGCCCGGCCACCTCCGTGGCTCGTGGACAGGGGCCCCCGTCTCCACGTCTGGCTGTGTCCGGTTTCCCCGCTGCCTGAGGAGCCTGTCACGTTGGTAACTTAGTCAGCCCTGTGGAGACTCTGTCTCCACATCAGGCCACATTGTGAGGTCCTGGGAGCCAAGGCGGCAGCATGTGAATGGTTAGGGACACAATTTAACCCATAGCACTCGCCATGGTGTTTCTCAAATAAGCCGCTCTTTACTGAAAGAACAGCCTAGTTCCAATCCTGTGGCCATACTGTTTACTGTCACCATAAGGTAGCACTTCTGTGGTCCAGGGATGACCAAGCAAGAGGACTGAGGGTAGCCTCATGCTTCCCTCTTGTTTTATTTGGGAACTGAAGTATCGCTATGTTGATGTGTGCGTGCGTGCGTGTGCGTGACTGGGTGATGATGCACAGAGACTGTTGCGTGAATTCTGGACATCTTACAAGGAGACCAGCAAGCCTACAGCAGTGGTCCGACGTGAGTCAGGAATCACTTCGGGGGCCGGGCTGGGCCCTGTCAATAGCTAGCTTCATGACTTCGAGAGAACCACTTTGAACTATGAAGATTGATACTGGGGTGGATAAATGTGGCCTAGAGAGATGTTCTACTCCGTCTTCCTCACTGGGCTTCTTAAGGGTAAAGTATGCACACTTTACTAAAGAATACGGAAAATGTAATTCAAGGTAAAGGAAGCCTCCCTTGGACAGTCATCAGCAATGCAGACCCGTCCCTCCTGGGAACGGGAACTGGTGTCACCTAGAGGGAGCAGGGGCTTCATTGTACTCAAGCAGGACTCAAGACTGTCCAGTAAGACAGGAATGGGGTTTAAAGAAGTAGGTGCCATTAAAGACAATGGAAGGAGGTGTTTTGATTCATACTGAGGGTGTGTCATTCCATCAAGCAGAGTTGGGAGAGGATTCAAAAGAGAAAGCATGTGGTCTCTACTCTTAAGAAGCTCACAGCTAATTTTCTGTGTTTTTTAAAGATAAACTCAAAATACACACGCCTAAAAGAGAATAATAAATGAACAAATGAGTTCTAAAAGCATTAGGCAAAACTCATTTATGACCTGGTGCTGTTCTGATTGTTGGAGGCGACATGCCCTCTGATGCTTGCTCCCCAGGCCCCTGGAGTGGCCCGTGCCCAGCACACTGGCACAAGGAGTGGGATGTGCTCAGACTCCTTGCCTTTCTAGCACACACTGATGGATTTTTGGAAATGAAGCTGTTAAGTACAGCAACAGAGATTCAGTATAACAGCACGGAGTCCTTTTCTCCGAGGGGGCGGGGGGGCGGTGATGATGATGCCACAAGGCCTAGGCTCTGTAGTCCATTTTCTCCGATGCTCCTGCTGTCTCAGAGCTAGGTGGACCCAGCCCTCCATTTCTTGCAGCTCAGTCCTTTATTGTCTAGGCTCGGGGAAAGCTGTTCTTACGACGCAGGGAAGGGCTTGTACGGTCCGTGGTCTCTGCCCTGCTTTGAAAGCCTGCTTGAGAAAGATGTTTCCTAGATCCTGCACTGGTTTTTCATGCCTCGTGTAGAGACCACATCCTCATGTAGATGTCTGCAGGTACGGAGCAGGGACAAGGGTGGAATCTGTTAAGGGAAATCAGCAGATTGGCTTGGCGTTTCTTCCAAAAGGAGTAAGCTGGTTCTTCACTCAGTGGAAGGTTAGAGACTCTCTTTTTTACTCTAGCTCTGGACTTTAACTCCCCAAACTATGTTCCTTATAAGCCTTACTTTCCTTTAATCATTTGGAAGAAGAATTCAATTTAATCCGGCCGACAGGGGGGGAGGGGTGCAAATAAACACCCGTGTGGAGAAGGTGGACAGTTCCTCTTGTGTTGAGCTGAGACTATCTCACGGTTGGGACAGCAGCTGAGAGGGAACTGAGCGCCACTGGACGGCCTCCCCAGGCTCTGGAGGCTGCATAGCCAGCGCTCATGGGGGGGGAATTTGGTGCTGAACTGGAATCATCCAGTTGGCCATCCGGAACAGTCCTTAGCCTCCTGCTTCCTTGGGCCCGTACCGAGGAACTGCTGGTTGCTGAGCATGAAAGCAGGCTTGTGGTCCAGCGGGGGCACAGATGGGGAAACAGTCATGAGTACGGAGTTTACTACGAAGACTGGTGATTAGTCTCGGCTCGAGGTGGGTGAGGCGCTGGGAAGTACACCCAAGTTTACCTGGGAGCGAGGCAGTTAAGCTTTCGTGGGTGCGGGAGGATTTAAGAAATCAAAAAGAAAAGCCGAGGCTTATACGTTGCTGAGAGTTTGCGTTGGTCGTGGGTCGGCCGGGGCTTCCGGGCTGGGGTGGCAGGGGCACAAAGGCAGCAGGCCTGAGAGGCGCTGGTGGAACCGGCTGCAGGCAAGTGTGTGGGGTGAGTGACAGGTCAGAGTGGGACCAGATGCCGGAGCCTGGGTGTGCAGACCGCCCTACGTCATGCAGAGGGATTTTGTAGGGTGTAGGGAGCCATGGGGTTCCTCTGAGTGAGGCAGTACCTGGATGTCGTCTGGTTGTCAGGATGTTATTGTGGGTGCAGGACCGACACGTGGGACGTAGAGCCAGCAAGGTGGGGAGAGACGGGGGAGAGATCGAAGGTTTGGGAGCTTGTGCTGCCCTCAGGACGGCGTGTCCGAGGGCCAGGTGGACGGGAGGGGCGGGGGCACTCTTTAGTGATAGACTGAAGACTGTAATTGCCTGCAGGCAGAGGAGTCTTGGGCGGGTACGTCTCTTATTCCTACTTTGACAGTTGGCTGGGTGCTGGCCTCATTCCCTGGGAAAGTGAATAGAGACAGAGCAGGGGACCCAGGGACCGGCACATAGGAGGCTGAGAAGGAACACGCATGAGCGGTGAGGCAGAAGGCAGCTGGTGGGATGGACGGGAGTGGAACCTGGAGAGAGATTACCCCGAAGACACAGTTGGGGCCCTGGTGTGGGCACACATGTGTCTTTGTGGAGAGCAGCGGGGAGCGAGCCGGGGACCCAGGGCACAGCCAGCATCTGGCAGGTGAAGCAGCAGCAGGGAGAGAGGGGGCAATGGAACATGATCAACGTGAGTGTGGGCAAGGGGAAAATTCGGGAGGAAAGAAAGATCCAAAATGCCCGAGGGCAAGGCAAGCTGATGAAGACGTGTGGTGAGAGCGTCTGAGGTCGCGGCGGGGCTGAGTCGGTGGGCGTGGACACTCTGCGAGCGAGTCAGCAGGAATTCGGCTGGCCACAGAAGCACGGGAAGAACGATCTGGAAGGGGCTGTCAACACTCGTGTTCCAAGGCAAGATGCTGTTGGATAGGAAGAGCTTAGTGAGCGGTCAGGCAGGGGGACGGCATGGAGGACGTGGTGGGAGGAAGCACCCTGATCTCAGGAGAGCGGCTTTCTCCTCTGTAGGATTTGCTGTCCCTTAGGCGTACCGAGAGGGCCACCACTCCTAATGTGGAGCAGCCCAGGCTGCAGGGGACTACCATGCTCGGCCCGCGTCCCTTCCCTTGGTGCCCATCACCCAAAGACGCGCTCTTGTTACTGAACGTGCCTGTCACCCGGCGGGTGCGTGTCACCCGGCAGGTGCGTGTCACCCGGCGGGTGCGTGTCACCCGGCAGCCTCGTCGTGGAGGAGTTTGCGGTCGGGCTGGTGAGAGACTGGTGTCGGCTGACATCGTCCTACCTCTTCAGGCACCAAGCCTGGGGAATGTACACTTGTAGGTTCCCCCTGGGAGCAACATAATCGAGGAAACCTTACCGAATTTATCCCGTGACCCCACTGAACGGCTCTGCACTTGAGGGATGTCTGTCTTTGGGATTGCGGTGGCATCTTTTTCTCCTAAATGCAAGACCTGTTGACTGTCGTTCTTTGTATGGGGAGTAATGTTTGAACACATAGTGCTCCGATAATGCCAAATTAAATTCAATTTTCTGCCCTTCATGTTATTTCTATGCAGCTACTACCATTCACGAGTAACTGGCATTCATATTGTGAAACGGATATGATCGTCCCTGCTTTACAGAGGATTAAAGTAAGGCCCAGAAAGATTAAGCAGCTGATTCAAAGTCATACGGGCAGTTGCTGTATCATTGGGTGAATCTTCCCAGGATTCAAATCCAGATTTTAATTCTCCATAGTATGTGGAAATCAAATCGAATGTTTAATTTTTTTTTTTTTTTCCTTGAGAGGACTCCATCAAGAAGGGCAATTTGTTTTTGCCAAATCCTGGCTGGGATGTGCCCGGAATTTAGTATAGCTACCCACCCCTGGAAGGACTGGGATGTGGGGAACCGAGAGTCTGTGTGCCTCTCATGGGCATATTGACTCCTTCTAGTGTAGGAAGGACATCTTGAAAGGCATATTTATCCCCTTACTACACTCCATACTTATTTTATTAATAGTTTATAAGTCCCAGCTAAATCCCTAGGGCATGATAAATCACATCCTTCACCATGAGAACTTGAAATGAAAATAAGCATTCGATTATAACAATTTATGGCGAATGCTTAAAATTTGTATACCCCACAATCTTTCAAGGTCTTGTCAAGTACAGAAGTCAGTCAGATATAATTTTAAAAGGCTTACCGTAGAAAGCTCTAAATATTTGCGTAGTCAAGTATATCGTAATGCAGGAGAAAATTATTTTTGTGAATCTTTTCCTAGAAGAATGTTCATGTTCTTTTATAATCTTATAATGAGGTGAGGTGGGGGAGAGATAAAAGCCCGTGTTTATCTGCAGCCCGCAGCCCTGAAACGTGGTCGTTCAGAAGACATTCTTTGAAAAAAAAAAAAAAACCCACTAAAAATAAATACGAATATTGCCATCATCTTTTTTTATTTGGTGGTCTCACCTACTTCTCAAAACATTTGTTCATCTTCCTTTAAATTTCCAGAGTGTCCTCAGATCTATATTTCATTTTATCCTCAAAACCACAAGAGTTAAATAAGGGTTTTTGTTATCACTGCCACTTTACAGATAAGGAGACCGAAGACAAGAAATTTGGGGTGATTTGTCTTAGGTCGCACAGCTGCTTAGAGATAGAACCAGGGCAATGACACAGATCTCCCTGCATTTTTTTCCCCTAAATAAAAGATGTCTAATGTCTCCCCTGTTTATCCTCAAAATACTGTGTGTTTTCACTGAAGCTAGTTCAGGAATTGTGGTTCAGAAAATAGATGGTGTCTAGGAGAGAGGTCATGAGAAGGGTCCTTGCCCCGCCTCCTCTACTAATTTACTACACCATCTGGGCAAGTCTTGGATTTTTCAGAGTTCCAGTTACCTCCTATATAAGACGATAGACCTGGGACTGGAATGGTTACCTCATCACCTGGACTAAACTCTGGGATTTGAGCTTTGTTGTTGTTTTTCTGTTACCAGTCATGATTCTCCAGACACACAGAGCCAACAGGGTGTGTGTGGTGCGTGCACGCATGCTTGTGTGTGTCCATACGTAGATTAGAAATTTAAATTGTGTTAGTTTTGCAATTTGATTTTCAAGAAAGCAAGTTCTTGAAAAGAAAGATTTCTTTGAAGGAGCTGGCCCACACAGTGGTGGGTCTGGCCAGTCTGCGGTCTACAGGGCAAGCCAGCAGGCTGTGATGGACTTGAGGCAGAATTCCTTCTTCAGGAAACATGAGGTTTTGCTGTTCAGGCCTTCAGTTTATCAGATGAGGCCCACCCACACTATTGAAGGTAATCTCCTTTACTTAAAAGTTACTCACATCTGCAAACTCCCTTCCCAATAACATCTAGACTAGTGCTGGAGACATCAAACTGCTGTCTACCATGGCCTGGACAGGTGGGCATATCCCGTTAACCAGCATGGCTGAGATATGTGTCTGTAACATTTAGCCATCACAACTATGGTGTATGTCTCCTCGGACAAAAGATACATAACTTGCATAGCAAACTGTCACCCAAGATGTTCAATCCTGAAAAATTTCCTTTCTTGACAATCAAATTGCAAAACTAACAAAATTTCAATTTCTGACAAATTTACTGTGTGTCTTCCCATGTCTGTCCATTAATTCTCATGTTTTGAACTTGAGGGGGGTCTAAGGCCCTGCTTCTAGCACAGCTATTCCTAAGTTTTCAAGAAGGCTGAGCAGGTGGATACGTGATAGAAATGATATCGCTCAAAGGCTGAAACTCACCGCCTACCAGGACCAGGCAGGTAAGAAACACAAAAACAAGGAGTGGAGAGTGACAGGCGGTAGGGGCGCAGCCTTGGGGCCCTGGCAACCTGGACATCACCAGCCTTCAGAGAAAATTCTAACCCAATGTCACAGAGTGGGGGTGGGAGCCCCCAAGTGACCAGAGCTCCTAATATTTTAAGATAAGCTGTTATATGGATTATTGTGTGACATTTAAAAATTGTAAGTCTTGGTAATTGATTTAAAAAAAATTAAGCTTTATTTGACCCACATGCCTTCTCTAGCCTGAAGGACACTTGGAGGTGACATCTCTGGGGTTCAGCAGGGCATGATGACGCTGTTCCTGGTATCATTATGGATGAAGTGGAGAACAGTGTGCTGGGAAATGAGGCAGTGGGGTGTGGATTAGCGTCAGAAACCCATCCCAGACCTCTATTCTTCATCCTGCTCTAGTGAACAATGATGTAAATGGCTTTGGTGGTCAAATAACATCTTGCAAGAAAAAGTCATCACCACCATCATCCTCACTGATACATGTGGGTGCTTACTGAAGGCCTGCTTAGCACTTTGCATGCATTATTTTATTTAATGTCATGACAGTCATTAGAGTTGGTGCCATTACTGTTGTGTTTTTAGAGCAGAGAAAACGAGGCGCAGAGGATGTCAAGTGACTTGGCGAAGGCCACACAAAGAGTAACTGGGGGAGCACGGATCTGCACCCAGGAAGTGTGATTTCAGAGCCTACGCCCTTAACCAGTGTTCACTCCTAGATGTGGTTGTTAAATCTGAGGATAACAGGGCAGGAGTGGTGATGGCACAGAATGACAGATTGAGCCCTTCATTCTGTCCTGTCGGGGTCCCTTTGGATCACGATCCTACGAGGTGGCAGGTAAAGCGGTAGATCCACAGTCCTGCCTTTGGGCCCTCCATCACAAGTGCAGAAGTACAACGTGGGGTGCACGGTGACCGAGAGTAGCTCGGGTGTGACCTGGTGTAGGAGCCGCGGCCCCTGCGGAGGCTGGGGCTGCACCCCTGGGGAGCAGGGGTGGCCCCGGTCAGGGGTTCCCTGATGTCCTCTGCTGCTCAGCCGCAGCTGCTTGTGCACAACCACCGTTCGGGGAGGCTGGGCTGCCCAGGAGAGACGTCGGAGGAGGGGTCACGGGAGGACGGGAGGACAGATGGCAGCAACGGGGCTCTTGGAGGAAGGCCTGAACCACTCGGCGCTGCTTGTCCCAGACGAGAGAGAGCCATCCTCAGGGTCAGGTGAGCAAGAAAATGGCTGTCTCAGCTGCTGGGGCACAGACAGCCCAGGCGATGGTCGTCGTCTTCATCGGTGCTCCCCCGTGCGCCGGCTGGGCCCAGCCTGGCGTGTTTGTCAGCAGCACGGGCTGCCTTAGCCGCTGGGAAGAGCTGTGTACTTTCGGCCTGTGGGGAGCCCATTTCTCACAAGCACCTCTGTTCCAGCCCCGGCCTCAGCATGGGAGCTTGTCAGTTCCCTTGGCTGCTAGAGGCATCTGTGTCCTGCAGCACCACGGCTGTCCGCTCTGCCCTTGACCTGTGTCAGGCCCGACCAGTGCCTTAAAGCTGCCTTCGGTGTGAGAGCTCGCTGGGTTTTTATTGTGTTAAAAAAACAAATGTAAAATAGATGGGATCTTAGTTCCACATTCTAATAGAGAAGTCATGAGAGAGCAGACTTGGCCTGAGTCTCCTCATAGTGTTCCTAAGTGGAACAGAATAACAGAGGGGGCAGTGAGCTCCCCGCGCTAGCGACATTCAATCAGAGAGACAATTGAACTGAACTGGCCCAAGGGTAGGAGGAGGAAAACAGTAAATGGCATGGCGGTCGTGGTTCTCAAAGGTCAGAGAATGAGGCTCGGATTTGAGGGCCCTGCATGCTCCTTGCACCTGTAAATCCCACTGGATCACTGCAAAAGCAACAGACTGTCCAGTGGAGAGAGAGCCAACACCACGGTACCCTTCTGGAGGTGAGCGAGCTCGGGCCTGGGGAGGGGAGGACAGCCTTCTGCCGCCATTCCGAGGGCCCTTCAGAGCCAGGCCCTGCCCTTCTGAGCTGGTGAAGAGTTCAAGTTCGCCCAATTCCCAGTTGACCACATGGAAGTTAAAGAGGTGAAGCGCGAGACTTCCCCATCCCCACCAACAGACCCCTCAGTTTGCAGGGGAGAGAATTCTTCCCACTCTCCACTCTTTATGTTTGGTGTTTAGAAATAAAAAATTCAAACCACCTAATTTTATTTCACATTCTTCTTTCATCGGGAGCAATGTGTTAATTTACTTTGTCAACATGTTCACACGCTCTTTCGGTTAATAATTGTGAACAGGCTCTGTGCCTCCCTGTAGTCAGGGCAGGGAACTGCCATAGCATAGAGGCCCCCAAGTAAATAATGGTTCGAACACAGTAAGCGTCTCCTTCATGCCCGTGTGATAGGCCAGTGGGGCGGGGGGCTGCTGTCTCTACATTGTTTTGTCTTGCTAATCGCATTTCTTCTGATGTTGTCCTGAAGGGTGGCTTCATCCCAGCACCCGGAGGTGACGTGCTCGGGTGACTCCAGTGGGAGGGTGTGATGACCCAGGCAGGCATCCCCTTCTTTTGGGCAGATCAGTCCTGCGACCGTGCCTCGCTGCAAGGCAGGCTGGGAACTGTCGTGGCGTGGGGAGCCGAGGAAGGACGGAGAGCTCGCCTGTGCCCAGCTACACCTCAGGGCCAACCACAGGCCGAGGGCTTTGCGTAACACCGGGAACATCTTTTTTCTTTGAGTGTAATTCCTGGTTTCTTTCTAAACCCTAGAATCATTGGATGTGGCTTGGCACAATCACCTGCCTCCTTCCTAGGCACACACAGCCCTTCTTTGTGCCTCCAGCCCAACCCCATCTCTGGGGGGGGGGTGGAGGGAGGTCAGCAGAAGCAGATACAACGACCGAAGTCAGCTCTCTTGGCCCTGTCCCCAGAAAGCCAGCTCTCCCCGCACATCTGGATTCTTTCCTGGGGTGTGTAGAGAGAGGCTCTCTGCCCCTTCAGGGCCTCAGCTCAGCACCTGTGAACATGGACAAATAAAAACAAAAAACAGAAACTGCTTCCCAAGCACGTGGAACACAATCTGCTCTATACACACACTCCTGGTCCATCTGCTTGTAATAATAATATTTACCTGCTTGGCGAAGAGAGCCGTGGAGGGAATCTATGTGCTCACCTGCTGCAGTGAGGTCAGAGATTCTCTAATGAAAGGCATTTGGTGGCAAAAATTAATTATGGCATATTTCAAAGGCAAGCCAAGAACTTGGCCTCCTTTCTGTTCTGCCTGGGGGCCGCTCTGATGCTGGTGGTCACTGAGGGTAGGAGAGTGACAAGAACAGTAAGTTATGGCTTTTTTTTTTTTTTTTTTTTGGCTGTAGAATAAATACCAGTCTCCTGACCTCAGCTCGACAGCATTTCATTGCAATGTCTTTGTTCCCCTACCACACAGCATGCTTGTTGTTACGGGTCCTAAATGAATCCAAGTGTCCCAGTGCTCAGTGGTGGCTGGAACCGCAAACGCTCAGCTACCATGGGAGCACCCCTGCTGGTGTCATAGTCTGGGGGGGATGGAAATCGTTGCCTGTTTTACAGCAGTATCCCGAGGACATAGATGTGATTTGTCGAGACAGTGAAAGAAACATACTACCTCAGACGCTTCAGGTGGAAAGCCCAATTGTTAACTTTTTCTCCTAATTAATTCCCATGATGAAAGCATTCTATAGAGCTCATTTTCAGCTCTGCTTCCGTGTCAGAAGAGCTGATTGCAATGAGATTTATGCCAGTGTCCATGACAAATCATACTTCTGGGAATAATTACCATGCAACATGGTCTTTATTCCTTCCCTTTCTATTTTGTTAATTTTTACAATCCCCTGTTCTACTTCTTTCTCTCTCTATGTGTACGTTTAAGGCCTGAAATCATGCTCCATAAACAACCTGGCACTGTTGGTGTTGAATGAGTTACACAGGTGCTTGGCTTGTTCCACAAGTTAACTCTGTGGAGGGCTTAGATTGGACTGCCTTTAGGGTGACCTTCTGTCCCTAACTCCTGTGTGCTTGACTGTGTGTACGTGTGTGTGCGTTTGACTCTGTGTGTGTGTGTGTGTGTGTGTGTGTGTGTGTTTTGAGGGGTAGATATGGACAGTGGGCAGATACAAGATACACGGACAGATGTAAGTTCCGTATACTTTAAATTGAAGATGACAAGTCATGTCCCCAAATTTAAAAATTATAATTATTCTTTTGTCGTTTGGCTCTTTATTCTTTGGTTTCTCTGAGTACCTTTTCCTAGGAGTAAACATTAAACAGGTGAAACAAGGCAATTATTTGTGTAGTGTAATTCCAAGCTCCTCATAGGTACCTCTAATTTTAGTTTAAGTATATAAGAAATATACTAGTGTGTTATCCTAATAATATATTAACAAATAAAAGAAGGTATGGAGTGATTTTCATCATCCCCGCAGCCTTTTTCTCAGGAATTGCAAGAAGAAATTGCAGCCACTTTTTTGGTATGCAAATTTCTAGCCTTTATATGTGTATATATATATATATATATATATAGAGAGAGAGAGAGAGAGAGAGAGAGAGGGAGAGAATATTAATATATTTAAGTACATATTAATAAATTAAGTGATATTAATGTTTAGGTAAGTAATAAAAATAAAATTTATATGCATATACCTATGTGCACATTGTATATGCATGTTCGGATACATAGAAGATATATAGAGTAACTTTGTATGTATGATATTTTTACATAAATAGTATTATACTGAAGTATTTTTTTTCTCAAGGATCACCCAACAATATGTTGTGGCAACATCCATTTACCGATTTAGATTTGCAGGTACTCACACACACACACATCCCTTATTCTTGCAAACTGCTGTGCAGAATTCTATAATGTGGGGATACCAGAGCCAGTAAAACTGTTCCCTTATTGATAGGCATGCAGGTGGTTTCTGGATTTTTGCTTTGATCAACGACGCCACACTGATCATCTTTGTTTATTCTTCCTGTAGATATGAGTCGTGTTCCTCCTGCAGAGACACTGAGAAATGTGGCCGCTGGAAGATAAGCTACATATCCTTGACATTTAAATGGAGATTGATGTCATATTCCAAAGTGGTGGCACCAGTTGAGAGTCCCACCAGCAGAGTTTGAGTTCAGATGCACATTTCCCCTCACCTTTTCTGTAGGATATATTTTTTGAAGTACTTTACTTTTGCTTCAGGTACTTGACTTTATGTTAAGGTAGAATCTCTACTTTTAATTTATGTTAAGGTAGAATCTGGGAACACAGATCAGCATTTGTGATTTTTTTTCGGCATTTTTTTTGAACCCACGTGCACCCCACTCTCAAGTGCACAGAAGTGAAAGGGTATTGTAATGACATTGACTTTCTTCCTGTCACATTTGCTATAAACAGTGATTCTCATGAGACCTATCTCTTTGGCCTATGGCGGTCATTGGATGAACAATTTTGTACATCTTCTTTGGAATTCTATGACAGATTCTTCTGAATCTCATCAGAAACTGGGGGCAGTGGCTGATTCTTGGAAGGTAGGTGTTGGGTTTATGAAAATCTTCGAAGGCATTTGGAGCCCAATCTGCTGAATGAGTTGTGTGACAGAAGTCTAACCACCAAGGGTCTGGTGTCCTGCAGTGATGAGACTGGCCTCTGGGCATGTGCACAGTCCTGCCTTGTGAAGGCACAGTTTTAGTTTGTCGAGTCAAGTTGGTCATATTCTTTAGAGACACACGCCGTCTGAGTCAGGCACAGTTCTGTGGGAAAAAGCTGTAGGCATTTGCTCTTCACGTCACTGTAAAAGATCAGGGAAAGCGGAAATTGGAAAGTATGAGCCGTACCAAACTTGATTTTGTCACAGGGGGAAAAAGTGCAATATCATCTTCACTGAGCTTAATAATGGTTCGTTGGTACTTTCGGCAGAATACCCCAGCCCGGCTCACCTCCAGCAGCCCATTTCCATCTCAGGGTATAGAGTGCCTCATCTATCCAGGTACCTCATTGCCAAGTAGGGGTCACTGTGTTTATGACCTACTTCCAGCGAGTCATGGCGTGATCTGAGAGTGCATGGTTGCCTGAGGACATACGTACTTCTCCCTTTGGTGTGCCTTCAGCAAAAAGACCTGTGTTCTCCTGACTGCTTCCCAAGGGGTGATCGCTAAAGCCTCCTTGTTGGGCATGGCAGCATATTAATGAGGTAGCTGGAAAATTGTGCTGCACCTTGAACTTCCATAGATGAGATGATCCCTAACATTCCTTTTATGACAGAGTCTTTGAACATTGCTCAGAGCTCTTTTTAAAAAGTCTCAGACTAAAAAGAGATTCTTCAGGAAGGACAGGAGCAGATGCCCTCTGGCTGCCAAGAACAGTGCTATTTGGCACTTACGCAGGCCCTTTGTCCTCACGGTTCAAGTACAAACCCAGTTAGTGCGGCTGAATCCGCATCAGGAATCCCAAGGCCAAGTGGAGACCTTGTCACAGCTACTTATCCAAAAGAGAGGCTAGAGGAGCTAGACTTTTTGCTTTTCTTTGCCATTTGCCTACCGGTTGGGGCTGGTTTTGTGTGTGGGCAGAGGGGACGGCATACAGAACATTCGAGCATTATGGAGAATGCTCCCTTTTGGGGACGTCCCCTCACTATCATCTGAGTGTATCCATACCTGCCAGGGCCCGTGAACAGCCACCATATGTCACATCCCGTGGCTGATTTGCTCTCTGTACTGGCCCAAACCAAACACAGGAGATGCGTGTGGCTGGGGAGAAAAGAAATAGGTGTTAGTACTGTATCTCTGGGGAAGGCTGTGTCCTGGCTTTTTGGAGGCAGTTTAAAGGCAGCTCAGAAGGGTCTTCATAAAACTTTATTTAAAGGAGCCCGAATGGATGACTCTAGGTCTCAGAAAGGAAAGAGCCATAATGGGCAGTGGGCGCACTGAGGATGAACATTTTCCGCATGATGATAGTCTTGAAGACTAGCCCCGTGCAGTGGTTTTTTGTTTTTGTTTTTAATCCAAAGGTTTATTTTAACCTTATTTTTTTTAAAGATTTATTTATTTATTTATTTGAGAGAGAATGAAATAGAGAGAGAGCATGAGAGGGGGGAGGGTCCGAGGGAGAAGCAGACTCCCCGCTGAGCAGGGAGCCCGATGTGGGACTCGATCCCAGGACTCCAGGATCATGACCTGAGCCGAAGGCAGTCGCCCAACCAACTGAGCCACCCAGGCGCCCTCCCAAGGTTTATTTAAATCCTTGTTCTATTTGGTCTTTCCTGCAGAATTTGATGCTAATGATCACTTGCTCCTCTTCGGAGTTTGGCTGTCCCTCTCCCGCTCTCTTGCCTTTTCTGCAAACTGTTTGAGTCTCTCGTGCTTCTGGGTGTTTCTCTTCTTCTGCCTGAACTTCAGATGCTAGGGTTGCTCCCTGCCTGTGCCCCACGCTGTTCATTATCTAATCTCCTTGTCGTCCGTGGTTTTGCCTACTCCGCTGGTCTCATGTAACACGCCCAGCGTGCTGTATGTCCAGTCCAACCCCTCGTGTGAGCTTGAGCTTTGTGTTGGCACCTCCTAATGGACACTTCCAAGTGGGAGCCCCAGGCCAGAGGCTTCACGCCCAACCTGTTAGAAAGGAAGCCCGGCATCTGCCCCTCCAAACTTTCTCATTTTCCTATGTTTTCTGTCTTCGTTAATGGTCCTCCCATATCCCTAAAAGGAACCATCTGGAAGGATTACTTTCTTTCACGCTGAGCTGGCACTAATTTGATTTTCTGGTGATAGACACTTGGTGAGGGCTTACTTCCCCATGGAGGAGAATCATACCAGAAGGACTTATAAGTCAGCGGCCAGCCCGTTGGGGTTGGAAAGGACTTACAGGAAGGGGTAGATGTAAGAGGAGCCCCCTGACTCGGTGACAGATCAAATGTGGGAGATGCATGAGAGAGAGGAACTGAAGAAGGATCACAAAAGCATCTTCTCTGGTGGTGGCAAAAAGCCTCTCAGCTGTTGGAGAAATCTCTGTGACGTGAGGTGGTCAGGTTCAAAAATGCACACGCATGCAGGTTTCTGACGTAGCTCTACTCAGCTGTGTCAGCGTTCGAGTCACACGTGCGTGTGTGCGTGACTGTGCCGGGGAGACAGTGGGGCTGGTGTGTAGACGCAGCACGTTTTTCTCCTGTATTTTTTAGAGGGACCATCCGTCAGCCCCGCACAGACGGGAGAGGGGACACGGCTTGGTTGGCCTGCCTCTCCTGTTCTCTCCCGTCCCCTTCAGTCCGGCATCTCCCCACACGCCACACTGGCCCTGATGTCTCACTGCCTCTTCCCGTCGCAGTGCAGGAAACGGATTAAACAGAATATTCCCTCATTGGCTTTTTAAGGATGTGGGACTTTTCTAAAGTACTACTGTTCTTTGAGGAGGCACCATACCAAGTGACAAGGGTCTCCTTTGTCCCAAAGTAAGCAGTCTCCGGGTCAGAAGTCGACCCTAAGGAGAGGTAGCCCTCAAAGGTGAGCAAGAAGAGTGCATCCTCGGGGTTCCTTCTACCTGCAGAACGCTGCTCACCCCATGCTCACTGGGGATGCTGGTGGCTTAGGGTTTGTATGTAGCGTCCCAGACCCAAGACACCTTTCCGTCCCCGGTAAGCATGACATGTTGTGCCACTCAGTGCTCAGTTTCCCTTAAGGAGGTGTCTGGCATTTGGAACCCCAGTGGTTGCTAGGAGCCATCGAGGACACTGGGCTAGGGCTCTGATGAGGAGCACGTGACCTCAGCTGGACAGTCCAGCCGCCCACTGGGTAGGCCCCCCGAAATTACCCAGAGCTCCTCCCAGTGATTGGTGCCCCATCTTGCCTGTGGCACGGCCATCAGCCGTGCCACGTAGTGATTCCCTGGCTGAATGCGTCACTGTCCGTCAGCTGCGGGTGTGCTCCAGGGCAGACCCTCGCGAGGTGCCTCAGTTTCCCACTGCAGGCCGTGAGCGCCGTGATGCGCTGTTGTTGGAGCTCTGTGGAACCATCAGTGTGGTCCGGTGAGAGAGTTGTAATTCTGTCCTTAACAAATGGGCAGTGGACACGAGTCAGGGTTGTTAAAGCTTAGGAATGGGAATCAGAGAAGGAATAATTAATTAATTCAGTGCCAGAAACAGAGGGTCTGGTGAGAACAGCAGAATTATGGAGTTTATGGCTGGGGCTCTCTACTGAGTGAGCGTAATCGGCACCTTGAAACCAAACCCCGAGCCTCAGGCAGCAGAACGGTGGTGAGTTTTGTTGGCATTCCTAGATTTATCAAGGATCTGCAGGAGTCTTGTAATTCCAGCACGTGGAGTGAGCCTGCAGGTGCGATCTGCCCCAATGGTCCACAGCTCCACTCACGAACAGAATGGCCATGGCACGATTGACAGACAGACAAGCCACGCAGCACAGCACCCTTCCTCAGCTCTGGACAGAGGGCAGCCGTGGACAGAGGGCAGCCGCCTTCCAGGGAGCCTCACTTGGGAGCAAGTCTTCATTTCTGTTTGATTCTTAAACGCCACCTGCAGAGTTCTGACTTAACTCTGACTGATGTGGGGCAAGGCTCCCTTTGTCTCCATGTCACATGCCCCCCCCCCGCCTTCCCCAAAGCGATCATTCTCATGTTTTTGACGTGTGTCCTTTTATTTTAAGTCGGTTGTTAGAAAATGTAGAACATTACAGGTGTACATTTTTTTTTTACTGACATTTAATTCACAAACCATAAATTGTTATTTTTAAAGTGTTCAATTTCACAGGTTTTTAGTGTATTCAGTTAAGCAACCTGCAGTGTGATCTAAGTTTAAAATGTTGTCATCTCAGGGAAGAAACCTTGTCCCCATTAGTGGCCCTTCACCTATCCCCTGCACCTGGCTGCTGGCAACCATTCGTTTTCTTTTCATTTCTATTGATTTGCATATTCCGGACATTGCATATACATGGAATCAACAATAGGTGATCTTCTGTGACTGGTGTCTTCTTGGGTTCATCTATGTTGTGGCAGGAGTCGGAGTGTCATTCCCTCGTATGACCGAATACGAACATCCCAGTGTATAGAAATGCCACATTTTGTTTATTATGGTAAATTTCATCCATCGTGGACATTGGAGTCCTTTCCACTTTGTGAGTGTTATGGAAAAGGCTTCTGTGGACATTGTGTACCAGGTTTCGTGTGGACATATGCTTTCATGTCTCTTCGATGTCCACGCCGCAGTGGGTGTGCAGGGACCTGTGGTTGGCCTGCAGAGCTGCAGGGGGAGGTATGATAACCGGGTGAGTTCCAACGACCCAAAATACTCTGTCCTTGCCGACATCCAGCATTTGTCTCGAATAAACACTGCACGGATTGTTGCAAGCCTTTGGTTAGTTTCCAGAGTTCTGAAAGAGTAGATTTTGACTATTTCTGTTGGTGCTCTCCTGGCATCCGTGGAGTCTCCCTCCCTCCGTCCGCTGGCTCTGTTCCATCAAGATGCTTGTATATGGGGCACAATGACAGCTTCCGGGCTGTTCCTTGTTTTGTGTTAATTTCTTTGCTTTTAAGCCCAATTAATGTTACTTCCAGAACTTTGCTTCTGACTGGTGCCTACTATTCCAGAGACCAGCTTGTTCAATTATATCATACTCCCCAACGTGACAGAAAGATACCCTAATTGGGGCCCTTGTCGTGATCTGAGGGAGTTTCCACTGAAATATTTTTCCTTCTGCAGTAAGCTCACACTCAGCCTTTCTTCATTTTCCTTTATCCATTTGTTGGGAGCTGTCTTTATTAGGTAAAATTTGCATTCATTAAAATTTCCCAATTTAAGAAGACAATTGGACGGGTTTTGAATAATGTAGAACACAGTCCTGGAAGCACCATCACAATCATAATATAAAATATCTTATCAACAAAACCAGTTTCCTCCTGCCCCTTTACAGTCAATTCCTTCCCTCACAGCCCAGCCCTGGGGAGTCATTGTTCTACTTTCCATCACAGTCATTCATTTGGTCTTAAACAGAATTTCATATAAATGGAATCATGAAGTCTGTATCCTTTTGTCGATAGCCCCTTTGTTTTAGTAAAATGCCCTTGAGTTCCATCAGTATTGTTGTGTGTACCCGTGGTTTATTCCCTTAGATTACCCTGTGGAATTCCACTGTGGTCTGTAGAACGGTTTGTTTATCCCCTCAACAGTGGAAGGGCATTTGGGTTATTTCCCATTTTCGGCTATTTGTGAATAAAGCTGTGAACATTCATGTATAGGTAATTCTGTGGACAGAACTTTCATTTCTTTGGGAAGTAAATTAGAAGAATGGATGGTCATATGGTCGTTTGGCTTTATAAGAAGCTGGCACATATTGGCTATGATGTTGCATAGATTTTGTGAATTTATTTGCATCTGTAACTTCTCTGGCAGAGAGACCTCGCAGATCTCGCGCCGCTTTATTATTAGGCTGCTTGCCTTCCTGTTATTGAATTACAAGATTTCTAAATACGTATTGTCAAATGTTTTTTGCAAATAATTTTTTTCCAGCACATGGCTGGTATAATTTTCTTAATGGCCTTAATAGTGTCTTTTGAAGACCAAAGTGTTTTAATTTTGATGAAGCTACCTTATCCATTTTTGCCATTTATGATTTTGCTTTTCATGCCCTGTTGAAGACATTTTGTCTCACCCAAGGTCATCAAGGGTTTTCCCTGTGCTTGTTTCTAGAAATCTGATGGTTTTCTTGCATTTAGTTCTGTACTGCGTTTCATGTTAAATTTTATACATCGTGTGAAGTTCTGGAATCACTTTTTTTTATGTGGTTATCAGTTGTACCTGCACAATATATTGAGATGATGATCGTGTCTCCATTGAGTTGTCTTTACTTGTGTCTTTGTTGAAAACCCTTTGGCTATTTATGTGTGAGTCTATCTTGGACTCTGTTCTGCTCTGTTGATCTTTTGATCTATTTGACTACTTTTACACCATTATTGTGCTGTCTTTATTACTGTAGCTTTATAGAAGGTCTTAAAATCAGATTCAGATTTTTTCTTTAAAATTGTCTTGGCTAGTTTGGGTTCTTTGCATTTCAATATAAATTTTAGAATGAGCTTGTCAAGTTGTACAGAAAATCCATCTGGGATATTGATTGGGATTGCATTGAATCCGTAGATAATTTTGGGGAAAACTGACATGTTACTAATGTCAAGTCATTAATATATTTGCATGCACAGATTTCCATTTATTTAGGTCTTTTGAAACTCTTCATACCGTGTTTTATGGCTTTCAGTTTTAAAGTGTTACACATTTTATATGCTTATTCTTTCATTCACATTTTTAATAACATTATAAATGTTTTTTGAATTTTAAAATTCAATTTCAATTCCAATTCCACTTGCTTCCTGTTAGTCTATAGAAATATGATTTATTTTTGTGCATTGACTTTTTATCATACTACCTTGCTCAACTGACTCATTAATTTTAGTAGCTTTTCCCTAGATTTCTATACAGATGATCACATCATCTACAAATAAAGGCAGGTGATCTTGAGTCTGTGATTTCAAGTAGGAGGTATGAATGAGACTGAAACTTTCAGAAACAGACTTTCTCTAAAAGAAGTAAAGCTCAGAAATGGCAAGTCAAGTGGAGAACGTGAGGGCAGAGATGACTGCTTTGCTGTCCGTGGTTCTCATGTATTCGACTGACTGAGGAAGGATCTAGAAAAATATGGATGGTCTGTCCCACTTGAGACAAACTAAGCCAGGATGCCTGGGTGTGGGGCCTAGACATCAGTATGTCATAAAGGCGACTGCAGTGAATACCGTGTACAACTCCGACGAGTGCCGCTTTGCTAGCCCTGTTACGATGATCCTGACTTCTCCCACCAGAAATAGCCCCCATGGGCGGTGTTCCTGGAGTGTAGACTACCCACATGGAAGTGTACACAGACAGGCAGCATGGCATAGGACTGTGGGATTCCTAAAACCTTCAGATTGTTGGAATTGATCTGAGGAGCTGGGGCGTGGTTGGGATTGACTTCAAGCTTAATAATTGGGAAGTGTCCGTGAATGTGTGCTGAGTGTGTTTAGGACTGTGGGCCGGTGCCCTGGGGTCTGACACTGGTAGATGAAGGAACGTGGTTGCTCCTTTGTAAACTGGCTCGTATGAATTTTATCAGGACATGTGTCATCTCTGATCAGCAGTACTGTTGTAGTAGTCCCATGTGGTAAAGGATCTACTTCTGTTATCTTCCAAGGTTTAGTGAAGCTCAAATAAAATAAACCATATAAAAGCATTTATGAACTCATGAAAAGGAGGGAGACCACAAATCTGTTGAGTATATTGTATGTTTTTAGATAAAATAACGTACAGTTGATCCTTGAACAACACAGGTTTGAACTGTGTGGGTGCACTTGTGTGTGGATTTTTTCTGATGAATACATTGTGGTACTGCAAATATATTTCTTCTTCCTTAGGAGTTTCTTTCTTTCTTTCTTTCCTTTTTTTTTTTTTTTTTTTAAAGTAGGCTTCATGCCTAGCATGGAGCCCAACGTGAGGCTTGAACTCACGACCCTGAGGTTATCAAGACCTGGGCTGAGACCAAGAGTCAGATGCCCAACCTGCTGAGCCACTCAGGCATCCCTTCCTTAGGATTTTCTTAATATCATTTTCTTTTCTCTAGCCTGCTTTCTTCTAAGAATACAGAATATAATACATATAAAATATGTGTTAATTGGGCTGTTTATGTTATTGGTATGGCACCTGCAGTAGGCTATTTGCAGCTAAATTTTGGGGGAACCAAAATTATACATGTATTTGCATTATGAGGTGGGGTCAGTGCCCCAAGTCTTATGTTGTTCAAGGGTTCAACTATAATTTATTCCCAAATTAGGATACATATAATGGTATCTTCAGAAATTAGGACGTACACAGGTTTCAGTTTTCTTAATGAAAAAACTGTAGAGAAAAAAACTGAAAGTGAAATGGATATGTTTTCTCCTTTGCATCTTATTAGTGTAATCTTTCTATATAGTTGACTCTCCTTGGCTTTCCTCCGTCACGCCAATCCACGGCAATATTAGTCACGTGCAAAATCAAGCTGTGCTGTGGGATTTTGTGGTATGGCATGAGATATTTATAGCTCATGGAGATCTTAGATGAAGCTTTTGCTCTGACCTGCAATCCTTTTTAAACATTCAATAAAATTTAGCCAAGTAAGCATATCTACAGTGAACTATGTGGAAGTCCCATGGGCACCATTGGGAAGAAATCCTGTGCAGCCTTGATGCATTTTCTGCTTCTCATTCTGTTACAGAGAACTGAAGTCTACTGAGAGGTTAAGCAAATCCTGTGAATCCATCCCTAGTCATGGGCTGGGCAGTAAGGATGGAGGTCTGGTGGTCCGTCTGGCACTTGTCCCGATGTAATTATGGTAGCTCCAGGGTCAGCTACCAGATGGGCCTTGGCAAGTGACAGGGGTCACCTGGACCAGTCTCAGGGATGGCTGATACGCTGTGGTACATGTGTGCCTGTGTGTTTATGGGTGCATGCATGGACGTGTGTAGGTGCGTGCATGCGTGTGCACAAACGGTGTGTAGCGGGAGGACGGTCTGGTCTCCTGTGTCGTTGGGCAGATGGGGGGGTTGTTCATGTGCTCTGAGGATTCTTACTGGTGACCCACTGACTGAGTGAGGGCTGCAGAGCATTTATTGTCTCCATGAAAAAGTTAGTTTAGTTTTGGGCAGTGTTCATTTTTTACTTACGAGCTCTAATGCTGGTCATGGTCTACATTCGGTTCTAGAGGATAGGACTTCGTAGGCAGAGGCTGATGTATGTTCATTTCGGGAGCTTTGAACTGTTTTGCCCGATTAGGCCTTGTCTAGCCCAGTTAGGCGTGCATACGACCATCAAGCAAGTGTGTCACCGACCGAGAGTTGGAAGGTGGATTACCTTTGCTGAAAAGGATCTGGAAAGGATTGGCTCATTGGAGGCTGATCGGCCTGAGAAAGCTTCAGACCATTGGGTGACAAGTCAGCTCCCCTCCAAGCAGTGCCGTGGGCTTCTTCTGTCTCGGGCCAGGCAGAAGCCCTCAGTGGACCAGAGTGAAAGGCCGCAGCTTGGACTTTGGACAGGTAAGCCACTAGTACCTGTCACAGGAGGCTTTGTCCTGGCAGTGGGTTGATTCAAGGGTGTAGCTGATGCTGGGGGGTGGGGAGGGGTGTCTGCATACCGCACTCTGGTGCCGGTCCCTGCGTTGGCTCACGTGGAAGCATGACCTTAGGGCTGAGTATTTTCAAACATTCAGTTCCTAGAGGAGGAGGTTGTTTGATTTTCTGGCTTCTTCCTTGGTGATCCCTCCTAACCCCAAAATGAAGGAGAGGGATTGGTTGGATGTTTCTAAGATCCCCATCAGCTTTCAGACACGTTTTCTGGTTCAGAATCATGAGTGTGTGGGAATGTCTGCGTGTGAGGAAGAGAGGACCAGAACACACGCACGCACGCCTGCACACACGTACACACACGCACGCACGCCTGCACACACGTACACACACGCATGCACGCACGCCTGCACACACGTACACGGAGTACTCAAATACACCGAAGCCAGAAAATGGTCCTCCATTCCTCCTTTCTCTTAACTGTTCCGTTGGTCCCCAGGGCTCTTTACTCCAGCTCTCTGCCTAAGGGTCAGTTGCGAAAAGCCCGAACATCATGTCCTTTGTCTCACGTCCTGTCTCACTCCGGGGGCATTTTGTTCACCCTGAGATCCAGGACCCCGTGACCAGAGACTCTGGTCTGAAGCCGCCCCTGCTTACTGGGCGCTCGCTCTGCTCGCAGTCCAGCAGGAGACAGGAGTGCTTAGCGCAGCAGACCAGAACTGAGCCCTCGTGGGGCTCGCTAACTTGTCACTCTGGGGGATGTTATTGCTGGAGATGAAGCTAATCCTTCCTAATGCACCGACCCTTCAACCGTGTCCACAGGAGGGGTCATATTTGGATTAACACTTTTGAATCGTCTTTCAGGGAATTCAATTCAGTTAATCAACATTCCTCTTTATTTAGCAAACACTTAATACGTACTGTGTGTCAGACATAGAGGAGGCCCGGGGGGTGACCGCAGGGCTCAAGATCCCAGTCCACAGTGAGAGGACCAAGCTTGCGAGACTGGAACAATTCAGGTGCATATCCAAGTAAAAGAAGAAATACCAGGTGTAAAAAAAGCAAGGATTCTTAGCTTTACAGAAGAAGTATTTCACTTATGAAAGGAGTCATCTAGGAGACCACCCTTAGGCACAGATCTAGAGAACAGATCATTGGGAAGATAGGACCAAAAAAAAAAATGCCCCACAAAGTGTCTGGGAACTTTAGCCTATAGAGACTTTTCAGACTCTCTCTTAGAGAAATTTTACCAAAAGGTTATCTTTCAGGAAAATGGGGATCATTTTACCCAGAAGCCTTGCAAGTTTCGGAGCAAAGTCTTGTGGTTGTGGGTCTGCAGGGAATTTAGGCAGCTTGAATTAAAAGAGAAAATATGGTACACTTTCCAAAAAAATACTGCACTGACAGTTCTCTTTACCTAGTAAAGTAAGCCATACCCAACATTTTCCTGTAAGGCCTTGGTCAAAATAGGAGTTTTCTTATACTTCTGGCTCAACATCAAGATCCTAAAAGCATAAATAGATGTTAAGATAATAATTTTAAGTCTTCATTGAATATCCTTTAAAAACAGAGAAAAGCAATAGAGAAGTGGAGGCTTTGGAGTCAAAATACCTGAAGTCAAATAACGGGTCTCCCACTCACCAGATGTGTGAGCTGGGGAAATTTACACAGCTTCCCAGGCTCAGGTCCCTCATCTATAAAATGGGGACAATAATAGAATCTACTTTACAGAGATGTTACGAGAATTAACAAGTTAGTGCCTGGAAAGCTCTTGAACAAGGGCTCAGCATATAGGGGATTTTCAGTGAATTTCGTTTACTTTTTTTTTTTGTTATGGTTATGACCAACAATGTGCAAGGTGTTGGGGGGGTGCTTGGACATGGGAGTGGGGACCCTGCAGGTAAGGTTGCCGCAAATACGCGTAAGCCGTGACCGGAAGTCAGTGTTTCTGGAAGAAAGACAAGTCGAGGCCCCTGTGGGAGAGAGGACAAAGTAGAATATGGAGGACCTTTGGAGCCTGCGGGGTCTCGGGTCCTAGCTGTGGGGACGTCTCTCTGAAAGACAACAGGGAGGAAACCTGACCTGACCAACAGCGTCAAAAACCGGCGCGTTCCACCTTCTCAACAGCTCACCACAGCCTCAGGTGAGCTCTCCCTCCTGGGATACAAAGGTAGGCACCCAGGTGCTCTGGTAAGAGTGCATTTAACACCAATCATAACAGCTAAAGTATTTTGTGAAAAACAGCAAGAACTTCAGCTTCAGTGGAAAAATATCTTAGAACTAATTTGATAGTGAAAGTGAAAGATCTGATGTTTCACCAGGTCAGGAGCAGGAGAAACCGTTTTCATGGCAAATGAGGAAAAATGGTTAGCATTGTCAAAAGCCGAGCTGTTTGGAAGTCATGATAGGGCCTTAAGGACCACCGTCTGAAAGGGAGGCGGGTTGTGGGGACCTGCGGCTGTCCGGTGGGTGTGCTGTGAGAGTTGTAAGGGGAAGGGAGGGGTGTCAGGGCTGCGAGCTGGGTCTCCCCAGGCAGACCCGTCACCCCTGCCTCCCAGACCTCTTACTTCCCTGCACAGCTGTGTGGCTTCTGGTCCTTTCTCATGTCACCAATGTGCCTTAAATAGAGAAATCTTCGAGTTTACTCTCCTTTTCCCTTTCTGGCCCCTGTTCTCCTTACTGCCCAAAGCCTCGTGTGGCAGCATGGGCTCAAGCGGCACCATCATGCTGTCACAGAGCTGGACCATGGCCGCACCTTCGTAGGAGGGTCACCGGGAGACGTAGTGATGGGCTGAGAAGGCGCGAGTCATTCTAGGGAAGAGGAGGCATGCACCTGCGGGTGACAGCCAGCCCTCTGCGCCACCATCGGACTGCCCTGCTCTTAGATCACGTGTATTGTACAGGCTCCCAGGAGCATCCATCTCACGTTTATCGGCTCTTTGAGGTAAGAGTTGTGATTTGTTTATCTTTGCTTTCTCAGAGCCGCATCGTTTCTTACAAGTGGCAATTACACACACACACGCACACATGTACACACACGCATGCAGTTTACAGATGAAATTTTGGGCAAGGCATTAGATCTCTGAGTATTATTCACACAGTGAGTTTGTGGCTCAACCAGGATGGGAAACCGGGTCTCTTAATTCTTAAGTCAGAGCCTTTTCTCCTTATGTGTCTGTGGTTACAATCTCATCTGTACAGTGACTTAAGAATTCAAGAAGTCTTTATTGTAAAGTGCTAAGGAAAGACTCTCCCTAGGACCAGCTATCCAGGGAACACCAGCAGAAATCAAAGCAAACATGAGGACAGGTGGGAGCCCAGGAAGGGGAGGTGTACCTGAGTTCTGTTGTCATTGCCCTTCAAATCCTGAGATCCTGAGAAGCAGTCAGACTCCTTGAGCATAATACCGCCTCCGAGCAGGTGCTGCTCTTGGGGGATTATTCTCATTGTTCTATTGCAGCAAGATGAACATTATGGAAATACAGACTACGGTTCCACTGGTTCTCGCATGTGCATACCTGGATTAGGAAAGGGACTGATAGGCAGAATGCCACATACAGACACCGTTTGCTGGATCCGTTTTGTTCTTCCTTCCGTGAATTCTCCCATGAGGGCTTTACTGTTTGAAAATTCAAGCTCTCTCACTGTAAACTTTTTAGATGTAGCTCTGAGTTCTGATCTCATTTTTGGCTTCTGGGACACCCTACCCTTAAGAGCAAAGCTGCGATCCGTGGCGAAGAAGTTTGAGTGCTTAGCCCTGGGCTCTTGGGAGGAGTGAACACTGGCCCTGTGCACACGCAGTGTCCTCACCTCTTCTGATGAGAATGGAAATCCACGTTCAAAGTGCACTGTGCCTTCCCTTGGCCACGCGGATCTCACGACGGGGCCGGGGGCCTTGAAAGGGAACAGAGTGACCCTGAGGAGGCGGGGGAACTGTGGAGCCGGGCCAGGTTGTCTCTCTGCTGGAGGGTGGTTTCCTTCCTGCTCTGCCTCCCTTCCCTGACTTGTGAGTCGCCTTACAGGGAACGTGGTAGCCGATGGTGTCCGCACATCACCCTCTCCATCTCCAGCTCTACACACGGAGGGCTGCTTCTGTCCCATGGAGACCAAAGCCACCAGTCCCCGGGTGGCCCAGGGCCAGTGGCCGGTGGCTGTGGGGACATCGATGTCCTCATTCCCAGCTTCACAGTCCTCCGCCCACACTCCAGGCCAGAGGGCAGTGATCTCGCCTTTTACCGACAGGAGGGGCTGTGGGTTTGTCCTATCATTTCTTTAGTTTACTTTTGCGCTCAAGAGATGGTTTTGACAGGCACTTGCCACATCCCGTGGGAAACCAAACATTCCCTCTTCGAGTAGAGGTTTGAGCGGATTAGCAGAAAAGGGAGAAAAGAGACGACATAACCTTTTGAGGAATAAACTAAATGCCTTAGACATGGCATTTGACGATTTGGGGTGGATGGAAAAATGAATTCATATCACTCTGAAGTTGGTGATATTGTGATTCTGGCACAGTATATATTTTACTGCAAGTACCTGAAGGAAAATGCTTTTTTTTTTTTTTTTTTTTTGAGTCTATAAACTGTCCTTCAAGGGAGAATCTTCGTTGAAGAAAAAAATGAAAGATGTTAATAGGCCATCTGTAGCTGTCTCTCACTTCCAGGCCTCTGAGGAATCACAGAGGTAAATACTGACTTCTCTTTCAAAGCGAAACATTCAGTACATTGTTTAGAAACTCTCCAAAGAGGGAAAGGGGAGAAGTCCCCTGGCTCCGCTGGCTGCATGGGTGGTGTCTGAGCCATCTCCCTTCTTTTTTATTTATTTATTTATTTTTTCTTAGGTTCAGTTAGCCACTGCATAGTATACATTATTAGTTTCTGATGTAGTGTTCAACGATTCGTTAGTTGTGTATAACATCCAGTGCTCTTCCTACTGCCCTGTTACCCCATGCGCCCGCCCCCTCCCCTCTGAAGCCCTCAGTGTGGTTCCTGGAGTCAAGAGTCTCTCCTGGTTCGTCTCCCCCTCCGATTCCCCCCCCTTCATTTCTCCCTTCCTTCTCCTAATGTCCTCCATGGTATTCCTTATGTTCCACAAATAAGTGAAACCATATGATAACTGACTTTCTCTGCTTGACTTATATCACTTAGCATCATCTCCTCCAGTCCCATCCATGTGGATGTACAAGTTGGGTATTCATGCTTTCTGATGGCTGAGTCATCTTCCATGGTATATATGGACCACATCTTCTTTATCCATTCATCTGGTGAAGGGCATCTCGGCTCTTTCCACAGTTTGGCTATTGTGGACACTGCTGCTATGAACACTGGGGTGCATGTGCCCCTTCTTTTCACTACATCTGTGTCTTTGGGGTAAATACCCAGGAGTGCAATTGCTGGGTCGTAGGGTAGCTCTATTCTTAACATCTTGAGGAACCTCCACACTGTTTTCCAGAGTGGCTGCACCGGCTTGCATTCCCACCAACAGTGTAGGAGGGTTCCCCTTTCTCCACATCCCCGCCAACACTTGTTGTTTCCTGCCTTGTCAGTTTTTGCCATTCTAACTGGTCTGAGGTGGTGTCTCAATGTGGTTTTGATTTGAATTTCCCTGATGGCTAGCGACGTTGAACATTTTTTCATGTGTCTGTTGGCCGTTTGTATGTCTTTTTTGACCACTTTCCATCCCAGTCCCCAATGGAAACAGAAAATAAACACACTTGTCATTCTCTAAAGACGTCTTCATGTACAAATTGCTCTTAAACTCATCCCACACAATCATGTCTTCCTCAGCCATTCTCAGTGCCTCTGGTCGGTTTGTCTAACTGGAGAGACAAGTTATCTTATAGATTTTTTTACAGCTTCCTCCAAACTCCTACCAGGATCCATCCATCTTATTTCTGCGGGTCCCAAACTGAACACGGTCTTTTTAATTAGGATGGGATCCAGCCGGGCATTTGCTTTGATCTTGCAGATCTGAAAATGTGCCCTGAAGAAAAGATTGGGCAAATAGAGAGCTTTGACCTCCTTGTCTCAGTCCAAACTTGAAAGGAATCAGACGATCACCCAAAGCCAGGAGCCGAGAACCACAACCATCACCCTGGGATTGAGTGCCGTCTTGGTCAAGGTTAATGAGATGCCGCGACATTAAATTCAGCTTTAGCAAGAGTCACGGGTGAACTTTTCTCTTTAAAATCCTGCAAGTTCTTAATTTTGCATGCATAGGTGAATTTATACGGAAACTTCTGTAGAGGATTTAAATTTCAGCAAGAAATTGTTCTTATGAGGAAAACCGATCAGGTGGTTTGTAAGTTCTTGGGGTGAAGGGCATTAATGCCTCATATTTCTCTTTGTCCTATAGAACACCTTGCACAGAGACGGGCTCACAGAAGTGTTCACAAGCTTTGCCAAATCATTTAATTTGAATGAAACTTTAGAAAAAAGAAAAAAAAAAGACTTACTATAAGTGATAAGTGTGTTTCTAGTAAAGTCACCTTATCCCAGAGTAAGGTTTGTTTGGTTTGGATTGATTGGTTTAATTTTTGGCAGGCGCAGGTCATTTAGAAAATAAACATACATTTTTTATTCAGATGTCATTCATTTTTGGTGAAAGTTGTAAGGCACCAGGCTGTAAGATTTCATACCTTTGAGTTTCACGGCATTTCTCCTGCTGATTCGTTCATGATTAGAAAGGAAAAAAAAAAAAAAAACTCTCAACAACAAGGGGTAGATTGTAATAAAAATTGTTGTTTTTAAAAGCTTCCCATTAATGCACTGCTCAACTCAAGAAGGCTCCTGGTATAGTTACTGTGGCTTAAATGCCTTTTCATTACGATGAATTGCTACCTATCAGTCTGCCTTTGTGAGCTGAGCAGGTTTAAAAAAATCATCCTTAAGCAGGTAATGTTTCGCGTAGTCTTAGAACAGATCTCCTCCTGGAAGCTTATTCCTCCTCATCGGGGAGGAGGTGAGGAAAGACTCCCAATCCCGTCTGCAGAGAAGTGTCTCCTTGGTAATTTCCACACACAATTAAACCGGGTAAGGGATGAAGTCAGACCCTCTTTTTTTTTTTTTTTTTCCTGCCCTTGGGGAACTAAACCAAATATCAGCCATATTCCATTTCTGTTGGGCTTCATTGCTTCGTCTCCTAAGCTCAGAACCTTGACATTGGTCTGGGAGCAGCGGCAGGTGGAGTGGTGGTTGGGTCTGAGCTCCAACCTTCCTTCCCAGGGTGGGTTGTCCCAGGGCCTGGCAGTGAGTCCTGACACTCTGGGCCTCGGGAGGACGGGCAGGGCTTTCTGCATCTGCCTCCCCTTGTACCATTGATTTGTTGTCTGATTTAAATACAGAGTTCAATATGTAGGTGTGTAAGTGCAGCATAAATAAAAGGGTGTCCTCCTTCAGAGCCAACGGCCTCCGTCCGGGGAGCTGCTGTAATTTATGGGGAGGGAGGCAGCATGTGGGGTGCTTTGTCACTGGCCAGTGTGGAGCTGGTCAGAGAGATGAGCTCGGGGGCAGCGGGCGTGGGGGTGGGGAAGGGAAGACAGGAGGCGCCATGGGACCAAATTGGGGCACGGGGACCTGAACCCTGGAAGCCAATCCCAAAGCGCATCAGGAGCTGCTCAGCCTCTGCCCCCTAATTACCCTCTGTCCCTGGAGGATCCCAGAGAGCGAGGGTGGGATTTTTCTCGGTGAACTTCATCTTCGGTGGGTGGCTTTTTCCCTGTGCGCTCTTTCCCTTGGCGGGGGAAGGGGAGGGCACGAGAGGGCGATGCGTCAAACTGAGGGTGGCCAGAAGCTGGCGGCCCGGAGGGCGGGCGACGCCAGAGCTCCCCAGGAGTCATGCTGGTGAGCTGTGCCGACAGGCATGGCCATTATGTCCCTCCTGATTGCAGCCCATCTGAACGTGGCTACCACTGTGTCCTGCAGCTTCCCCGGCCTGCCGGTAAGGGAGGGTGTGTGGCTGTGAGTGTGGGTGTGTGTGCGTGAAGGCGGGAGATGGACAGAATTACCTTTATTCATCTGGGATGAGGATGGAGGTTTGCTCTTCGTTTTGAGTGTTCCAAGTTCTGACGTCAGCCAGCCTTTTCCAAACTTGACTGTCGCCATGATTGCCGGGGGGGCCAAGAGGGAGAGGGGTCAGGGGGGAGGTCTTTGCCAGTGCCCCAGGCAGGGAGGGGCCTGGGGATGGTCTCGGTGAGGAAGCCCGGGGACCTGGGAGGAGGGAGAGCTGGGGCCTCTGTCCTGCTCTCTTGCTGTCCGGATGGGCAGGTGCAGAGGGGGGGACATGCTTCCTAACATGGGCGGGATATCGGGAAATGAGGAGTTTCCAGGACTCCAGCAGACAGGGGAATAAATGAACCCCGGAAATGCGGTCTCCACGAACTCCGAATTACTATGGAGACGGCATCGCTTGCCCAAGCACAAAGAGGAGGGGTCGGCAGAAGGCGTGGTGGGTGGGATGCACCAAAGCAAGTGGCCAGCCGTGGGTGGCAGGGCTGGGGGATGGACAGCTGCTCAACTCATTAAATGGGGATTTCTTTGCCCAGAAAAAGTAAAGCAGCATTCTCACCTGGTGGGTGAGGTGGCGTGTGTGTTCTGATAGGAGCCTCCCCTTCCCTTTCACGGAAGTCAGCAGCCGGAGGGAAGGATCCCGGCGAGGTGGGGCTGCAAGTGGCCGAGTGTGGGGTGAGGTGCCGCCCAGTGCTGTTTGAGTGAGTGCGGGAGAGCCTGCGAGTATGTCCGTGGGAACACACGCGTGCACGTGTGCAGAGCACTGGAGTGTGGGAGTAAGTGTGAGCAGGCAGGTGGACATCAGGGGCAGGAGAATTCCCCTTGTCTTGAATTGTGGTAATTGTGGCGGGGGACTGGCTGTGGGGCCCTCCCGCCAGACACCGTCTCCAGTGTGTTACCTATAGAGTGACAGAGCCGAGGGCCTCAGAGCAAAGCAGTCAGTCTGTGTGCGTTTAACACACAATTTTATTTTCTTTATTGATTTTTGGAAGGTTGAATTTTTTTTCAGCTTTTTTGAGGTGTCGTTGCCATACGATATCGTGTAAATGTAAGGTGTACAGCGGTGATCTGATGTCCCTGTGTCTCTTGTGAGGGGATCACCACAGTGGGGGTCATCAAGCCCTCTGTCACCTCACAGGATCACCATTTGTTTCCTAACACATAATTTTAAAACTCAGTGAAGAACCCTGGAGGAAGGAATGACTTCCAAGCTTAGTAAGCCTTGGAAAGAGAGTGTTGGAGTTCCGTTTTAGGATGTTCCATTATTTGCCAAAAGCTGATTCAGATTTTATGTCCGCTCTGGGTTATTGAACTCCTGAGGATGTTTGTGGGCACAAAATGTCAGGATACAGAACTCACAGAGAATGTGCAACAGTCCCTATAGCGGTAGGAAAAATGGTTCCTGAAACGCTGGAGAAAGAAGTCAACGTTTGCAGAGCAGAGATACAGAAGGAAAGCCAGCGGCTGACCTGAGGGCAGGGCACTGTGGTTAGGGTCCACCCCTGGAACAGATCGGGGGAGGAAGGAAGCCCACACAGTGGTTGGAAAAGCGATAGAGCTCACTGCGTTTTGAGGGGGGCATTGTGATGACCCCATATCTGCCTCTTCCATTAGGGAATCAAGGACTTAAAAATATATTTATTTTAGAGTGATCTTTTTGGTGTTGTTTTTTTTTTAAATAATAACGAAAAAACCCTCAAGTTCCTGTTTACTGTTTTTCCTGAATCCAGTAGTTTACATTCTTACAAGAAAGTAAACATTCAAGCAAAGCTATAAAAATTCCCCTGTAAGTTTTTAGTAACTATGGCAATAAAAATAATTTATTTGTAGTTAAAAAAATGAACGCTGAACATTTTTTTAAAAGATTTGGTTTTCTGCCATGAGGCTCTGTAGTCTTCTGGCCTGAGTTAAACTCAGGTGCATTTACTGGGAGCCTCTGGGCATATTTATTTTATCCAACTCCGTAGGTGCTCATTCAGTGCCTGAGGGACCCGTTTTGAAGACATAGCCCCCGTGAGTCATTCCCTGCCCGTCAGGCAGCAGTCTGTGATGGACGCACTGACGCCAGCACCAACTCATGCCCGAAAGTTCTGTTAACTTGCCAACCCTAGAGCTGCTTCTCCAGCATCCCGTCCTCAGTCCTTCCGCTGGCTTGTCCTCTCTCTCCCTCTCTCTCTCATTTCACATGTGTGTGTATATTCATATATGAATGAATGTATTCATTTCACATTTATGATATTCATGGATGAATATCATGAATGAATACATCCAGTCGTGTATGTGTGTGCGCATATTTTCGTGATACGAATGATTATATATACATGAGACTATGCGCACACACATACACTACATACAGTAGGGCTTTCAAGAGTGTTGATTTGATGAGTAGATGAGTGCATGTCAGCTGAAACAATGGATCCAGCACCAAGATCGAACCTGCCGTCTTCCAGACACCCCTTTGGTCTGTCCTTCTGTGACTTTCTCAAGGTTGACATTGACATTTATTCAGACTTTATTTCACTTAAATAAAAAATACTGTGTGGGAGTGATCTGCCCAGAGCCCGGCCCTCCTTAGGAAAGTCTGCCTCGGAGGTTCAGGTTCTCTTCCTGACCAGTGTGTTCCTTGTGGTGTACCAACTTGGGCAGCAAATCACAGCAACCCACAGCTGGCGACTGGAGCACCAAAGCTGTAACTTTGAACACTTGTGTGCACACGTTCCTCTTCTTCACTACGCCCCCTGCCCCTGCACGCAGCTTACTTCATCCTCATGTATGCAAAGGTAATAGGGCAACAGAGGCTAAAAACACATTGTGTGACTTTTTGCCGGAGTCAGACCATCTCAGTGACCTCATCCATTCATTCTTCCACCTTTGCTGGAGTAGGGCTCATCAGTCTTTATCTCCCCAAGATCCCTCTGGGGCTGGTTCTAAACCACACTGAAAATAGATCACAGTTAATCTTAAGCCCATCTTTCTCAGCCACCCAGCACATCCCCTCCCTGCACCGGGGCAGCCCCTCATGCCCCAGTTCCAGGCGATCTCTGCTAAGACGTTCACTGTAAATGTTCTAGGAGCTTTGGGGTAAGTGCGACGTCCTATCAGTTGATCTTCCAGCAGGGGATTCTTGCAGAGCTGATGGGTCAGTGAGCTGACGTTATAGAATCATGCTATGCGATGCTAGATCTGAAAGGGGCCCTGGAGACACGTATTTCAGCTCTTCCCTCTTACAGGTGGAGCTAAAGAGCTCTTTGGGTTGTGTGATGTGAATTCGAATGCCGACCCTCACTAACCGCAGCTTTTGCTGTGTTTCCCGCAGCATGCCGCCTCTTCCCGGAAGAGACTCAAAGGAACAAAATTCTAATGAGGGAATAAAAAAGTGTGACAGATATGTTTAGGAAGGCAGTCCTTCTCTCAAATCATACCACAATAGCAACTTCTCTGCCTGCCCACGGAGCCAGCTCCATCCGTTTTCAATAAAACTTCAGCCGTAATGTTCAAGGAATAATGGGGTGTGTGATGGGGCCCTGGATTCAAGTTCCCTAGGGGCTGATTTTTAAATCGTTTTTGTATCCAGCATTAACTTTATTGTTAGCTCTTTTAGGTATGTCTGAGATATAACTATTGGGCCCTGGTTCGTGGAGTCTGGGAGAGCTGTGCATGTGATGAAGACAGACGGTGGGTTTAGATGTGGAGGAGACGCAGGGCTGCATCGATCTGGCTGTATCTCTAACGATCCCAAACACCTGTTAGAAGTTGCCCGTAAGTCAGTGATCTAAACTGGTTTTTCTGGTGCTTGTTTGTATTAAAAACTCCTTCCTAAAAATCGAATTTCATGGGAATTCTGATTTGTTGTGGAGTTAATTTTTTTCCTAAATGAAATCAAGTCAAAAGTAATATTGACTTCAGGTATGAATTAAGTTTTACTTTCGTGATGCTTATGAAAAAATAAAATTTCCCTGCTCACACTTATCTTCCCTTCCACTTACTTGTTTTTAGGAGATGCTTAGATGCTTTGAATTTGCCCGAGGCAGTCTGTTGGTACTCCTCAGGTGAAATGCGATCCAGCATTAGAGTTGGTTACTTTGAGCCTGACTTTTCCATCTGAGATTTCCAGAAGCTTTGGAAATGCGTGGTCCTTTAAATGAGTACGTAAATCACGGTGGCATCAGCCCCAAGGGAATCTGGGACCAGAGGACCACAGTCTCAGGGTCAGCACCAGGAATGCGATGTTTCATAAGCTGCTCCATAGAAGCCTCTGAGAGAGCTCTTGGCTTCCTAACAGCCAAGGCTGGGGGCGTGGCGGGGGAGTCCTGGATGGGAGCAAGTCCTCCGCTCCCTAGGCATCTCCTGTTGGTGAGACCCAAGGATGATGTCTCCTCTGCGGGGCGCTTGTATGAAGGACTGAAGACAGAGGCAATGGGATGCAGTGACTTAGGGGATGTTGTGCTTGATAACATCTCCCTAATAGGAAAATTTCATGCCGCTTTACTTACAGCGTGCCTTCAGCATATCGACATAAAGCCATTAAATGTAATTCAGAAAAGCAGAAAGAGGAAATAAAAGCACCAGTTGGAAGGTGTAGGTCCTTCACTCCAACCTTGGTCCCACCTCCCTTCAAGACCCAGATGAAGTGTTATTTCCTCCAGGAAGTCTTCTTGGGGGGACTCGGGCCACAGGGATCTTTGTCCCCGCAAACCTCTGTGGCACCTGTTCACCACTTCATCAGTTCACAGCGAGAGGGGCGTTGACAAAAGTTCCGTGTGCCTACACAGCAGTCTCTTCCAGGGCTGGGGTTCTGTCGTGTGTTGTGGTGAAGTCAGGGTCTAGTTCGTTTCCTGGCGTGCGGTGGGCTCTGGGTTTTGTTGCTGTCAATGAGCTCCCACGCGGCCAGGCCGAGGTGGTGTTGGAGAACACAGCCGCCAGACTCAAGATGTACGGTGTACCTGCATCCCCCGAAGCTGCCGGAGCCACATGCCCGCTTTCATCTCATAAGGCATTGGTTTGAAGAGATGCATTGCTTATGGTGAAAATAATAATGTTCAGTGTTTGGCTAATTTTTAAAAATTATTTCTTAAATGTTCTCATTAGCTAACCAATTCCTCTTGTCTCAGAAATACATTAGAGGTACAGAAAGCGTGAGAATTCCTCTTCATTCTTCGAGGCCCAGTGTTTTTTTCGGGAGAGCCTTCCCCGGCCATCCCAGTAGAGACAGACTGGGCCGTCTCCCTCCCCCAGACAACACCCGTGCCTCTCTTTTGGACTCAACCACCTAGGATTAATTGGAACAAGCCATTTTTTGGTGTGTACATAAATGTTTTATAGCTACCATGTGTTATAAATGGTTTGTGGGGAGAAAAAAAACAAAATAGAAACAAGACAAGCCAGAATGTGTATTTTTGCCTTCACACTTGCTACTTTGGTAGTCGTTCGGGTGATTTCCTTAAGAGCCTTTTGGATAGCATTTACGTTTTCAAGTTCTCAATCACTCCCAGTGGGTAATTTTTGCAAATAATCTGGCAAATGACAAAAAGTAATTTGATGCCACAAATAATAAATAAAACATATTGAAAGTGGATGATATAATGATATGAGGTTTGGTTTCCAAAACATAGTTGTCCTATAGGGAAGGAAGCTGGAGGTATCTGTGTGTGCTTCATAAATGCCCCATCGCTTTTGGACTTGGCTGCAACGTGAAAGTGTCCTCATCGTGGCAGGTTCACTGAAAAACGTGGCAGTGTAACTTTTGGGAAGGCAGTATTCTCTGAATTAAAGATGTATAACCCCTCTTGTGCTCATGCCTATAATCACACCAGCTCATCCACTCAGCCACATCGGTGACTCCTTCAGGATGCCCAAATGCTGCACTTGTTTACTATATGAAGTGGAAACCCACACAGCAGTGAAGTCTAGCGTCTCTGTCTCCATCTTCCAAGGTTGAACTGAAGCAAAATGTGGCCATGGAATGAAGCCACTGCACGGAATATCGAAACTGCCACTCCCGAGAGTCACCTTCACCTTGGGATGCTTACTGATCACCTGTCCCCACCAGGCTGGATTTGGGATCGCCATGTCCTCTCTGGCTTTCCTGCCCCAGTGGTGACTTTGGATGTGCTCACCCGAGCAGAGCTGAGACCACGCTGGGAGCCTCATTATTCGGATTCGTTTGTAAACATCCGTGTCCCATTATCTGTTTATCTGGTGAATGAGTGGGTGTTAGGCCTCGGTTGCCCAGCGTAGTCGAGGCCGTGTGAGGAGCTCAGCCTGCCCTTGCCCTCAGCCCAGGGCCTGAGCTGGGTGGTTTTGTACCTGTGCAGTGACATTCTCAAGCAGCATCCTTGCTTTACAATCATGGGGGAGAGCATGCGGTCGTGTCCCCTGGACGTCAGCTCACCGAGTGCACAGTTGGGCCTCAAACATTTGCACAGCTTTGAGGTGTAATCACCTGAGGCCACCTGCCCCATGTGCACAGGTGGTTCAGCCTGCGGTCGGTGCAGAAGGTGCCACACAGGACGGTACTCAGGTCCCAGGAAATTTGTTTCTGGCGTCTTCGCTCACACAGCCTCTTCTCGCCACAGACAGCCTTCTGGTCCTCCAGAGAGGCTCACTGGCTTCCGGCTTCTCTAAATCCATGTTTCAGCCTCTCAGTGCATTAGGTATTTCTGGGTGCCCGCCATGTTCCATGCCATGGAAATAGAGTCACCGTTAGGGGCTGTCAGTTCTTTACACGGGCCTTTTTTATAGTCACATTCGATCCTACTTAATACCACTCTTCAATTTCAGCTTGGTTAGAGAAACAAGATGAAAATGCATTTTTTTTTTTTAAAACTTCTCAAAGATGAAAACTTCTCTTCAAATAGTAGGGAAAATCAGTCTAAGTGATTTTGCTGTGTAATGTTTACAAATGCATTATGCATTTAGCACTTACAACTGCGGTGGATGGGGAATTGGATAGGTTCTGGGCGTGATGTTTCCTTTGAGCACAAATATAGTTTGTGATTGTCAGAACCAGTGAGGAAAATTACTGAAGAACCTAAACATTGTTTCACCAAAATACTTTGACGTTTTCATTTCGAATCAAGATGTTGAAATCCGGTTCCCCCAAAGAGCTGTAAAACTGAAAGCAGACGACAACACCTAGATGCTTCTTCGTTAATTTCATGTTAATGTAAGTCCCGGGCATCTAGAGAAGCTTGAGTTCCTTGTCTCCTGATTGGAAGAATCAATGACTGACTCAATCCCTTCTGTTCTTCAGACACAGCCGCTGAGGCATAGATGTTCTGGATTGGCAGCCTGTGCCCAGGCCCCGTGTGTGCTCAAGTGGGGCAGAACGCCCTTCCTGTGTGCCCGGGGGCCTGGGCCTTGGCCCCTCACAGCACCAGGCAGGCTTAATACCAAGGTTCCAGTCTTGACATCAGAGAAGCGGAGTTTCCTGACCGTGGGAAGCGATTTTGGCTTCAGTGTCTTCTTTATTAAGAAGGTTGTGCCGTAAGAGGAAATATTCACAGTAGCTTACATCTCCTTGGTATTAACAATCTACTTCAGGCACTCTTCTGCGTGTTTTAATTCACTCCCTGCAAACAGACAGCTCCATGACCAGGTACTATGACCTCCCCCTCCGTAGACGAAAGCCTCAGTGTCCTGTCGTGGTCACATGGCCCGTGGGTGGGCCAGGCCGTCGGGCCGGGAGCCCGGGCACTGAACCACACACCACCCGCCACCCGCCGGCGGTGCTCTCGTGAGCTTAGGCCAGACCCAGGGAGCTGACCGAGGAGAGGACGAGGGCAGTCAGGTCGCCGCTTTCATGAAGGGTTCCTTTGGCGGCCACCACGGTCCTCCCAGGATGCCCGAGAGCCCTGCACTCCACCTCTCAGCTCTGCCCTCCTCCCCGCTCCCATGTCCAAAACCATGCCTTCTTTACCTTAGAGGCTCCTGTCTGTCAAGATTTGGAGTGCTTGGTGGCCCTGCTTAGAGATGTCACTCAACACGCTGTGAGGAATGTATGGATCTCAGGTCTTCATAGGCATCAACCAAGAAGCCATCACTGATGGTCAGAACAGTAGCTTGGTAAGTTCCTGTGGAGAGGACACAGCAGTGCTCAACTATTAAGCCGTTTCTTCAGACAAAACCATTAAGGAAGGTCCATAGACAAAACTGCTGCTGAGACTCTTCGGTGGCCCGTGGAGGTATAGACAGAGGTCTGGAGCCCCGTCCTCCCTCACCGCCTAGCCCAGGGCATCCCCAGTGCCCCGAGGGCTCTGCAGAAGACAACAGATAAGGAGTATCTGTCAGTCCTGAGCTAGATGACTGCCAAGGCCTCTGCAACTTCTAATCGGGTGCTGCCTTTTTCTGATAATCAAGATATAGTTAGAAGTTCCTACAGAGGGGCGCCTGGGTGGCTCAGTCGGGCGTCTGCCTTCGGCTCAGGTCATGATCCCAGGGTCCTGGGATCGAGCCCCGCATCAGGCTCCCTGCTCGGCGGGAAGCCTGCTTCTCCCTCTCCCAACTCCCCCGGCTGTGTTCCTGCTTTCACTGTCTCTCTCTCTCTCTGTCAAATAAATAAAAAAGGAGAAGGAGAAGAGAAGAAGAGAAGAAGAGAAGAAGAAGAAGAAGAAGAAGAGGAGGAGGAGGAGGAGGAGGGGGAGGAGGAGGAGGAGGAGGAGGAGGAGGAGGAGGAGGAGGAGGAGGAGGAGAAAAAAGAAGAAAGAAGAAGAAGAAGAAGAAGTTCCTACAGATTGGCCCCACTTGGAATACAGTTATAGAATATTCATAGGCAAAATCCTGTATTTGAAATATTAAGATGCAATAGGGGAAGGGAATCCATATGATTCTAACTCCCCTAGGGTAGTAAATGCCCACTCTCCACAGGGCCAATGGTGGTGGCTTGTGCCGTCTCCACCCTGTGGTGTTGGCCACGGAGCACCCAGGCAATTTGAGCTGCAGGCTTTATGGTCTGCGCCACAGTCGGGCACTCACCATTTCCAGGTCCATGTTCTAGATTGTTTCCCAGGTATAGGTTTTCAAGTGGCTGTTGTACCAACTTTTAAAATATCTAAGTTGATAAAACGCTTGAAGAAAAAAATGCAGTTTAGATATTAAATGTAGGTGTCCTACAAAGTGGAGCTTGGTAGGTGGGTCTCATGGAGCTTGAGTAAATTCTCATCCTTGGCACACTGCAGGTGTTCAATCTTCGAATGTCATGGGCATTTATGAATTCTGGGAAAAAAAGCCTTCAGTTATGTCTGCCTCTGACTAGCTTTGCTCCTAAGTGTAGTAAGTAGCTGCGTATGTAATAGAATTTGTGGATCCCTAAAAGCAATACTTGCTCCCAACTATCTCTTTATAGACCCACACCAGTGCCAGAAAGGTCTGCATCGCTCAGCTCTATGCCTCAAAGCCAAACGTTTTCTAAAACACAAGAATTCCTGGAGGTTTTGGCTACATCTCATTCACAATTGCATGCCTGCCTATCTCTGGCACAGTGCTGGGACGTAGTGGGTATCCTGGAGCGTGGACAGCCTCAGAGAGTTTGGTCCAGTATTTTTTAGTGAGCTGAAATGGGAGGTGGGGTATGGATGGGTCTCGATGAATAGAGTTGCTCATGTAATGAGAACGGTCACTTGGTGGGAGCAGTGTTGAGAAGGATGCTGAGAATGTGTTGTCTGGAGTTAGAGGAAGGAATGCTGTCCTGGGTGGATGGGGGGAGTGATAGCATGTGTGTGTCCAATTGCCATCTCTGCTTTAGAGTTGGAAGCACCAGCAAGCAGCAGAAGGCAGACCTAAGCCCAGAGCAAAGAGTATAAGAGGGTGGGTTTGACTGAGAGATTTGGCCACAGACCTTCAAAGGGAGAAGTCCGGGTGACTCGAAACCTCCACGTCTGCTCCTGTCCCAGTTCTGCCGACGTCTGTCACTGTCTTTCTGTTCTGCAGATATCAGGATAGCTTCCCTGGTGGCATTTCAGAACCTTGAGTTCAGATTAAAACGGGTCATTTAAAGGGAAAAAAGAATGAAATATGATTTTTTTCAGACAGGTTTTCAAGAAAGGAGAAAAGGGCTTTTGTTAATTTTTGAGACCTCCAAAAAGTTAGGTTATAAGCAAAGGGAAAGGTGAGGTTGATGCTAACTTTACATGGACTGTTTTGCTCAGTTCTGCTCTGAGGGTGGACGTCTTCATGGATATGGGCGAACGACAGAAACCCTTACTAAACAGTCTGACGTCTGTGGAATAGTATCCAGAATGCACTACTTGGATTTTCAAGGGCTTTGCTAATGTGTGTGTTCCAGCTAACAAGACTGAAAGAAAAAAAAATTAAATCTGTGTAGATACTCTGGGGATAGAAGTTTTAAACAATGAAGAAGGCTTTAAGAGGGAAATTGGTATTATATTAGTTTAGCCATGCTGAAAATCAGTAGTCATTTTACAAAACCTAGGCTGGTCTGACACTCTCCTGACACAAAATGCTTTCAATTTTGGGGATGCATTTACTGGGTGTATGTTAGATATTGCTGTTTTAAGCATCTCCCCTCCAAAATCGGCTGGTTTATCACACCAGCCATGGAGATATGAAAATCACGTGTCCAGTCTTGGCTGATCTTGGCTGTGCTTTCTCATATGTCAGCTACTTGGGTGGCTTGTTCCTGCTGATGCTGTGGCCTCTACTCTAGACCGTGCCTAGCAGGGGTGCCTTGGCTGAGGCAGCTCTCCGCCACGCTCCTCTTCTCTCCCTCCTGGGACCGGGAGGCATGGTCTTTGTATGGTTGAGGCAGAGATGCCGGAAAGCAAGGGGTACTTGCAAGCTCTCTTGAGTAGAGGCTCAGGACAGGCAGGAGCTATTACATGGCTAAGGGATGGGGAAACGGGTTGCACCCCCTTTGTGGAAGGAAGTGCAAGGTCATGGACTACAGAGAAGGGAAGCATGAAGAATTGAGATGATCAGTGCAATTTACCACACTTGGATTGGTCTTGAGGTCTCACTGATACTATTAAAAACCTGTCCAGACCCAGAATATGCCCAGGGAGCCATTAGGATGGTGGTTGTAGTAAAGACGTGGGGAGATTGTCATGACTGACTTGTATCCTCACTTTGAGTGGTGTTTTTCATAGACTCGTTGTGGTTTAGATTCCTGAGCTGGTATAAAAATATCGTTCTTGGAACTTTTTTCTATTAGTTGTTAATACATCAACCAACACTTACCAGGTCGCTATTAGATGAAAAGCATCTGTTACGTCTTAGCTCATGGAGTAAAGCAGGAGGAAAACTAACATTGAGTGCGAGACCAGCTCAGGTCGGGAGCTGCGGTAGGAGCTTTGTAGTCTCCAAATTCAATGCGAGAGGCATTTTAATGGATAGACACCACTGACAGCCCCTGACTTAACAATGGTCTGACTTACAATTTTTGGACTTTACAATGGTGCAAAAGTGATACCATTCAATAGAAACCCTATGTGGAATTTTGAATTTGGATCTCTCCCGGGCTAGTGATAGGAGATACAGTCCTCCCCTGTGATTCTGGGCAGTGGCCGCAGCTCCCAGTAGGCACATAATCACGAGGGTCAACAGCTGATACTCCAGCAACTGTCTGTACCCACACAGCCATGCATTACAGGAGATACTCAACACTTTATTGTAAAATGAGCTTTGTGTTAGGTGATTTTGCCCAACCATATGCTACCGTGAGTGTTCTGAGCACGTTCAAGCTGAGCTGGGCTACGCTGTGATGTTCGGTAGGTTAGGTGTATGAAATGCATTTTGGACTTAATGGTATTTTCAACCTTGGATGGGATTATTGGGATTTAAGTTGAGGGAGATCTGTACATGCATTCCTTTATGGTCAGTTCAGGCATATGTCCAAAGTGTGAAGATTTCTTGGGGCCACTGATGCTGAAAAAAGAGGACTTGGTTTCTGGGGTACAGAAAATAAAAATGTGTACATGGGGGTTTCCTGTGGCATTGGTGGTGGCTACAATTTTGAGATGCAGAAAACAATGCTGAATGGTAGTCCTCTAAACTCTGAATGGATTTTTTTAAATTTTATTTTATTATGTTAGTCACCATACAATACATCATTAGTTTTTGATGTAGTGATCCATGATTCATTGTTCGCCTATAACACCCAGTGCTCCATGCAGTGCGTGCCCTCCTTAATGCCCATCACCAGGCTAACCCATCCCCCCCCCAAACCCTGTTTGTTTCTCAGAGTCCATAGTCTCTCGTGGTTCATCTCTCCCTCCGATTTTCCCCTTCATTTTTCCCTTCCTTCTCCTAATGTCCTCCATGCTATTCCTTATGTTCCACAAATAAGTGAAACCATATGATAATTGTCTTTCTCTGCTTGACTTATTTCACTTAGCATCATCTCCTCCAGTCCCATCCATGTTGATGCAAAAGTTGGGTATTCATCCTTTCTGATGGCTGAGTAGTATTCCATTGTATATATGGACCACATCTTCTTTATCCATTCATCTGTTGAAGGGCATCTCGGCTCTTTCCACAGTTTGGCTATTGTGGACATTGCTGCTATGAACATTGGGGTGCATGTGCCCCTTCTTTTCACTACATCTTTGTCTTTGGGGTAAATACCCAGGAGTGCAATTGCTGGGTCATAGGGTAGTTCTATTTTTAACTTTTTGAGGCAACTCAAAAAGTTTCCAAAGCGGCTGTACCAACTTGCATTCCCACCAACAGTGTAAGAGGGTTCCCCTTTCTCCACAACCTCTCCAACATTTGTTGTTTCTTGCCCTGTCCATTTTTGCCGTTCTAACTGGTGTAAGGTGGCATCTCAATGTGGTTTTGATTTGAACTTCCCTGATGGCTAATGATCATGAACATTTTTTCATGTGTCTGTTAGCCGTTTGTATGTCTTCTTCAGAGAAGTATGTGTTCATGTCTTCTGCCCATTTTTTGACTTGATTATTTGTTTTTTGGGTGTTGAGTTTGAGAAGTTCTTTATAGATCTTGATACCAGTCCTTTCTCTGTAGTGTCATTTGCAAATATCTTCTCCCATTCTGTGGGTTGCCTCTTAGTTTTGTTGACTGTTTCCTTTGCTGTGCAGAAGCTTTTTATCTGAATTGGTTTTTAAAGAATGTTTGTGTGTGGAGTTTGATGCCATAAAGATTGCCTTTAGGAAGCAAGAGAAGCCATTTCCTCCTCCTGTATCTGAGATTATCTGGAATTTTCCCATCAGCTTTGGAGGGCTTATGACTGTGGTTTATAGGGAGAATTTTCTACGACTTTCTATCGGTTCAAAATGTTACAGTTCTGCTTCCTACTGGGCACCCACACTGAAGTAAAGTGTGAGTAATCTGCATTCTCCGGAGCTATGCTCTCTGCACATTTGTCCCCTGTGACACCTGTTAATGGTTTTAAAGAAGGTCATAATGGTCTGTTGTGTCAAAAGATGTCATTTCTGTCTGCCTTTTTCCTTGTGCTTGTGGTTTTCAAAATGAGGGTACAATCAGACCTAAAAAAAAAAAAATAGAATTTTACTTCCTGACTTACGAAAAGCAGTGTTGGCATGATACAAATTCTACTCTCCAGTATGTATGTTGGCAAACACTTGAAGGAGGTGGAGATGATCTGAAAGGGACCGTTTTTCATGATTCCGTCTTGGAGATCTTTTGTCATAATTCTTACCCGAAGAACATAACTAATTGGATTTGACTCTGGTGTAGCTCTACTCTAGCCTTGTGGGATAGTCTGTGATGGCCACCTGTGCCATCTGAGAGGAGCCGGCTCTGTCCAGGGGCCTCAGCGCCCGGCGTGGGTATGCATGGGGGCCCCAGTCTAGCCAGTGTTACTGTTCTACTGGGAGCACAGTGGACGAAGGCCAGATATTTGGTGATTAGTCCATGTGGTCAGACCCTAAGATCTGATGACTCTTTAAAAAAAAAAACTATTTGAGAGAGAGAAAGAGAGAGAGAAGGATGGAGGGGAGGGACAGAGGGAGAGAGAATCCCAAGCAGATTCTGTGCTGAGTACAGAGCCCCACGCGGGGCTTGATCTCATGACCCTGAGATCAGTTCCTGAGCTGAAACCAAGAGTTGTCCACTTAACCAACTGCACCACCCAGGTGCCCCCCCTGAGATCCAACTTCTGATTCTCTTCAAATGAAAGGAAGTATGTGAAGTCGTTCACCATAGTTAATAGCTCACCGAGGATTCAGTTTGGGGCTGAGAGACCCTACAGAGAGGCAGGAAGAATGGAAATGAGGAGAAGAAGCTCAAGGGGCCGCGGCTGGGGAGTCCAGATGGAGCCGCTGACACCCAGGGGCCGGACCTGGTGGCTTGCTGTCCTGTCAGGCAAGGGTGGGTTCCTGGACCTGGGAAGAGAGAAGGGGACAGTGGAAGGTTTCCCTTGGGCTCCCACTTCACCTGCAGGTTGGAGGGCACCCTGCACTCCAGAGCTGTCGTCCCTGGAACCAGGGCAGGCTCCTGTGGTTTACTACCTGCATTCAGCTAGTGCTCTGTAGGCACTGTGCTCCCCGAAGACGGTGGCTCCTGCCCGCCTGATCTTGGTGGAGTGGGCGGAATGGGAGCCTCGGGGTCCCAGGGGTGGGATATGAGGAGCTGAGGGACTGAAGGAATCCAGGTCTCGGGGAGAATCCGACAAAATCCCATCCGAGGAGTTGGTGCCACGGGGCCCCAGCGGTGGGTGAGGCATGGTGACAGGAAACGTGGCTTGCAGGACTTGGGAGCGTCTGCACTGTCCATGGTCCTGACATAAATAAAGGATAAGAACAACAGCTGTTTTCCCTCCTTGCTGGGGCAGACCCCAGGACTTGGGAGTTGGAGGTGTTATTGCATTTAGTCAGTCGGAATCGGTCCCACCCCTGGGCCTCAGGGTGGTCTTTGTTGTATGGAAAGATGAAATTAAGTGGCTGGAGGCAGAAATAGGTTTCATTCCAGGTTCTGTTAGGTTCTGTTATCTATGTTTCCTTCCAGGTCTTTTCTGAATGTGCACAGGTGTGCTCAAGGGCTAAATTCAGCTCCCTTTGAAATCACAGAAAGGGCTCAACCAGGGCTGGTCTCTCCGACCATCAAAGCTGAGGATTACATAATTCCGTCTCGGGGGCAGGCTCTGCAGCCGCGTGGCCAGAGTTAAAATGCGGTTCCACCGCGAACAGCAGTGGGACGTTGTCCAAGTTAATTAACCTCTCTGCGCTTCGGGCCCTCACCAGGAAACAGAGGCCGCAGTGCACCTCGGACCTCGCCCATCACGGGGTTACTGTGAAAAGGAAACCCATGGGGTGCCTAAGAGAGCACGTGGCACCTGGGAAGCCCTCCACAGTTATTTGTCGGGCTGTGTTCAGGGTCGCCCCACACATGACCAGGGAGGTAGTCTTTGGTTGCCCTGGTTGGTTTTGCTGGATATTTGGTGCAGGGAACAGAAGTGTGGGGTGACTTGGCTTTTCTGGACAGGTGAGGGCCCCCAAGAGAGGCCTGCGTTTTCAGTCTCCCTGCTGCTGTCCACCTGAGAAGACACTCGGCTCTTCCTAAAGTGCTGTGGGTTAGGGGGTGACTCTGGGCAGGGTCCTGTCGTCCCGTGTGTCAGGGACTCGGGGCCACCACCGAGGAATGTGCCTGGCGCCTGGGGGTGGTGAGAGCAGCCAAAGACCCCAGAGGAGTTCCACTGGACACTTGTCTGTTCACCACCCCCGCCTTACACGTTTTCACTCAGACTGATGGATATTTGGTCTGCTTGCAGAATAATCCCGTATTCACATCTGAGTACAAGATATTTTGCTCCTTTGCTCCTTTCACTTTTTAGAGTGATTTCATATTTACAGTAGTGACTTTCGCCACTTGCTGTGTTTCCAGCTCACCCACAGAGCATTAAAAATGTGCATCCCGAGGTCCCAACCTTGAGAAGTGCTCTCATGCATCTTCCGAGAAAATCCAGGCCTTAGATGAACGGCCAAGGATAATAAGCTCCTTGCTCTCACGGCAATCTTGTGAGAGAGAAGTGGACAATGCCATTGTCCCCAGTTTAAGGATGAGGGAACCAGCACTTAGAGGTGAAGAGCTGTCTGAGGTCACATAATTAGTTAGTGAGCTGCTCAGGGCCAGTGAGGCTCCATTCTGGAGCCAACCCTTCCTTATCTCAAGGGCTTGACCCAGCGGGTATTTCTGATAGCCTAGTCACCTGGACTCTCTCCCAGGAGGCTTGTAGTCTTTCCATCTTCCTTTTGTGCCCCTCTCATCCCTGCTATGGTTGCACATCTCTGGGTCCTTCACTCCCAGGAGTGTGGACAGAAGGTAGGCAGCGTCATGCTTCAGCAGCCCAGTGTGACGGCCATTCCGCAGCCGCTTCCCCCGACCGCTCGTGCAGGGGGGGTTCTTCCTGTGTGTTCAGGGGGAGCACCCAGCCTGGGGACCACAGGGAGTAGTTTCTACCACTACAAATGACCTTCAGGCAATGGAATCTACACGGTGTGAACCTTCTTTATTTGGAGGCTATGCCCTCACCAACGGTTTATTTTATCGTTGCCTAGTCCAAGCAGGTGGTCATTCATCTCTACATTTTTTAAGGGTGGGAAACTGACATTCGGAAAACTCAGGTGACTTGCAAAAGGCCAGGGCCCCAGGAAAGGAAGGAGCCGGACACCCACACTCGCCTCCCAGCACGCAGTGCTGGCCGAGGGGGCTGGAGGGCACCTGCCCTGCTGCCCGTGGAACTGGAGGGTGAACGGAGCTGGGGCCAAAGCTCAGGTTGCTGGCCTGCCTTTCTAGTGCACTGTACCCCACTGCATGGCTGGAGCATGCTGTGTTGCCATGTGGGCAGTGGGTTTAGGATTAAGCAAGTCTTCACTGACTGGAGGGAGAAAAGCAACTTCATGAGAATTGCCCGGAGGTTTTGCCGTTGCCAAGTACACATGCGGAATTTTTCTACTTCCTTTAAATCTGCTGGTACCTCTCCTGAGGACCTTGTGTCTAAAAGCCTCGCGGAAGACTCTGACTTTCCCAGATTAGCATCTGCGGGGAGCGCAATAATTAGGAATATTGTTTACATTAATACATATAAGATATGCACAAAAGGACTTCTGCGTGTCAGCTCCCTCCCAGAGAAAATAGCTTCCACCTTCGTTCTCTCTGAAACATGTAGCAGGTGAATTTCCAAACAAGGTTTGCCCCCACCATCCATGAACGAGGACTTTTCTGGAAACCATAGCCTCTCCCTGATGGCTGTGTTTGTTCAGGTTGAGTCCAGCTGAAGCCACCCCCCCTGGGAGCCTGGAGCGCCCACACATGCAGGCAGCCACCACCTGCCAGGAACTTATGGTCCGAAAGCATCTCAGCTGCCCCAGCCTGACCAGCCAGCGCGGGCAGGGCTCCGAACTGCGAGTTCCTCCTCCTTGGAAGACAAGTGGGGTTTAGCCAACACTCACCTTGGCCTGGTGACTTTCGAACACAGAGGCTCCGGGAGAATGCCACAGGCTTCCAGGTGCCACGTGGGTCATCCCGACCCTTAGGTCTACCTCCCCGGGAGGGACCCTGCAGGCCTGCCTGGCTGGCTCGTCCTGCCGCTCAGATGGAAAGCGGAGACCCTGAGCACTCCAGGAGAGTCGGGTGTTCTTCCTTACTCCCCGCCGCTGTTCACTTTCCGTAATGACATGCCAGCTCATTAATTCCTTCTACACTTTCAGATGGAAAAAGACACTGCGTCTCTCCTGCTCTGCTGGGCCCTGAGCCCTCACAGCGTGGAGCAGCTGTGCCAACTCGCCACGGGGGTGGGGGGTGGGGAGCGGGGACTGTCACGTTCTCACCCCATGTGGCCTCTCAACCATGGAAAGATCAGAGGGGGCTGGTCAATGGTGTAAGGTGAGCGTGAAAACACGTCACGTGTATGACACCGTGTTCTCAGACGCCATGGAAAACTAGAACATCATCATCAGGCCATTTTATGCAGCTCACCTCTCTCGCATAAGGAAGGCGGCTTCTCTCGGGCTTGAGGTCACGTGGGGAAGTAGAGGCCGACTCACCTGAGACTGGGCACATCACCAGTGCTGTCAGTGGTGGAGAAGAGTCACCTCCTTCTCCTTCTGGGTTGGTTTGGTGTTTGGTTTTTCCTGCCCCGAGACTGTTTGCCTCTGAGGAGGCCAGTCCCGCTTAGCTTGAGCAACGCCGGATTTTGTTTTTTGTTTTGTTTTGTTTTGCCTTTAGTCCTACGCCTCTAAATAAAGACTACAAATCAGCTTAACTTCTCCAAGGTCTGGTTTTGCTTCAAACTCCTTTCTGAAACAGAATGCAGCAGAGCTGGCCCGGCGACCAATTGAGTGCTGCGTTCATCTGAGCCACCAGGAGGGCATAGAGACACACCCAGCTGCAGGTCAGGGGGCCCTGGCACTTTGCAGCTTTGGGGTCCAGAAAACTCTGCCCCACACCCACTCTCCCCGGATCACAAAAGAATGGAAGTTAGAGCTGAACTCGTCAGTTAAACCAGAATCATTGATTTATCATAATATCTCCTGCCTGCTGCGTGATTTCTCATGAATTAATGAGCTGATGTACCTGCATATCAATATCTCATTTTATCTTAAATAGAAGAAAAGATGCAGGATTATGTGTTCTTCTCAACATCTGTTTTTCTGTCATCGATCCAGGTAGCACCTGAAGATTGCACCATGGAAGGGATGCTCTCTTAAATCCTTTTTAAAAATGGGCTTTGATTTTTATCACTGGTGAATAAAGGGAGCGTGGCTCGGGGAGATTTAGATTGAGGTCACTGAAGTGGCCCAGAGTTTGGAAATTTTTTAAAAACCCACTGGGTGATTGGATTGAAATTGTGCCGAGAACAAGCTTCCGTGCCAGATTTGTGCCCAAGTCCATTTGGTTTTTGGCACAAGACCCTTGAAGAATGGTATTTGGTTTTGTTTACTTGGCATTTCAAATGCTGGTACATTTGGCTTCTGTCCCAGCCAGAAATAGTCAGAACTGGAGGTAGCGAGAAGAAACAGCAGAGTGGAGTCACTGGATCCTAGTGGCACCTGCACCCGGTGCCTGGTAAGCCACCAAGTATGCGTGCAGTGCCTCTGCCTAGTCTCTCATTGCCTTCTGGTTGGGACGGTCGTCTTCCTCTGGGCCCCAGTAGCTCCTCTACCCCCTGGAGGAAGAGGGCCTGACAACCCCCTTGATCCAGCTCGCTTCCCCAGGCCTTCCAGACTGCATCACAAGTTCTGCTTGGCAGGCTGGGTAATGGCAGGGCTGCTGGCTGTCCTACTTCCCAGCAGTGAGAAATGAACGCATGGAGCCTCCCCTCTGATGCTAAAGAGAGCTCCGCTCTTGAGCTGGTGTTTTCGTCAGGAGACCCCACTGCTTGATTTGTGGTGTTTTGGACTAACACTGAGCGCTGTCTCTGGATCATTCCATAGTGCGTTAGGTGGCAGAATTCTAAGCTGATCTCAATAGGGAGTGATAAAATGAATCGTTTTCAAGTCAGCTGTGAGACCTAAAAAAAAAGAAACCTCAGTTCATGAACTTTAAAACTCAGGAATGATAAGAATTATATTTTTTTTCCATTAAGAAAATTCTGGTTGAGGTAAAAGATGATAATTTATGTATTATTATTTCGACCCAAGGTATTCACTTTCACTTAAGGCAAATATTTGTTTGGAAGCAGTTCTGAACAGTTTGCCCAAATGCGTTCTGAGATTGTAACAGACGGCATGGCGTGGTGATGTCACTGACCCCACGTGTCACGGACGAGGAAGTGGACTTCAGAGGGGCTCTCATGCCAGAGAGCTGGAGAGCTGGTCTTCATACCCCTGGGCCATGGTTCCTGCTAGCATTCTCGGGATTGACCTGATTGAACGGTGGGAGGAACTACAGTAATGGTGGAACAGACCTGGACAAGGTGGGTGGTACTGTGCCCATTTTACAGGTGGTAAAACTCGGGCTTGGAAACACTGAGTCACGGAGACATCACGGAGAAGAGAGCGTGGTTCCCGGCCGTCGTACTGGGCTCGTCCTGGAGACCCAGTGTCTTTGTTTACTTCCTTCACATTATATGAGAGTCCTTTCCACCGTCTTTAAAAGGACACAAAACAGAAACCTTTCTTCCACATAACCTAATGGTCAAAAACTTACATGTAAGAGCTAAAACTGTCCAACTCTTAGAAGAAAACAGGCATCTCCTGTGAAATAGAACCACATGGAAATTCTAGAGTTGAAATGCATAACACCTGAAAAGAAGAACAGATCATTAAGTGCGGCCGTGGTGTAGGCAATGATCTCTTAGATGTGGCCCCCAAAACACAAAAGACAAAGGGCAAAATGGATAAACGATTAAGAGCTAGTGCATCAATGAACACCAATGAACACCCGTCAAGGAAGTGGAAAGACCTCACAGGATGGGAGAAAAGTTTGGCACATTGTCTATCTGACAGGAGATTTGTATCTAGAATATATAAAGAAGACTAGAAATCAATAATAAAAGGTAAACAACCCAGTTAGAAAGGGACGCGTGTTTTGCACACCTCTTTTTTTAAATCATTGCACAGTTTGTAGTCACTGCTGTCAAGTTCTTCTTGCCTTGCTCTTCTGTCCGCCACTTGACTCCCCATCCTGCCTGTTGTCTCTCCGTCTGTGTGGATGGAGTCATGTTCTCCTGGTTACGGGTCTGGTTCCTGGTCCTCTGGATGTTTAATAACTTTTAATTGAATGTAGCACATGGTGGATTTTATGAGGTTGAGAATCTGAGTTTTGAGTTTTGTTCTGGGCTGCTCAGGTCTGTCCTGGGGACCAGGTTTGCTTTCTGGCTTGGTCGCGGAGGTCAAGATCAAAGGTTGTGGTCACCACCCTGATGCGTTCCAGCTGCTGGAGCCCATTCACCAGCTGCTCCTCCCATGGTCTCCACATCTCTGTGCTGCAGGTGGGACAGTGACCCTCTGCACAGCCTGCTTGGTGTTGCCCCTTCCGTCCAGGGGCCCAGTCTGTAATCCAATACCCGGGAGCTTCCGTTTTACGTGTTTTGTCCAGTTTTATGATGACTTCTTCATGGGAGGCTAAGTCTGATGACTCCTTTGTGTATGATGACCAGAGCCTCTGGTCTCTCCTACCTTATTTTTCGTCATTCTATTTGAGATATATTTAAGTGCTTTGCAATGTTTGTATTCTTTTATGGGAAGAAGTTCAAGATAAATAATAAAATTAATAAAAGTTTTAGTGTAGAATATTCTTCAGAGAAGCCTCAGGTTTACTTAAACAAATTTAGGTCTTTATATTTTTTTAGAGATTTAAAATTAGGTAAAACCAAAGATATTTAAACTAGGGATATCTGTTTGAGTTAACCTCACGGCATGCTACTGGGTCAGATGGTAATATTCAAGAAAACATCGTACAATCCATATTTTATAGGTGCAAAAAGTTAGAGGTCGTGGGTTGCACAGGGACTTACATGCCATTGTCTTCATTATCTCGTTTTGGGACTACTATTCCAGATTCTCATCCCAGTTTCCTGCCTTGATGAATATGGACTCGACCCTGCTCCATTGTGCTTCCTTTCTTTTAGAAAATTCACTCAGACCATACAAGGGGTGGATTATAAGTTCTTTCCCAAGGCCCTTTCGAACAGCTCCACTGTCTTTGGCTTTTTCTTTTCTTTTTTTTTTTTTTTTTTTGAAGATTTATTTATTTATTTGAGAGAGAGAGAGCAGGGGGGAAGGGTAGAGGAAGAGGGAGAGAGAGAATCTCAAGTAGACTCTCTGCTGAGCGTGGAGCCCAATGCGATGTTCCGTCCCAGGACCTGGAGATCATGACCTGATCTACGAGTTGGACACCCAACTGACTGAACCATCCAGGTGCCCCTGTCTTTGGTTTTAAAGAGGGAAGTCTGAGTTTCAGTCTGGTCTGAGTCAAAGTGTGAGGGAGGAGAGATTTGGGGCCATCCACCTGCTGCTTCTTCTGAGCCCCTTCTTCTTCCGGATGCCCTCACCTCACTACTTGCTCCATTATTTTTCTCGGGCTCACTCTGGCCTGTGCACCTCACCCGCGGTTCTAGAACTAAAGCTCATTCTGGTGAGGTGTTCATGACTGAAGGTGGTTTAGTGTGTTTTGGAAAGTATCGCTAAAGTAAGGAGAACCTAATCCAGTGGGGGCCTTGGTCACTCTAGACTCCTCAAATCAGAGGGAACTGTGGAGATTTCTGAGCTAGCACAAAAGGGCTGAGAGGGAGGAGCTCATCTTTTTCCAGTGTGTCTCCCTTGCCATTTATTATGTTTCAGTTTTGTGCTAGCTTAAGGACAGTCTTGTCTATGGCTCTCTCTGTGTGCTACTTCACTACCTCATCGTTCTGGACAAAAGAATACATGAGCTCACTATTGTGGTTCCATTTCCCAGTTCCTCACATCCTTAGTCTACATCCCTCCATGTCCTAAAGCTGAAGCCCCCTTCAAATTTCTCCTGTGTCCCAAAGGATAATGAAGCAACAGTTCTGGTCTTGAAAGAACCAGGATGAAATGGTCATTAATGATCCATCAAAGGTCAAACCGCCAAGTTCATAATCTTCTAACACCTGCATGCTAACAGTGGATATTTGTAATACTCATTCCTTACGTGGCTCAGAATACGCTTTTGGAATGATCCAGTTTTTTGTTCAGACACGTGAATTTCAATAAACAAAATTTTGGAGAAACTGTTTCTCATTGACATACTTGCCTTAGTGGAGTGAGGAAGCAAGAAATACCTGAATATTGGTTATTCTACTCAAACCTGATGCAGTCCAACAGTTGTGGACATCACAATCTCCTGTGCCCTCAGCCTCTTTCCTGTCTTCATCTCATTTTTCTTTTTGGCAGGGTTTGACGTAGCTGACCTCCATCTTGAAACATTCTCTTGTGATTGTTCCTCTTGCTGCTCTGACAACTCCCTTTCTCTTTCCTTGATTGGATCCATTTCCTTTGCTTGGCCTCTTAGTGTTGGAATACCTTGGAGTTCAAGCGCTGCCTTCTCTTTTCTGATGTGTCTCATTCCTGGATGAACCCATCCAAGTCCATGGTCATATAGACCCCATCCAAGTCCGTGGTCATATAGACCCCATCCAAGTCCGTGGTCATATAGACCCCATCCAAGTCCGTGGTCATATAGACCCCATCCAAGTCCGTGGTCATATAGACCCCATCCAAGTCCGTGGTCATATAGACCCCATCCAAGTCCGTGGTCATATAGACCCCATCCAAGTCCGTGGTCATATAGACCCCATCCAAGTCCGTGGTCATATAGACTATGTGTGTGGTGATGACTCCTAGTCGTGCATCTCCAGCCTTGTCCTCACATTGAGCTCCACACTCAGTTTTGAAAATGCACATCTGACCACGCCACTTGCCATCCTCACTCAGTCACAGTGAAACTCCTCCCCCACGCAGCTTACCCAAACTGTCCCTCCCCCGCAGTGTCCCACCCCAGTGGCACCACCCGCCACCAGTTGCTCAAATCAAACACCTTGGAGCTGTAACTCATTCCTCTTTTCCCTCATGCTCCACCTAATCCATTGGCTAAGTCCTGTCAACCCTGTCTTCCACGTGTATCCTCGGTCACTCAGTATACCCCGCTCCACTGCCACCAGGCTAGTCCTAGCCACCATCGTTTCTCCCTTGGGTCACTGGAGTCATTCCCAAAAGGTCCCTCCGCTTCCCTTCTTCTCTCCCAGAATCCATTCTTCATAAGGACACAGAGTGTAAATCCAATCAGATGAGTTCCCTGCTTTATTTGGTTTCCCTCTGCACAACCTAAAGTGAGGGTCCTCACCAAGATCTGGAGCTGTGCCCCCCGCCCCCCCATTTCTCCAGCCTCGTAAGATCCCTCTTCCCGGCACTGTCCATGCTCCAGCCATATTGGCCCACGTTCTAGTCCCCCTCAAACATCTCAAGGTCATTTCTGCATTAGACTCCTTACCTCTGCTGTTTCCTCTCCCTGGAATGCTCAGTAAATGTCGTCACGTGGCTGCCTCCTTTCCATCATTCAGACCAACCCGATGTCACCTCTTCAGAGGGCCTCATGCACCACTCTGTATAGCATCTTTCCCCACCCCTCACACTGTTTCCTCATTCTGTCTTATTTCCTTTCAACACGTGTGTCACTATTAAGACATTAAACAAAGAAATAGTTATAGATTCACATTTTAGTTTCTCTGATAGAGTAGGACAGGGCATTGTCTATTGTGTTTTTGCTCTATCTCCAATGCCTTCAATAGGTATTTTTGAAGTCAAAATTATATAAGTTATAAAAATGTAAACGTTCAGTTTTAAAAGTGTGTGTGTTTGTCTCAGTGATGCCAAGAAACTGGTGTGCCTAGTAATAAAACATCTGAATTAAGAATCACAAGGCTTGAAAGCTGGCCAAAGCTTCGACGTTACCTTGGGTGATTCTGAACTTCTGTTGGCTCCTCTGTTAGATACTCATGTTATCTTCTTTGTCTTCTTCATAGGGTTAGTGAGAAGAGCAGATGAAAGAAGCCATTGGCAAATACACAGAGAATCATAAAGCACCACCTAAATGTTAGATTTTTGTTTATTTTACATGGAAAGAGCCAATTGAGACATTTTCTTTGGCAGTGTATAGAAAAAACAGGGTGAAGTGCATGTGAATGAGACTATTCAGGAGACGCCGATGCCTATGGCCATGGTGTTGCCGTGCAGACCCACAGGGCCAGCCGGGCACCCACTGCTGCAGGCGGTGGCCAGAGCAGGGTGATTTGCAACCCCCATGCCCGTACCCATCGAGGTGCTGCTACCACCGGCATGTTCCCTGCCCAGCTGTCTCCTGTCCCACTAGAGATATCTTCCTTTAGGCATTGATCATGAACATCTGTGTTGGCCAGTGGTACCCACAGAGCCCAACATGGTGCCTGGCACCTGCTAGATGCTCGGTGATTGTAGGTTCAGTAAGGGGGAGGGAGCATGGGTGCGGTGTAAGAAATGACACGCAGGCCCTGAAAGGGGTTAAGAGTGAACACCAGAGCCCCAAGTTGCCCATTGAGTGGTATTTCATCCGCTCTGCAGCTAGTCTCCGAATCCCAGGTTATTTTTTTCATGAATGAGTGGAAACCAACTCTTTGTGGAACTGGGAACAGGCACCTGCCCCAGTGGCTGCAAAATAAAGCACTGTTCACGAGCGTTCTGAGCTCGCAGCCTGGCCTGTCTCGGCTTCTCCATAGAGTGGTTGCCATGACATTGCATCTCTTGTGCTGGAGGAGAACTTCCCAGGCAGTTCCCGTGCTAAGGGCACAGGGTGATTGTGATATTAAAAGAAGTGTTTCTTGCTCTTTATCCTCCTAGGAAATCAAGGTGAACCTAAACTCATTAAAGCAGCCTGAGCACATTTGCCTGAGGAGAATGTGGGTCCAGGTGGTTCCCTGCAGATCAGCCTCTCTCCTGCAGGAGAGCCTGAGAGCCCCTCCTGTGCCTATTTGTTCTTGATTAAGAGGGCTCCTCTGGGGCTAAGGAAGGGCTCATAGTGGCATCCCACCACCATCTTACCACTTCTTCCATGCCAACTTCCCCATACCTTCAGAGTGTCACATATGGCCCTTGAAGCAAGTTTGAAGGCGGAAACCTGGCAAAACGCAAAACAAATATGATGCACAGGGAAAACAACTTCAAAAGATTCTAACACAGATGAATAATGCAAACCTCCATCATGTTTGTTATGGAGGATACAGATGTTTAATATGAATAATTGGCAAAGGGAAGTGGCTGTCACCAGCTGTTAGCACCTCGTGTATTCTGGTTGCGAACCTTTGGCGAGCGGCTGTTCCTCACTCACCCCATTTATGAAGAGTCTTTTTTTAAAATTTAATTCTGTGAATTGGGTAATGTTTAGACGAGGGAAGAGAACATCCTGTGTGAGGTCGGTCTCCCCCTTCTCTCCTCCTCTGTCCGGTATTTCCCTGCCTCTGCCATTTTGTGTTCTTTCCTTTCTTCCTCTTCCCTTCCTCCTCCTCCTTTTAACTTACTTTTCAACACTGAGCTCCATACTGAACACACGCAGTGTTACGGGCTTCAGTAGCAGATCATTTCTCCTCCAGAGAGGTCTTATTACAAGCGAGGAGGACATAGCAAGCAGTCGTATTGTTTTCCAAATCCCCTCTTCAGTGAACATCCTCATTAAAGAATTGCGTCAAGAGGAAACACTTTTTAATCATGGGGTTGTCTCCAAATTCTGAGGATGGTGTTCTTACTGATTTAGTGAGAGCTTACAAATAATGACTCAGAATCAGTTCTTCTTAGCATATGGTTCTTCCCCTCTTCATAAAACCTTTATTGAGCAACCGTTGCCAATAATACTAGATGACATTCTGGTACTTTCAGTCTTCCCAAGAATAATCGGTCTTCCTCGAGGTCACAGAAAGTCTCCCTCAGCAAGCTTCTACAAGGGTGCGGGTGGCCTTGCTTTGCTCTTGTTTCTGCAGGAGCGACTTCCACCGTGGAGTCTGGAATCCCACCGCAGGTTGTTCATAGACGCCTGGATCGTCCATCTGTGTCTCCCTTGCCGATCACACCCTGGGCACGCACGGGTTTCAGGTGAAACCGCGTGATGTTTGCACGGGCATATACGCACACATCTACATCTTGCTCTTTCAAACCCCCACTTCGTTTTGTTTACATTCTGAATTCTATGTCTAGGTGTTTTCCATTCTTCCTAGAGCTTCTGCATGGAGAGTTGATGAAGAACCCCCACTGATCATGTGCCATGGGGTCGGGGTGCCAGGGAGGAGATGGGAGGGAGAGAAGGGGATAGAGGGGCAGATGGAAGAGAGAGAAGAAATAGAGAAGCTGGTCGGTGACTTTGAGCCCTTATGGGTCTCAAAAACTAAACCTCCCTATTTCACGTAGTTTTCGAGAACAATACGAGATTAGCCTGGAATTGCCGAGGTAGTTAGAGAGTCCGAGTTGGGACCAGTCTTCTCCGTTCTGATCGATAACCTTTCTTCCACCTGGCCAGTGCTTCCATGCCCTTCATGCTGCGTTTCGAGCATTTCAGTGAGTATTCATTGAGGGCTGCCTTTTCCCTGGCACGGTGCTCAAGCCTCTGCAAACTGCGAGGAGGTTTCGATCATCTCTGACGTCAGTGAGCCCAAATTCTCACTGTGGAGATAACTTTCAGCCCACAAATGGGTCAGAGAGCTGCCAGCCGGCTCATGGGGCGAGGGCTAAAGAAGAGAGGGGCGTGTGTGAGGGCCCAGGGATGTCTGGGGAGAAGTGGAAGACCAGGCACTGAGACAGGGTGGGCCGAAGGGAGGAGCAAACATGGCTGGCAGGACTCCGTGGCCAACTGAAGGAGCAGACATGTGGCCCACACTTCCCGCTGTGGGGGTGCAGCCTGGAGAGCAGGAGCCCCCCCACCGAGGAGCCTGGGGGCCACCAGGGGGTGACGGGGTTGAGAGGAAGAGGGGCGGCCACTGGAGGATAGCATCCTCTCCCGAAGAGAGGAGTGTGGGGATTTGGGGAAGAGCCCCCACACAGCTTGGCCGGAGCAGCACAGTGGCACCCCTGCCTTGTCCCTGTCAGTGATCGCACTCGGCTTCCCAGGGCCTTCTCACTCTTGGCAAGGGCGCAGGCTTCGGTGCGAACTGGCTTCTACTACCATTCACTGCTCACGCAGGAGCCTCCAGCAGCCCTGTGAAGTAGCCCAGCCTGCCGCTCTTATCTCTGCTTGATGCACGGGGGCAGGGAGGCACAAAGTGGGCCTAGGATCCCAGAATTGGAGGAGTTGTGCAGCCCCAGTAAGTAATGTCCTTTGACTCGGTCCCCATGAGTCTCCACAGAGGGGTGAATGCTGGTTGCCAGGAGTGGCCCTGTTTGCTTGTGTGGCCGCAGAACCCGGCACTCCCCAGAGGGGTGACCCGGGGCAGAAGCCTGTCCACGCCATTGGGAGCAGCATCTCTCTACTTCACTCCTGCTGAGTTGGATGTCATCAGGAGAGGCCCAGGGAGGCCTCCAGGGAGAGCACAAAGTGCTTCCAGATGCCCCTCCAACCTCCATACATCTTCACATAAGCCCCGGAGGCCATGGGGGGAGAGCCCAGGAGTCCTGAAAGCCACAGCTGTCCCCTGTGTGTGATGGTGGGGCTGGGGACGTAGGATGTCCTGAGGGGCTACTCTTTCCTTCCGATAGGCTGGGAAGAGGTGGGGTTGTGCCAGCCCCATCGGCTCACTCAGTCCGTTTTATATCTAAAGTGCTGTGCACACTTAGATTCAGTTTTCCCTGCTGACCCAAGTTATGGACCCTAAACCTCTCTATTCCATTTATCTCTGGCTGCATTAAAAAACAAGCCTCATACATTAGTGGTTTTAAAAAATTGTTTTACTTTTCTAAAAATAATCGAAGGGCTGAGTATTTCAGGCAGGGCTTCTGTGGGCAGTTCTCTTGCACGTGCTGGCCTGTAGGACCCCCTTGTGCCCTCCCTCGCTTTCCAGCGCTTCCACGGGGATGGCGGGAAGCCAGGCCCACATGGTCCCCGCAGCGCCAGAGCCCTGGGGCCTCGTGCACCGTGGCTCAGCATCCCCCCCCCCCCCCCCCGCCGAAGCCGTCTGCCCACGGCCTCAGGCAGGAGCCGCAAGACTTCTGGTCCAGCCTTGGAGGTCCAGAGTGGCACCGGCTGTATTCTGCTGGTCTAGCAAATAGTGGAGGCCAGCTCAGATTTCAGGGGAGGGGAAATAGACCCCACCTCTCAAGGGGAGGAATCGTGGGGCCACTGATGTTCCCTGCGTGTATTCTTACCACGTGGGTAAGATGAGAATGACCTTGGAGCACAGTTGTGAGAGGCGGGGAGATGTGGAGCAGGGGACCCCGTGATGATGATGCTTCCACTTGTATTTTTTTTTTTGTATGGAAACAAAAATAATAAATTATTATAACATTTGACACCAGACCTTTTCTTAGTAAGAGACGGTACTTTCTTTAGAAAATTAGTTGGAAGAGTTGCTTGAACATGGAAAGTAAGACGCTGAGGACCCAGGCAACACAGGGAAGGTGATGGTACGCTGGGTGGGAGGTGGGGGGGGCATTTATGTCACGTCTGAGAGGGAAGGAGAGAGAACTGAATGGAGGATGGGGGGGGTGCGAGGGCAGAGCAGGGAGATGGCGAGCACAGTGTGACCGTGCCGGCGAGGAACAAATCCCAGGGCAAGGGGGGAGGGAAGACCCTCAAGCATTGCCTAGCACGTGATAGGACCACGTGTATCATGTTTCCTGCCGCGAGCCCTCCCTCCTCAAATGTTAAGCGAAGTCTTGTAGGCGAATAGCTGCTTCGTATTAAGTATTGTCTGTGTGTGCATGGGGCGCATAAGGTTGAGGCAGAAGCCGAACGTCTCACCGGACCACGGGCCAGGAGACAGGAGTAGAAAGAGGAGCCCACCCTCAGAGGTGATGGACGTGCCCTCCTGGATTCAGAGACATCCCTGTGAGGGTTTTGGACTTTCACCAGGAAAGACAGAGAGGTGGAGCTTGTCTTCGTCAGACCTCACAGGGCCGGGAGATCCCAACCACTGTCAAGTTTGCATGTGGTTTGTGGTGTTGGCAACTGTCTGCTTCTCAGCTCTGGGCCAGGAGTCAGCCCAGCACCAGCTCCCTGACCCTCCCGGGGGGAGGAGCCCCTTAAAGCCAAGGCGCTAAGATAATGGCCTTGATTAGGACCCAGGATTCCCTTTGACTCCACCACAGGATGTGCTCATCTGTTTCACTTACAGCTCAGGACTCCAGGAGTGGACCTTTAGAGATTCCAGGGTGTCTAGTGTGGATTTTACCAGTCCTTTCTCTGGGGCAGCAAAGGCACACCCTTACCCTTGGCATCTTTCAAACCTTCATTCACAGAGCTCATGCAGCGTTGTGACCCGGCTCTAGCACTAGCTAGTTATGTGACCCAACACAAGGAGGAGTGATACCTCCTGGAGCAGGTCGGGAGATGGCTCTGCACACACACACACACACACACACACACACACACCACACGCATGCATGCACACGTGCAGAGACACGTGTACATAAATGCTCTCGCGTGCACACACATGTATGCACATGTGCAGACACACGTGTACACAAATACTCATGTGCACACATGCGAACACCTGTAGACACACATGTACACAAGTGCACGTGCTTGCACACACATGTATGCACACGTGCAGACACGTGTACACAAATGCTCATGCATGCACACACACGTACATCACATGTACACAAGCGCACACGCACACACACGTATGCACACCTGCAGACACACGTGTACATGAATGCACATATGCATGCACACACTGCTGATACATGCTGCTTAAGTCTGCATTTCAGAAATCGCAATAAAAGAGCATGTTGTCTCATAGTTTGCATCACAGAAGCTTACAGGGCTTCCCTGTGTGACTTAATGGGCTGGTACATTGGAAGCATTGCCTTTGTTTTTGTTTTTGTTTTTTATTTTATTAAGTAGGCTCCACACCCAGAGTGGAGCCCAACACAGGGCTTGAATTCATGACCCTGAGATCAAGACCTGAGCTGAGATCAAGAGTCGGATACTTAACCAACTGAGCCACCCAGGTACCCTGCCTTTGTATTTTTAAATAAAGAAGTTGTGATATTTTGATGACTTATACTCCTCCAACAGTATTTTATATTGTTTTTCATTACTTAAGAATGGAGAAAATGATTATAAAAGATTTATCTGTCTCTGTTAAAAATACATCCAAACACGGGCACCTGGGTGGCTCAGTCAGTTAAGCGTCTGACTTTCGGTTTTGGCTCAGGTCATAATCTCAGGGTCGTGGGATCGAGCCCCATGTCATGCTCTGCGTTCAGCGGGGAGTCTGATCCAGATTCTCTGCCTCCCCCTGTGCCCTCCCCCATTCTGCCCCTCCCTCCCCCACGTTCTCTCTCTCTTTCAAAATAATAATAATAATAATAATGATAATAAATCCAAACGGTTATTAGAAGTTAGGGCTGTCCGAACATTTCACCTGTACTGATTTTAGGTTGAGTTCTTTTAAATGTTTGCCTGTGACCTTTGACATTCTGGTTGTTCTGGGAGCTTCTTCTGCTTACATTGAATCAATATGCCAAATGAGGAAGTTATACCACCAGGCTGCACAGTTTGCTTCTCAGCTGTATATTAAAAAAAAAAAAAGGCGTGGAGGAGAAGGGATAGGGAGAAAACATGGTATTTATCATTTGAATTAAAAGACCAAACCTGGCAAAGAGTCCAGCTGTCAATCCACGAATAAGATCTATGGTTGGGCGCCCAATTCAGAGAATTTGATGAGTTGATATATTTATCTGTGAGCATCCCAAGCACCAAAACCACTTTACTGTGCATTCTTTTTCTTGTCACCCACAAATCACATTGCAAAAAGATGGAGAGTAATGGAATAAATTGCCGTGTGTACTTAAAGACTGGGCTGGTTGGAGAGGGAGCAGATTTATTAGATGATCAATTTCATTTTTTCTTTCATGCCAGTGTGCGTCGGAACACTTCTTCCCCGACATAGGAAACTAGAAGAAACAGGCTGAGGTTTCCGGGGATGGCTCTGAGAGGTGATGGAGTATTAGGGAAAACACCGAACTGGAAATCAGGCTCCTGGTAGAGAGTCCACGGTCAGCACTCTCAGGTTTAGGGAATTTCTAAATTCCCTCTTGGCTCGTACATTTTATGGTTTCACGATGCAGGTCTTGTTTAGAGGTTTGGCTGACCCCTCCCTATATAATTGCGCCGTCTTACACACTGAGTCCCGACAGGTGGGCTTCTGCGCCCGTCTGTTTGTGCTCTTCTGGATGCCCCCTTTTCACTCTCTCACTTGCCTGGCCGGACACTGAGGTCTGTATGAGATGCTCCACCCTGATATTTTGAAATATCAAGGTTCGGAATTTGTAGTTCTGCAGCATGAACTGGAGTCCTCCAGGCTACAGACATCCCTCAAGAGCTCTAGGTAGAGTAAGCCACATGGCAGGACTTGGGGATCCTCGCCTTCCTGTGCGGTCAAAAACTCCATCACACACAAGCTTGCCAGACTCCCAAAGTCATGATTTTGGGGAGGGGGCGAGCAGTAAAAGAGCATTGGTTCTAGGAAGCCTCTTTGAAAATGTGGATACCATGAAGAGTGACCATGGAGTTTTCAGTGACATTTTCTGCTAACCAGGCCACCTGATTATTTTCTTCCTTTGTGGTTTCCATCTGAGAAGGGATATTAGCAAGTGAAAATCTTGAGGTGAAGAATGAATGCAACTCAGAAGCCAAGAAACGGTCATGCTGAGTGTGTGGTCTGGTGGACTGGGGAGAGGAGCACGGAGCAGAAGACCGGGAAGTTGAGGGGTAAAGGGGAGCCTCCGGAGGAGGGGTCGGGAGGGTGCTGGAGCATGTAGTCCTTCACTAAAACTCAGCCAGTGTGACTGAGGCAGAGTCTCCTTCCATCCTGTAGTGCCATTTTGTCTCTCCTTGCAACACCTCTCCCATCAACTGTCACAATTAGTGACCCATTGTCCCCCACGGTTCCCAGCGTGGCCACCCCTTCATTAACACTTGCACCTCTTCGGTTCTCATGCACATTCACTTTTTTCATATGTACATTGTGACACATTAGAAGGCCATGAAACATAATGGGTCAAGGTGAGCTCGAAACAATAAAATATATGTTTCCTGTGTTGCTATTTAAATAGATTTCTCGTAATAGATTTCACTCCCAAAAGTTGGAAAACTTCTGAACCTTTTTTTGACAGTGGAATGGAAGAAGGATGCCAAACCTCAAGGCTTGAGTTGCTCAAACCCTGAAGTGGACTCCCAGCCCTTGGAACATTCGCCCCATAAGAGCGTTTCTTGGGCCACATGGTACTAGTTTGATCAGATAGGTGATGCTTCCAGTGTGATTCATGGTGACAGCCTGAGTTTGCCCTGGGGGAGTCTCGGTGGCTGAGGTCAGTTATGCAACATAACTAACCCCCAATAAATCTCTGGACACCAAGGCTTGGGTGAGCTTCCTTGGGTGGCAGTCTGGTTTCTGGGAGAATTCAGTGTGTCCAGGAGACTTCACTAGCAAAACACGCCTGGAAGCTTACCCCTGGTTACTCCTGGACTCTGCCTCATGTACCTTGTATTTTTTTCTGACTTTAATCGTATCCTTTTGCTGCAGTAAGTCTTAATTGAGAGTACATGGGCTTTTTTGAGTCCTGTGAAGCCTAACGAATCACCAGGCCTTAGGGTTGTCTCAGGGACTCCGCACCTAGATGCAGAGATGGGAACGGAGACCTGGCAAAATTATGGAACTTGCTGGAACACATACACCAAGTCTGAGCCTGGAATATGACTAGACCATGGGGCTTCAGGCTGCAGGGAGGGTCCACACCAAATGACTCCTTTTTTGGGGAGGTGTGGTAGGAAGAAATGGCCCTGAGTCCACATGAATTCAAACCAATATAAAATTTGAATCTGGAGCATAAAAAGGAAGTTTAACAGCTGCCTCCCTCCATTCTCCATGTTGTCCTGGGGCTTGCTCTTGTCTTTCCTTGTTTTGTTTGGGAAAGTAATACCAAGAGATTAGTAGTAACAGCTTTGAAATTTAATTATGTTGGGGGAGTTCTAAAGGAAATTAAACATGGCATGGTTACTTTTCAAAAATAAGAATGTAATGCAGCGTCTTCGCAAATAATCCTTCCCATCCCGCTAGCTCATTTCCCATCAGGAGGTAGGAAAGGATTTTTGAGACCGATTAGCTAATAATAGTGCCTGAATTTTTATGATACTTCTGCTTTTTCTAAAGGTTTTCATGTATCATTAACTTCCTTGATTCTTCCAGGTTTTACGTGTCAGCACCATCAGTTTCCAGTGATACCTGGTTTGAGGATTATTAGACAACCCTCCCCCCCGCCCACACAGTGCATCCTGGGAGCCTGAGGTTTTTGTGGGGCTGAGGGGAGGTGAAAGAAGAGACCCCGAATGGCCACGACCTGCTCCCTCCCCACTGTGCGGACCAGAGTAGCCCAGATTTTCTGTAGGAACAATGTGGGCATCCACCTCCCTGCGATTGTTCACCTGCTCTCTCCTTTCCTGACCATAAAACTTGTCAACTCTGAGATTTCCTCTTTTAAATCTGCATTCAATACATTTTACTTTTGAGTATTAGTAAGCATCTCTCAGTCCTGCATTTTTATAGACCTGAATCTAAATATTTGGTCCCACAGGTCTCTTTTTATCCACTTCAGACCTTTTATGGGTCTAATCTCTTCCCCACACCACCCGTATCGGAAGGGCTCTACTTATGCATGATTTTGTGACTTTCTCACTTTTTTTGGAGTACGAATGATTTTATCCATATAATCTGTCACCCTCCCAGCCATGTGCCTTTCTATCGGAGGACAGATAATGTCTGTTCATTTATTAAGCACAAATCCCTCCATGTGGACGGTATTTCCCCCCCAAGTGTTGGAATCTCCCCAGCCCCCTGACCTGGACACTCAGCACACTTCCTCCTGTCTCCCTTGCTGCTGCTTGTTTCCAGGTGAAGCTGGGTCTCTGCGTCCGCTGGACTCCACGTGCCATGCTCCTTAGCCCCTGCGTGTTGGGGGGTCACCTCTGGGCCTCTTCTGCCCTCACACAAAACTCTAGCACTTGGTCTGTGTCCCGCGGACTCCCACGCGGCTCCCATGTTTCTTTCCGTGGTTCATCCCCAGACGCTAGAGATGAGGGCAGCTGTCTGCCTTCCTCACTTTTCCCTTCTCTCAGCCTTGAGTGTGTCGGATGGGACAGGGCCGTGCAGCCCGCAGGGGGGGGCGGGTACCTGACTCCGGGGTTCCTTGGACGGGGCCCGGGGCCCAGGTGAGTCCCAGACCTGCCTCCTGTGTGCACTCCTTCATTCACACAGTGCCCCAGGAGATGCGGCTCCCTGGGGTGGCGGGAGTGTGTACCTGGGAGCTGGGCCCTGAGCCTGGGCCTGGCTCTGTAGGTCATGGTGCGGAAGCTGAGCCTCCCTCTCAGGGGCTGTAGGTGCACACACCGCGGGGACATGCCCGAGCAGGGCCTAGGTTGGTGCCGACCATTCGGACGATGCTTCTGCTGCTCAGAGGTTATCAGATGTGATGCTCTGAATGCACGCCAGGTTGGGTCGAGGCCCCTGTGCTGTCTGGCAGACCGCAGTTCTTGCGAGGTGTCCAGGCTCTTTTCTCAGACCCCTGTCTGGGTCTGACCCGTCCCTCTCAGGACACCTCCCTGCCTGCACACCTGGGAGAGTCTCTCTCTGCCTGCTTGTCAGGATCTCCCCTCCCCGCCACAGCTGCGCTCTCTGGAAGCACCCCTCTGGACGACCCCGGTGGCTGGCCACACACAGCCTGCTCTGTTAGCCCTGTTAGCAGTGGCTTTCCTTCTGGTACGGCCCCCTTCATTTCCACCTTGCCAGCTCTGAAATACTGCTGAGTATCTGAATGTCTCTGGGCCGTTTATACGCAAGCAGCTTGCCTCAAGCACACTCCCCAGCTCCCCAGGGGTCTGAGGCGGTCTACTCGCCCCTCACCCCTCGCCCCCAAGCCACCCCCACCTCAGGCGCCTGGCATGCTCCTGCTGGCTGTGAGCTCCCCATCCTGTCCTTTCGGCCCCCAGAGGAAATACGACCCCCTTCCTGCTCACATCCCAGGGTGCCACCAACACAATGACAAGGTGGGGCCCGGGTCTCACCAACTTAGGTGTTTCTGTAAAAACCTAGTTTTACTGAGATTTAGTTGACATACGGCACTCTGTAAGACATACAGCTTAATGATTTGACCTAGAAATATTATGAAAGGATTATCACAGCTAGTTTAGTTAACATCCATCCTCACACGGATACAGTAAGGAAAAGGGAGAAGGGTTTTTTCCCTTGTGAAGAGAATTCCGAGGACCCTTCTCTTAACCCCTTGCCTACATAGCACACAGCAGCGTTCACTACGGTCACCACGTCCCTAGTCCTCATCTATCCTGCAACTGGACGTTTGTCCCTTCTGACCCCCTTCATGTGTTCCCCTCCAAGGTTTTGGAGAAACATAGGAAAGCCTTTGTGTCGAGTTCTCTGTTCCTAAAGTTCCTGGGTCTTCCTCATTGAAGGGAACCCTTCTCTTAGAACTTAGACCCAGACCTCTCCTTCTCATCTCAGACCCTGTGGCAAGACTTCTTAACATGGGATTTCAGGGGATCTTGAAAGAAAAAATTTTTACTGGTGTCTAACTGAAACATACCTTCCCTTCAACATGTCTGTAGGAAACACACAGTCTAGTGCCTGTGACAAGTAGAAATCATATATATTTTCCTATCACAATGACAATTTGAAGATGTCTCAAGATACTCTCACCGCTCACTCGGAACCGTGGTTGTCCTGAGCGCTGGCCCTACTGCAGAGGCCTTGGCACCGTCTGCATGTGCTCAAATGTGTGGCCAGAGCTGGTCAGTCTCAGGCAATCCTGGTTTTTTTTTTCCCGTTCTAGCATATTCTATTTTATCATCAGGGAGATTAATCCCAATTAGATCAGTGAATTAGATCAGTGAATCACGGGCAATCCAATGCTCATTAGTCTTTCAGCCACAAGACAGCAAGTCATGTGTTCTCCATTCAAGGTTAAGTCAAAACTTTGGAGAATCTAGTGTTTCTGGAGACCAGAATGTCTTTTCCTTATGAAGTGAGTTATGAAAACGTTCATTCTGCTTATAATTATGTATCTTCTCAAAATAGGGGTTCCAGTGGTCAAAATGAAAAAGTGGAAATTGGGTATCCAGCTTGAGGGGCATGTTTCCTTGTCAAGGAACACCCCACCATTAAATATTACTAACTTAGCTCAGCCAGAAGAGAACATTACAGTAATATAAAACCTTAAAAACAGCCCTTTAACCTGTCTATGCTTTTAATGTATTCTAGTGTGGATCATTAATTCATCAATATAAGTTTATTTTTGGTATAGTTACAACTGTATTTTGAAATATGGGTTTTCTTTGTAATCCAATGGATTTTATTTTATATATTTAAATACAAGATTCTGAGAAAAGAAATGCGGGCTTTACCAGATTGTTCTAGGTGTTCAGTTTTTTTTCTCATTTGTTTCTAAAGAGATCTTTATCTCCACCCTCTCCTCAGCCAGCGGCTTTGTGCTGCCGGACAGTTAGCTCTTTTTGCCTTATGGGCTCCACTGCTGATCTGAGGCCATCCTCCCAGGCAGTAATACCGCCAATCACAGCTGACCCCACAGGGAACCTGTGTAGGGAGGGACTTACCTGCGCATCTCACGAAGGCAGTATTTGCCCAGAACTCTGCGAGTGAGGGAGATAGAATCTGCATCCAGGGGCTCTGGCCCTAGGACTCGAGGGTGTGTGATTTTGAACTGCTGGATTATAGGCTGTAGACTCACTAAATTATCCTTTGAAATAAACACTTATCTACCTGCCCTCCTTCTGCTTTATCCCTAGTGTGCACACGTCTGCAGTTAAGAAAAAAGAAAATGTGTGTTTTCTGTCTTTGTCTCTCTCTGTCGCTTTCCCTCTCTCCCTTCTTCTGTCATTCTCTCTCTTTTTGTCCCTCTGCATGGGGATTTGACTCGGCAGAGAAGCCTCTCACATTCCCAGCCTGTTGCCTTGTCTTCCCATGAACAAGGTCAGACAGAATCATCTCCAAGGCCTCTTCCAGTGTCAACGTTCCTGTATAACTTCGACACGTGATAGGTCTCCCGCCTCACCACCTGGGTGCGGAGAGATCGTTCCTTGTATTGACCACAGCGCCGCACGTTTCCTGCAGACTCTAAACCTTCCCCAAGAAGAGGTGACCTTGTATGTACAGTCTCTTCATCTGTACGTGTCTTACGTGCAGAGGTATTTGTCACCTTGAAAGATTTTGTGAGTTAAACTGTGGTTGCCCATGTTTCTTGGTTGGTGAATTTTCTAGAAAACAAAGAGCATGTGGTGTTCATGATCAAGATTCTTTTTGGAAACCAGCAGGATCTTAACATATATCCTACATACAGGCTTCAAGTGCCTCTTTTTACTGGTTTTCATTCCTATGCAAGTAAGAACAAGCAATATGTATTACAAACAGCTTCTTTGGTTTATTTTACTATGACATGGTTTCTAGAGCCTTTTGACATTTGAATAAAATTGATGAATTTGAGTTCGTTTATAGGCATCAAGTAGTACATCTTTCTGGAGACACGGTGGCCTATTTCTGCTGTGATGAGGGTGGTAGAGAGCTCAGAGACGATCACTATGAATGACATGAGCCCCCCAGTTTGAGTAGTCGCATTTACAGCTGTATCAAATGACGTCTTATTAAGTGTGGGGCCAACTATCTAGGCCACGTTTTTCTACATAACTGTTGTCAAGCTAAGTTTGTTCCTTCCCAGAAACTGAACACTATTTTTATCTGGAGACAGAGCTGTACCTGCTCAGTTCCTTTCAGAGCAAGAAAAGGGTTTCCGCCACTGCTAGTGCTTTTCCTAGAGCTCACAGCAGGAAGGAACCTCGAGTGTCTCGCTGTTCCAACCCTTCAGGTTTGTAGCTGAGGAAACAGACATCCAGGGACGACGTGAGACTTGCCTAAGGTGATACGGATGGGGACGTGGGACGGGCTCCACACCCTCACTGGGCCTTTAGGACACCTCTGCCCAACACCGCTAGAGCCAAGGTCCCCTGAAGCAAATTCAGGGGACCTTGACAAGGAAACATGAATTTGCTTCAGGGGACTGCCTTCCTCCCTCCCTCCTTTCTGTGCGTGTGTGTGCGTGTGCGTGCGCGTGCGCGCGTGTGTGTGTGTGTGTGTGGCTGTTGAGCTCAGCAGTTCCTCTTTAACCTGCTTTTGACTTAAGATGGAATTTGTTTTAGAGCCTGAACGTGCATAACTCAGCAGTGCAACACCACACTTACCTTTTTATTAGTGTGTGTTCTGGCTCCATTCTTGCAACAGTCATCAATACCCGAGACGCCATCTTCGAATGTTCCCGATCATGCCGTAGGCGCAGGGCAAGCAAGTGGTCCTCGCACATGTCTGGGCGTCTGTGAGCCTCCCCTCACCCCTCCTCCTGCTGCTGGGAGGTCACCTCGCTGCCTCTTTGTTCCCATTCTCCTTGCCCTTCTATCCTCCGCTCACTGGAAGGTTGCTTTTGTGTTGTAAAGACTCAACTGATAGAAAATTGAGAAGATCATTCTCTCGGTTTGTTTGGTCAGTCCTCATCATTGAATTCAGAGTCCTATCCCCATCCAATCCAAATTGGGAGAACTGACCTTTTCTGAAGCTAAGACAGATACCGGTGGCCAATGCCCACAGTTTCAACCTGACCTGCTCCCAGATCTTGGTTTTCCACCCAATCCTGAGCCCCCTGGATGCAGCAACCCCTGTGTCTCCTAAGATTTTCAACCCTAAGAGTTTTTCCTGGGGTCTGCGTTTTGGGGGTCATGTCTTTCCCAGTTTTTGTGGAGAAATCACTCACTGGGTAATCATTAGCTGTGGTGCATGATGTATTCTTCTGTGCCATCTCGGAATGAGAGAGTAAAAAGATTTTATTAGAAAAGAATTGTGGTGTGGTAAAGTAGTGGATTCGCTTTGAGACTTGAAAATAAATAAGTACAGTGAGTAAGTTGCACTCTAGAATTCATCACCTCTCATATATAACAGTGATACAGTAATTACTGCAGCTCTCCATGTGAGATTACGTGAATCACTTCATTCATTACAGATAATGAACCAGTAACACAAGCCTGAGTGATATCTCCCTGACACCACTCATTTACTTCTGCCCCCCTTGAGAGCAAAAAAAAAAAAAAAAAAAAAAAACCCTTTCCTTTTTCCTTGCAGGAATCACTTGTGATGATTGTACTAAAATTAGGGACTGAGGCATCCAGCTTCTGATGGACAAATTCTGTCTATAGGTACCGATCATCTGGCATGATGCTTTTATCCAGGAAGCATTTATCAATTTAAACACACCTAGAAAGGCCATATGGAAGACATAAAAGCATCAAGAAGCTCAGAATTATAATAAAGGCACAGAATGAATGTTTTTAAATCTTGTCTCATCCATTGATACCCACAAAGATGATTTCCATTGATCATAATGGTACCGCTTGCCCTTTTCACATCTTCCGTGCAATGTATTTATTAGCCATACTGATACAAATAGCTGATACAAATAGAAATGTTTAAGACACGGATAGACAGTCATATACATGTCAACCCATTGGCTAAAAGGACAGTAATGGTGTGGCACCAGGGAGACTGATGAAAGGCCAACAGATCCTTGTTTGTGAGTGTGTGTGCGCGTGTGTGTGTGTGTTAAAACAAACATCATATAAATTTTAAAAATGCTTTTAACAATCCTCTGGAGTGAGTGTTAATCGCAATCTCCAATGAGAAACTATTTGGACCTGAGCTTCAAATGTCTTGCCTACAGCAATGTTGAGCGCCTGAATTTAGGGTTTTCATTCTGCCATTTGTGAAGTCATCCAGTTGTGGGGCTCCGTTATTCATGGGTATGTGAGATGTAGAAAGAGCCGTACCGTGGATTGCACACACGCAGATACACTCTGGGCACCATTTATACCCTTCTGTGGGAAGTAGGGCAAGAAATGGAGAGCAGATGGCTTATCTGTGTTGCAAGATTCTGCGCATTCAAGCAAGAGAATATGTTCCACTAGGAAATAGGATTTCTGAACAGAATTGCCACCTTTGTAGTCACTTGCTGTACTTCAGTGTCTATGGAAGATCTCTTGTATGTAGTGAGATGGCATGGTGACAGGAATGTGCCCACCCTAATGTCTCTCCATGTACCCGTGCTGTATGCCCCAATGCATCGGTGACGTTCCTCGGCATCTAGAGACCCAAGAGGCACATCTTTGGTGTGTGTGCCTGGTCATCAGCAATGTCAGTACAAATTATATCCCAAGACAAAAGAAAATGAAGACCTAATTTATTTTAGAATATTCCAAACTGCATAATGTTGTTACGTTGCACCATCTTAGCCTTTCCCAGCTCAAGGTTGAGTTAGACCCCTGAATCTCAATGAAGACATTTGGAAATCCCCAGGCTCGGTGCAAAATCATGTCTGTTAAAAATGCAGTGAGTAAACTGCATAGGACCAATTTCGAGGTGGTAAGAAGGCAGCCTTCCCAGGAACCAGAGAGGAGAGAGGTAATTGACCAGGACCAACTTTGACCCTGGCAGGTACCTCGGAGGAAAGATTTCAGTCTGTTTACATTCTGTAAATTCATTTTCCCTGCTAGCATTCTCAAGTGTTCCCTGGGACAGAATCATTGTTGAAGCCAACAGTGAAAATCTCCCAGGACCACATGGCAGGCTCATCCAGAGGCTCTGGCCTGGAGCCATGTGGATTTTTCCGAGCTTCACAGGTGGCCCTTCAAGCAAATATTTACAGAGTTGCTTTTAAAGAATCACTGATGCTGTAATTAAAAACAGGGCTTCATTTTTAGAAATGGCTTACTAGGTGAATTAAATGAGTAAATAGCCGGTTGAACACCGTTGGTATTACTGTTTGCCTCCAGGATCCCACAAACTGGGATGGACACTGTTTATGAGCAGAGAGGCAGACTGTCAGAAGCAGTCACTCCTTTCAAGGAGCTTGTGCCCTGGGGAGGACACCCAGGAAGGCATCCAGCAGTGAGCCTGTCTGGGAAGAGCCCAGTGTGCACGCAGAAGGAAAACACAGTGTGGCCGGGTTTTCAGAATTTTCTCTAAAATCATATACCAGTTTCAGAAATATCATGACCCACTGCTGGACTGTGGCCCACAGTCCCTTCAAAGCGCGGAAGAGCATCTTCACATCGCTGGTGTCCCAGGGGACCCCCGTCGGAGCTCCTTTCAGTGGACTCCTGCACCGTATCTTCCAGTACATCACCTCTGTGAGGACTGTTGGGGATCAGCGTGGCGTAGATGGACTTCCCTGTAATTTGAGCACCTACGCTGTCTGCCACGGGATTCCTTGCCTGAACCTTAGTAAGACACAGATCTTGTCGCTAAGGAGCTTTTAATGGGAGAAATGAGACCCGAGCCACTGTAGTAAATGCTCAGTAAGATGTGCCGCGTGAATAAATGAATGAATGGCACAAGGAGGAGGGTTGTGTGTTTTGTGAAGCAGGTGCTTAGAGTTGTTACGAGGATTCCACGGATTCATAGAAAATCATGGAAGGCCTTGTGGAGGAAGTGGCTTCTGAGCGAGGCTTTGAAGTAAGGCTATGATTGTGCCATCTGGAAATTCAACTTCACAACTTCCCAGGACGTGCTGGAAGTATGTGACTCATCAAAGTACCAGCAGCAAACGTACAGAGGACCAGTGTGCATGTTCTCATACAACGTAGCACTCAGCACCAGGGTGGAATCCCAGCTCTGCGATACCCACACCACAGACCTTCTCAAATTAGAGTCAGATAATAAAGCCCCCCCCCCCGGCCATTGAATCTGTTCTTACTCATCAACAAAACCCTTCCTGGATGAAAAGTTGATAATTAAATTAAGAGCTCACGTGGAGGTGTCTAATGGACCCGTGGATGTCCTCGCTTCCCAGATGTAGTGCCCATTTATATAAATACATGCATGTTTTAAAATATGACTGAAAATAAATTGTAAAGCTGCTTTTTCCAAATTAGTGAATAACTGTACACAGAGCACGAAGCGCTTGCTCCCCAAGAAGGCTCATGCTGACATGGCCATTGCGAGGCTACCACCAGGTGTCCCCAGTTCATTCCATGTTTCCCCAGAAAGGGTGTCTGCTGTCCTAGCATACTCTGCTCTCCGGGTTCCTTTTTATCCTGGAAGGAGGCCGGTAGAGGGAGGGAGAGGGATGGGTAGAATAAGCCAGTCTAGGCCAAATAGAGCTCGCTTACGCTCACGTCCCCCTCTCCCTTCAGCGGCTCCCTTGCTGGTCCCCCTTTTCATCGAGGCCGGTTCAGTTTCCCATTCACAGGGGCGCAGTGGATAAACAAGGCTAAAGCTGATCCAGGATCCCTTCTGAACCACAAAGTTCATGGCAAACAAAGCCATCCATGGGCTATGTCTGAGCTCCATGATGAATGGACATTTGGCTCATTATTGGCCCTCCCCCTGCCCCCAGGAATATCTGACTCTTCAATAAATGAGAAGGCAGAGTTATGGTTCATTTACTCTCTTGACTTTAATATTTCTGAGAGCGTTTAAAACATTTATAGGGCAGTGGTCTTCCTTTTCATAGGAAGGGCGGCTCATTTCCCGCGCCATCGTCGAACGCAGAAATGGTGTGATCCGAGGGAAGGGCTGAACAGACGTGCAGTTCAGAGTTCCCATAGCACCCTCAAGTGGCAATGTCAAGCTCTCCTCGTGCTCAAAACCAGTGCCTTCGCAAGACTCTTTGTTTTGTTTTGATTGGTCTTTTCTGTTGTTTGTTTTGCTGCTTTGATTTTTGCAGGTGGTTGCATTCATCAAAGAGTTATCAAAAAAAAAAAAAAGCTGTGAGTGAATAGGATTTGCCAAGTTGCTTTGAAATGATAGGGATGCTGTCACAAGGGTGCCATGGTGTGGATGGGGCATGCGAAGAAGCAAGAAGAGACGAGAATTAAAGAAATCCGTGAGATTATGAGAAATATATTAGCCTGTTTTCCTCATGCTGTTTCCTTCCCCTGGATCAAAGAGGAAACCACACACAGGGTCCAAATAATCTACCCAGGCTGCAAGAGACAGGGGACATATTTTATGAGCCTGTTTTTCTTGTGTTCTTTTCCCACTGCCAAGTTCTGGATAATATCATTGGAAATGTTGCTGGCCCTTGCCTCGATAAACAGGGCTGATAAACATGGAGTCAAATTCCCACCGCATGCAGGCTGGTTAAGACTCAAAAGCGTGGTCCGATAAAAACATATACATGTACCGAAAATTAGTTTCTTCCCAGGTACTCTGAGTGCAAAGTTCTGTGTGTCCCTCAGAGGCGGAGTGTGTTTTCCTGTGTTTTCCCTCCTTACTCTGATGGCTAGTGCCCTGGACACATATCTGTCTGACACAGCCCCGCTCGCTCCTTGTGTGCCCTTGCGGTCCTCCGCCTGGCGCCTCACGGCTCATGGCAGCTCTGGGGGGACGGAGTCCAGACTCACTCCTCTGACCCCAACTCAGGGTTTCTGTATCGTTGGGCAAAAAGTAAGAAGGGACAGTGGCAGAGATTTTGGGGGACCAAGGAGGCTCGGTCACATGGGTGGTTCTCAGCGAATGAAGAATGCAGGTAAGAATATGCTTACAGGAAAAGTCCGTGTAATTCCCTCTGGAAAAGAAAAATGCTTTGGCTTTCTTCAAAGCACCAATTCAATGAATAATAGCCGGCTCTTTCACAGCATACAGTGCAGTACAAATTTGGGGTTATTATTTTTTTTTAATTGAGGTATAGTTGACACACAATGTTACATTAGTTTTGGGTGCAACATAGTCACTGGGCAGGTGTATACTTTATGCTGTGCTCACCACAAGTGCGCCCCCATCCGTCAGCACACGACACTGTTACCCCACCAGTGACCAGATTCCCTCTGCTGCGCCTTTCATCTCTGGGACTCGTTCGTCTGTCCGTAACTGGAAGCCTGTCTCTCCCACAGCCCTTCACCCACTTTGCCCATCTCCCCACCCTCCTTTCCTCGGGCAGCCATCAGTTTGTTCTCTGTATTTATGGGTCTGTTTCTTCTTTTTATTTGTTTTTGTTTTTTAGAGTCCACATATGATGAATTGATACGGTATTTGTCTTTCTCTGTCTGACTTATTTCACTGAGCATAATACCCTCTGGGACCTTCCATACTGTCACAGATGACAAGATCTCATTCTTTTTTATGGCTGAATAATATTCCATGATAGGGAATATGGATCAAATTCCATATGATGGAATACACACACACACACACACACACACACACACACACACACTCATCACTTTTTTACCCATTCATCTACCAATGGACCCTTGGGTTGCTTCCATATCTTGGCTATTGTAAATAATGCTGTGGTAAACATGGGAGTGCATATATCTTTTCAGATCAGTGTTTTCATTTTCTCTGGGTAAATACCCAGTAGTGTGATTGCTGGATCATAGAATAGTTCTATTTTTAATTTTCTGAGGAACCTCCATACTGTTTTCCAGAGTGGCTGCACCAGCTTGCATTCCCACCAACAGTGCATGAGCGTTTCCCCTTTCTCCGCATCCTCGCCAACACAACCCATTGTTTCTTGTGTTTTTGATTTTAGCAATTCTCTAGGGTTATTTTTTAGGTCACTGAACAATAAGGAGATACCTTTGTAGAACTCTTTCATCATGCCCTGAGGAGTTAGATCTGACTAATAAGGCTCAGTGAAATGCCAAGAAGGTAGAAGTCACAGAAGCTGGGAATACTTAGGGCTAGTGAACATGTGAGCTTCTCCAACATCCTTCCTTAGTTAAGACTTTTGAAAAAAAAAAAAACCAATGCATTAATCTTAGCAATTCCAGGATTAGTGGTGGATGGCAGAGTCTGGGGATCACTTACTTTGATTCTCTTCCTGCAGCTGTGTCAGCTGATTTTAGGAGATTACCATCACTGCACTTTAATCAGGAATAGAAACCAAGCACTGGGTGTGGCTTAACTCTTGAGATGCTCTGCACTTGAGAGATGCCGTCGTATCAAGTGGCTGTTTTTCATCCTGTGGATCAATCTCTGTGGGCTGCCTTCCTGGGGATTCAGTAGCTGTCTGTAACTTCAGGGCCCTGACATTCACAGTTTTAGATGGGAAGACTTAATAAAATGCAGATGTAATCAATGGATAAAATGCTAGACTAGTACTTATTCCAAGTTTTCCCTTAAAGTGCCCATCATGGTACAAGTATACCACTTGAGGGTCTGTGATGTAAGTGGGTAACTTGTTTGAAGCCTTATATTTTATCTTAGCATACTCATGAATTTTGCATTCTATCCCATATTTGGATTTAATGACTTTATATCATTTCTCTTGGAGCAAATTAAGTGCTGAAGAAAGGTATTTGGAGACTCAGAATTCATTTAGATCATAACCAGCCATTTACATCTTGTTCCGAGTTAAAACTTGACATTGTGCACAATATCAGAGCTCTGAGAGAGAGAAATAAAGGAATCCTGAAACACGGATGGAAATTGAGCCTTTATTGCTCCTGCTTTTACCATAAGATGGCTCAGAAATCCTTCAGAGTCCTTTGAAAGCATTAATTTACCCATCCTTCCTCACAAAGATTGAAAAGAGTCTGTATAAATGATGCAATTTGGGTATTGTTGGGTTATAAGGGAATGAAATGGTGGTGATTATGGGTACAGTGCTGAGGATTGCAGTAAGCGGACCCATCAGAGACTCAGCGCAATCTAAGGGACAATGGGACCCACCTCATGCTATTGTAGCAGAGAGTCGATTTTATCTTTGCTGTGAGTGAGGGGAAAAACCCACCCGCTCAAATTGCAGGCTTATATGACTAATGGATTTATTTAGCCAACGGGCAATTTCTGTTTACCTGTCAAGCAAAATATAAATATAAGTAATTGTTGGGAGAATTACTGTTTTGAGTTCCAAATTACAATGATTTGAAATGCAATTAGTAGTATAGACAAACTTATTTTCCCCCTTTATGAGAAGGAAATTGTTCAGAAATGGGTAGAGTGCAGTTGATAGAGTTACAGTGCACAATGGAGTGAATTACCCACATGAAGCAAATGAGTGGCTTCATTTTGGTTTTATTACTCCTAATAGAATATGTTTTCATTTAATGAGAACGCACTGCTTCTCATATCTGACATACCCACCTGTGCGTGGGTGAATCAGGGTTTTGCATTAATATCTCTTGCATTTGCTTAAGACAATGTGAAGAGACAGAGCACAGGCTTGAGGTTTACTTTCTTTCCCACGGTCAGCTCTCACACTTCATATGTAGACTCTATGTTCTTTGAGAGTTAGCCACAAATACTAAACTTGTACTTGTGGTCCAAAGAATATGTTAAAATTTAAGAGAGACCTTTGAGCCACCTGAAGTAGCATTAGCCCATTTTCAAATATAGGTTTGTGTTCATTAAAAACAGGGATGATTGATGTTCCATGGAATTCTGGAGAAAATCTGAAGTGATGGTGGAAGAAAAATGGAGTTTATCATGGACATTTTAATGTGCCTTAAAGGAGTCGATTCAGGAAAATTAAGTTCATAAAAGTCAGTTTTCAACGTAAATGTGTTTATTAACTTCATTGATTTTTAATTCATGACAACATTTTTTTCTTATTGCATTAAAAAAGCAATGAGTCTAAACCAGAGGCACTGAGGATTTTTAATGAAATCAGTTTTTGAAAGTAATGCTTTTTTTTCCCCCTTGCAATTCTGCAGAGCTTGTCTGCCAAATTGCATATATTCTGGTAAGGTGGGAGAGGCTTTCTCCTAACGTGCAAAATCAGTATCTCTGAGATAAGCCCCAGGAAGCGTGGCGTCTTAGCTTGGATCCTATCTTCGGTATCTGCCTCATTAATCCCCTTCTGGCCGCTACCTTCTTCCTGAGATGAGCCCTCAACAACTCAATTCAAGGGAGAAACAGCATTCTGAAAATATCCTGGAAAAGGCTAACTGTACTCCATTCTATTTTGACTTCGAAATGCTCAGATAACCTCTATTTAAATGAGGAAGACAGGCCTTGTGCATTCTCAAAAACTTCTTACCCTCTGGAAAACCTTGCTGAGTATTTTGAATTGGTAAGCCATTTCCCAGGAGAAAGCAAACATTCAGGGGAATTTTTGAGGCTGCCTTGGTGCCATTTAGAAAGATGTTCGAGTATATTATTCTGGTCTGGTGTTTCACAAACTTGAGCATTCATCAATCAGAATGACCTGGCAGACTAATTAAATACAGGTTGTGGGCCCTAGCCCCAGGTTTTTGATTTTTAGTAGGTTTGGTAGTTTTAACAAATTCCTAGATGATCCTTATACTGCTGGTCTAGAGATAGTTCTTTGAGTGGATTGAAAATGCCACTTAGTGCTCAGACAATAAATAAGTAGGGCATTATTATGAACATGTTAGTGATCTAGTGATTTCTAAGAGTCTTTTTCTAATAAAACTAGCAGGGCTGTAAATGTACCAGAATGAGCAAGAAATTGAGAAAAAAATGCATTTATTCACAAAAGGAAGTCATTTTCAATCTTGTCATGTAATTTATAACATTAGTCCTGATTCACTGTAAGGAGTATTGACTGTCATATGTAGGAGAGCAAAGACTGTGTTCATTGTAGTCCATCATTTCATCCCTTGAACCCAGCACGGTGACTGGCACCTAGTAGGCATTCAAATATTTACTGCATAAGCAGGTGAAATGCTTACAATAAACACTGACATTAGCTGTACCATTTTTCATGCATGGATTTGGTTTTTGTTTTAGTGAGCTGATGAGACAAGCATACTATATAACAAGTCGTTCCAGTTTGATGGCTTATTCAACAAATACTTATTCCAAGATCCACATTTCAGCTGGTCAGCTGTGATTTAGCTGATCTGCACTGGGCTCAGCGACGTGGCTCTGCTTTGTGCTCCTTACTGGACTTGACTTGATACTGTGGGCTGGGTTCAGGTCTCTCCAGGGGTGCTTGTTCTGGAGGCCAGGGCAACATGGGAGCAGCCACCCAGGACACGTTCTTACGTGGTGGATCACCTGAGTGCAGGAGGTTGGGCAGGCTGGGCAGGTGCCTTGAAGCTTCTACCTGCATCATATCCATTCACATTCCAGTGGCCAAAGCAAGTCACTCAGAAAGTCAGTGTGGCCGTTTAGGATACCTCATTGGAAAGGCTAGGGGATGAGAAAATATTTGCTGAACAACATTCCGATCTGACAGTTTCAAATATGGAAATAATGACTTTTTTTTAAAGATTTACTTACTGAGAGAGAGAGCGTGCACACATGTGCGAGTTGGGGGGGAGGCAGAGGGAGAGGGAGAGAATCTCAAGCAGATCCTGGACTGAGAGCAGAGCCTGACACGGGACTGGACATGACCCCAAGATCATGACCTGAGCTGAGACCAAGAGTTGGATGTTTAACTGACTGAGCCACCCAGGCGCCCCTGGAAGTAATGACTTCTTATCGCAGAGATGGATCATCCGGACTGAGGAACTTGTAGCTTAGAAATGTGGTCATGCTCTTGGGAGAGGCAGCTCATACTCAGACTGCCCCGTTACACGCTTGAGGGAGTGGTGGGTCTTCTTGGTGCTGGTGCCGCACCTCCCGGCCACAGCTGACCCTTGTTTTCCTTTTCAGTTAGGCCCTTGTTGTTTGCAAGTGACTTTTGATTGATGCTTTTCCGGGCAGTGCCTTGACTCAAAGGAATGGTCTTAATTCTGGTAATTTCTGACATGGGGTAAGATGATGAGAGAAATGATTCCGTGAGAGAGGTTTTCAGATTCCTGCCAGCAGGGGTCCAGGCAGCGGGTGGTACTTTTCCCGCCCTGGCCGCCTCACAGGTGCTGCTGGCCTGGACCCTCCAAGGCCCGTCATTGTGGCTCCACGTGTCTCTCCTCTCTCCCTCTTTGTGTCTTGCAGCCAAATGCGGCACGTGGACCTGGAGGCCCATTCAGTGGGCTGGTCTTACCTCCTTTTGCTCTTGCTGGCTGACCAGCCCTGTCTTTCCAGGGTGGATTACATCAGCCTCCCTAAATTTTAGTCCTGTTGTACATTCTAGGAATACACCTTATCCCCTTCCGTTTTATAACTGGAATCGTTTTTAGTGGAGTCAGATTTTTTTTTTTAATTTTCTGTAACTATTTCCACTGGCCTGCAAGTGAGTATAATTTACATGGCAGGATTAAATAACTCAGCATCAGCTCTGTTTCCACTCTCCAAAGAAGACCCTGCATTTGAAAGACCCTGTCTCTATCGTTTTCTAGTCCAATTGTTGTTTTCAAATAAAAGCCTAAAAACCTTTGTGGGTGACATGATGCAAAATAATAATAACAGCAATAATAAAATAAATTCAAAAGCCCCATGTGAGTGTTGGAGCCCTGGACTTACTAGCCTGTGTCATGAGTCATTCCAAGCACACCCCACCTTGGAATGTCAAAATGCTTGCCATTGGTCACAGAGCGCAGATAAAAGCTTTCTCTTCGAGAACACAGTCATCGCCTCTGTTGGTTAAAGCACGAAGCACTGAATTGCTGAGGCTCACTAATGTCACTTTAACATTAAAGGGAAGCAGACTTAACTTAATTCAGGAGACTGGAGTGCTGCATGGTTGGAAAGGGCGAGGAGCTCTGGGGGCATTTCAGAGCCGAAGTCACGTCCCTTTCAATCTAATATTACCTGATGTATGAATTAAGACATTTCGGATAATGACACTGTTCTGTTCAAATGATCACCAGGGACAAACAGAAACAACAGATTCTCTTCCAAATCTCATGCTCTAAAAATCGTAAGAGCCTTGGAAAACACTGTGGACGTTCTTGTTGTGTAATCAGGACATGTGAAAAGACAGAGGTTGCTGCCTCCTCCAGGAAGGAAAGAGATTATTTGGATAATTTTGGAGGAGAAGCTGACATTAAAAGTGAGATTTTATAAGTACTCAGAGAGCCGCAAGGAATTCGTAGAGAAGAAAAATACACAGTCTATTGATACTGACCCAGAGCAAGGACAGGAATGAAGGGCAAGAAGGAGAAGTAAAGGAAGGATGAAGACTGGGGGGGAGGGGGGGGCGGTGCCGCGCTCAGGTGTCGGAGGCCAGAGGGAGCACCCCTATGGGGCAGGAGGGATGCCCCCCACCCACCGGGCTGGAACAAGTATTTTCTGTAGGTTGACTACAGCCTTGTAGGTAAATCAGTGGCTGTTGCACTGACTTGGCAATCAGCTTGGCCTCTTGTGTCGGTTAACCTCGTGGGTTTTGGGGGCACAGGGCGAGGGAGGTTGGTGGTCCATAGTAGGTGTCAGTGCCGAGTACCAGACACACAGGTGCACCATGGCAAATAAAAGTGCCATTGGGGAGATTTAAAGTGCAAATAAAAGTGCCATGGGGAGATTAACAGCAAACTTTATTAATTTTAGAGTAAGACTTTTTGTTGGGTTAAAATAAATGTTTCTCTTTAAAACATTAATTGTTAAGTACCAATTTGAAAAGCTCAAAATTAACTCAGCACCTACTTTAATTTTGTGTTTTTCAAAAGCCAGAACTTAGCAATTCCGTTTTCTTGTGCTGGACATTTCCTATCCTTGTGGATAGGCATCCTGCAAAAAAAAAAAAAAAAAAAAAAATTTAAAGATAGACATATAGAGAGAGTTTATTTGGGAATAGGCTCTGTATTTATGTATTTAGCACTGTATTTTCTCAAACTACCCAAATATTTGTTTTATTTCTCCCCTTTGGTATGAGTACAAGGTGATTATACCTAGAGGATTCTGGTGCCCAGTATCTTAGGGAAATCCTTCTGTTAGCACAGCGCATGCTGCTGGTCATTTCCTCTCTCACGTCTCAGCTCTTAGAAGGAATCAAAATCTCAAATAGGGCTCTGCTCTCCTCCTTTCCCTCACAGAGAAAGAGGATGTAAACTCTAGGATATAATTCTCTCCTAGAAATAAGAAAACCTCTTAGCTAATAAAAACCATGCTTAGGCTGCTGAACTCAATATACTTTTGGTATTTTTACAATGCTTAGCCTGCATGTGGACCACAAAGTTCCCTTTATTGTCATTTAAAAAATGACTATCCACCATATTTTGCAGCATTTGCCTAATTCCAGTGACTTACCATATTTGTTTTGTAAGTTGGTTCCAAGGAAAATAAACACACACCCACACCTTTATTTAATAAATAGGGGAAAAATAATCATCTGCAACTTGATGGAAAAATGGGTCAGTGGACTCAGTTTTAAGCAGTATTGAGGAATTAATATCTTGATATGAAATAATCCATGAGATATTTTCCAAAAACTAGTTTCCCATATTTACCCAATAAGCAGAAGTGGGAATCTGTTTTGATAGAACATATTCAGGATGTTCGGTGACTGGTGAGCAGAGGCGGTTCTTGACCTGTGCCCTTCTGAAATGCACCTGTATTTAAATGCTCATTGGGAAGTTCTGCTACTCTTCAGAACCTCTCCCCCTATTTAAGGAAGGGTCTGAAAAAGCTACCGAAGGCAATAAGTGAGTTAATTACGTATCATAAACGCAAAATGCCGTAGTTGCAATTTTCCGCAACTGCATTTCCTCACGCGGCCCAATGCACTAACTGGCTGACTCTGTTGCATTTGAGACTTCCGAGTCCTGACAGTATATTAAAAATAACACTGCCCTTTGTAAAGAAATGCTTAAGACACACGTGAAGTGTGTGCAAGCACGTGTGTGTGTATTCACACTCAGAGTCTAGAACAGTCTTGAGGATGAGTGGTGCTCTGAGTGCAAGGTGGAGGGCAGTAGCAAACCTTGGAGGGAGGCAGTGGGCCCTCAGTCTAGGGCGCATCTGAAAAGGCCCCTGAAAAGGCTTGGTGCACGCTGACCTCCCGCGGCTCTCCGCCCACCTGCCTCAGGGCTCCTGCTGGGCCGGAGCAGCCCCCACCCCCGTTTCTCCTGTTTAATTTTCGGATTTGTTCTCTCTCAACACAGATGTGTACCTCAGCTCTCCCTTCAGTTGCTTGAGTCTTATCATTTCTTCACTTTATAAATAATTTTAAATAAAAATTGCTTGTGTTGTCTGAACCATTTAGTTAGGATTTCTGACACTGACCAAATGTAATTTGAATACCCACAAGCTCCCTTGAGAATGATTTTTAAAAGTGAGAGCCACACGTGCCTTCCATAGCTCAGTTTCAATGCATTATTGTGGATATGCATACTTCTCTAAAGCATTGGGTATGATAAGTAAGCTATTTCTGTATATATACTGTATTTTGTATAAAAAGTACAAGCAATATGTAATGCTACTTCTTATGGTTTGTGTGAATATATACATGCAAATTTCATATGTGTATTACATAAGTAAGACCCTAACAGCATCTATATTTAGTGAGGTGTCAGGACCTAGATGCTGCAGGGAGCAGCTTGAGCTTTCCTTTCAAGTGGGTCTGGGAAAGGCAGCTTCCTCCCATCAAAAGCATAGCTGGGGCGGGGGAGGAGGGATGCCAGCAGGGTTTCCTATTTATCTAAATGTGATGACTTTTAAAGTTTCATTTTATGGCTCTTGTAATTGCTGCCTCTGTCTTCAAAGTAAAGAGGGACTGGTGAAGCGCTCTGCACCCCCAGACCTGTGGGAGGGACATCTGCCTATGTTGGAGGCCTTTTGCTGGTTCAGGGAGCCTCTTAGCTATTGGGATATTGGTTTTACTTGTTTTCACGGTTGCCTAAAGGAAACGTGTCTTTAAACTAGTTTAACAGTCACATTTTTCTTCATAGTGGAGGGAAACCACAGTGGATTAAACAGAGGATGGGTGTGGTAATACGTTTTAATTAAAACAAGACTACCCACTGGGTTGAGACTTGGGGAGAGTGTGAAAGGGACTGGAACTTATGTCCTCCCAGGAGGCTGATTCACCAGCATCCAGTTTCTCCAGCTTAAGGACACTGGTGGGAAGAGGCAACTTCAGGACCAGGTAGGATCTTTCTTGGGGATATCCCAGCTTGGGCAGTGATGCCAGGGGACTCAGACCCACCAAAGGCTGGTGAGCCCGAAGTCTGGCCTGCTGAGTGGCCATGGTCTCGCCTTTTTATTTTTTTAAACCTAAGTCAAATAGTCCTGGAAACCTGGACGGAGCAGGGAGCATCACTGTGTCCGGGAAGAATGTGAAGATGAAGATGTCCACTTTGACCTGGTGTGGAAGGAACAGCAGTGTGGGCAGATGCGAGCCCTCCGCCTGTCCCCTCCCTCCAGAGTTTCAGGTCCTAGTTTCCGCTGAAGATCAAGTTGGGACAGATCTGTCCCAGCTGGAGGGTCTATAAACAAGAGGGAAGGGGATATGGGGACGAGACGAGAAGGAAGAGCCCCCAAGAGCCTCAAGAAAGTCGGAGGAGCGGATTTGGGAACGAGGGAGAGGTTCCCGGAGGCCCGAGGGAGCAGTCCACCCCAGGAAAGGGAGGAGAGAAAGCCGCCTGCGCCTGGAGTCGGAGCCGGGCGCCCAGACATGTTGGTGTCTTTCCACACAGGGGCGCTGGAGCACGTCTTACTGCAGCAAGATGCGCGAATGCGCACCCGGAGCCCAGCGCCCTATTTGGTGTGGTTTCTCCCAGGTCTCTTCCTCTCAGTCGGGGGCTGAGGGGGCGGAGCAAGCTTTGGAGAAGTTGCCGGCATCCCGAAAGCTTCAGCCTCTGCTTCTGTTTACTGAAAATGAGCACGGAGTTCGCGATGTACACAAATGGGTTGGGAAGTGTAGGGAGGAGCGTTCCCCTGAGTTGCTGGGAAGGCTTCCGCCAGGCCTTCCCTGGCTTGCCTTCCACGACCTTTGCTTTTCCCTTCATTTTGAGCCCGGGAAAGGAAAATGAATCTGTTTTCGGAGACGAGCTTGGTTTGGGAAGCAAGGAGGGCTCCTTAGAAAGCGGTGTGTCTGAGCCATCTCCCTTTTCAGCCCTGCTGTTCGCTCTCCCTCGCCCCACTTAGCACCCCCAGGCCCGAGGGGTCTTGGCTGTTGTTGCAAGTTAGGCAAGAAAAGCTGGAAGGGAAACCCGAGGGGGAGCGCTGGGAAGGAGGCGAGGCTGCAGCTGCGCGGGGTGCGAGCGTGAGGACGCAGAGCGCAGCTCCGCGCCGAGGATGAGCGCCCTCGGGGCTCTGCTCCCTCTTAGTACCCCCCCAAACCCTCCGCGGTTTCCGCCTCTTCCGCGCTCTCTTCCCGCGCAGCGGGGGGTGCGACCGACCTCTGGGCTCCGAGCGCCCCGAGCCCCGCGGCGCGCACGCCCCCGCCCAGCCCCCGGCCCGCGCGGCCGCCCCGTGCCGCCAGCCCCCTGCCACCCCGGCGCCATTACCGGGCCGCGCCGAGGGGCCGCTGGGGAGGGGGGAGGAGGAGCCGCGAGAGGGGCCGGGGTGGGGGGAGCGCTGAGATCCGCGCTGGCTGTTCGCCGGTCTCTAGGTGGTGCCAATTCTGGGGCCTAGGCATTTTCCCTCCCTTTATGTTTTTTGGGTTTTTTTTTTTTTTTTCCTTTCCTTTCTCCAGTGCCTTTGATTAGGCCGTCCGTGGCCGTGGCGAGGAGTTGAGAAAAGCGGAAAGAAGCGAGGGAGAGCTCACACCCCCAGACCCCCGGCTCCACCGTGCCCGCCGGGGGAGGGGGCGGAGGAGCCGAGCCAGGCAGTCGCCCGGCGGCGACTTGAGAGTGGCGCGCGGGAGGAGCGGCAGCCGCCGGCTTCCCTTTCTTCTGCTGCTTCTTCCCTCTCTCCCCGGAGGGGGTGGGGAGCGGGAGCCCGAGAGGGGCAGGCAAAGCACAGAACGCCCCCGAGGCAGCCAGCGAGGGCGCGGGCACCGATGGCTTCGCTGTACCAGAGGTTCACGGGCAAGATCAACACCTCGCGCTCCTTCCCGGCGCCCCCCGAGGCCAGCCACCTCCTGGGCGGCCAGGGGCCGGAGGAGGACGGCGCGGGGCCCAAGCCCCTCGGAGCCCCGGCGCCCGCGGCGGCGCCCCGGGAGCGCGGCGGCGGCGGCGGCGGCGCGGGTGGCCGGCCCCGGTTCCAGTACCAGGCGCGGAGCGATGGTGACGACGAGGACGTAAGAGCATCTTGGTGGGTGGGGGGAGGCGCGTCCGCTCCGCATCTCCGCATCTCCGAGGGTCGGGGTCGCCCTCCTGCCTCCCCTCCCTTCCCCTCCTCTCCTCTGCCTCCCCGGAGCAGATTCGCTCCTCAGCGCCGATCTCGGTCACCGCCGTCCCGGAGCGGGTCTCGGTCTGCAGCGGTGGTGGCCAGGAGTTGGTGCTTGAGAGAGCAGCGTCTGTGGGGTTGTGCTGCTGAGATGTGGGATGGCTGGGGGGTGTCACTGGGTGTGTGAATGTCTGTGGTTACTGTAGGTTGTTATGCTTCCTAAGGCGAGAATTCAGTCTGTGCTTACAACTTGACGTTCCTTCCTTCCTTCCTTCCTTCCTTCCTTCCTTCCTTCCTTCCTTCCTTCCTTCCTTCCTTCCTTCCTCCCTCCCTCCCTCCCTCCCTCCCTCCCTCCCTCCCTCCCTCCCTTCTTTCCCTCCCTCCCTCCCTTCTTTCCCTCCCTTCCTTCATTCCTTCATTCTTTTTCCCTGCTTTGAGACTGGGGAAGAAAAATCCCAGGCTTCCCACCTGTCAATGGAATCTATGCGTTGTGCCCTTCTCAGCCTCCCCCACGCTGTCCCTTTGCTCAAATGGGCCCTACTTCTCACCTCTCCAGGACACTTACCCCTCCAGTGCTGATAGTGTTGGTGGTGATTTCCTTTTGGGCTGGGGGGGGGGGGGGACATGAAACACTAGCATCTGAGGCCCAGCGTCCTGTCCCAGGGCCCAGCACAATTTTTGCTGATGGGAGTCAGGTCCTGCCTGTCTCCCATGCCTAGCCTTGGACTAGCAGCTCTACCTTAGACCTGCTTTAGGAGAAAACTTCTTAGGGGGCATGTTTTCTACTCTTCTTCCGGCTGGAAGCCTGGGTTTCAAAGGTTGGATTTGCATATCACCTTAGTAACTGATGACTCAGTCAGGACACTAGCGGGCAGCTTAGATGGATGAATGCAGCCACCTCTGTTGATCCCTTCCAGCTATTCCAAGGGCCAGGGAGGACCACAGAGAGAAGCAACTGCCTGCTGAGATGTTCTCTTCCCCGGGGAAAAGAGAAAAATCCCAGACAAGCTCTCGGATTGGCAGGCAGAGCTGGCCTGGCTGCTATAGAGCCCTTAGAGATATGCAGGGTGTGTTGGCTTGTAGAACCCACTGCGTGTACCTTTGAGCAGTTTCCTATCTGGGGGCACCTGGGCACAGGTCCTCATACAAACCTCAGATAGCCTACCCTGACATGCCCAGGGCAGTACATGTCCCTGCACTGAGCAGACAGTTGTGCTCATTGCCTTGGGTCACACTGCTTCACCATTTGGTTTTTCTTTAATAGTGCAAGGTTGGGGGGAGGGGGTATTGAGAGCGTTCACAGGGACAATTCTGAAAAAAGCCCCTGAGGTTTTATTGTTGTTGCTGGTTGTTTTTGTTTTATGAATGGAAGATGTGAAGACAGGGATGATGAAAGTTGGTGAGAAGTGCAGTTTGTACACACACACACACACACACACACACACACACACACCCCACAGCTTGTATCAGATCTTGCATGACATTTTCTTATTTTCTTTTGGATCCTTTCCAGACTCCCCTGGTTACATAGATAGTGAGCGGAGAGCTGTCCCTCACTTCAGTGGGTCAGGTCCTACGGGAAATGCATGGATTCTTCAGACATCTGGTTCAAGGAACTAGAAGTCTTTGAGGAGGGGTTTTGTTGGGGTTGGTGAAAAATTCTGGAGGATTAAACTATTGAGAATCTTGGGGAAGACAATTGAACTGCAATGCAGACAGAAATTATGCACTTTTTGCCTTAAGTCTGACTTTAAACTGTGGAATTGTGTTATGCTTGGAGAACAACGCAGTTTTCCTATCACAGGCTCTAGGTGTCGCTAGGAGAAAGGAAAGGCAACAGTTTCTGAATTTTGTTTCGGATGATCTCCACCCATCTCTCTCCTTTTTTCCCCTTCCATCTTAGTTTGGAGCATATAGTTCCAGTTCCTTCTTTTCAGTTTGATATATGCCTAGAACTGTTTCTCAGATAAGCAAAGGGTTGAACTGGGGAACAAATTAGGAATCTGACTTTTGCAAATGATTTCTGCTGATGTGGCTCTGACTTAAGTGTATCTGACTTAAATTCAGGAAGCCCTGACATCAGTGTTTTTTCCTGAAAAATACAGAAGAGTGTGTGTGTGTGTGTGTGTGTGTGTGTGTTATCATGTAGGTGTGGGTATAAACAGTGTACATGCATAAACATAGTGTACATGCATATATTGTCCTTATGAAATACATACATATATATGTATTTAAAATGTCTGATCAAATCAATGACAGAGCTAAATGTGGCATCAACTTCTTGAAAACTTTTGTGTGCTTTTCTCAGAAATGGCCATTCAGAACTGGAAAAGTTATGTCTAAAAATTTACAAAGGATAGTTGTACATATTAAGTCACTTTTCCTTCAGGAACAATAACTGCCTTTTGTTTAAGAGATACCCGTTTAAAAAGATAGTAGATGTAAAAACTGCTTTTCTTACACCAGCTCTTGTCAAGATTAGAGAATTTAGAGCCATCATTTTGCTACCCAAATGTAAACCAGAAGATGTGCAGCTAATTAGGAATGCATTGCACATTATTCTTTGCATGTTGGCGCGACCTTTTAAAACACTGCTATGAGCAGTTTGGGAGGGCCCCATTGCTGGGGCAGGGAGCTGTCCAACGTGCTGAAGCATTCTCTGCCGCCCCTCTGTCTTTTGGCAGGCCCGCATGGCTAGGATGAGAGCTGTCCGAGGTGCTGAAACACCCTGGAGCTGGTGGCTTCACTGCCCTTCTATGGCTTGTCAGTAAGGGAAAGCTGTTCCATGGTACAGAAACAGCTTTCACGCCTTGGTCACCGAGACAGTGATAAACAGCATGCCTTTAAAATCCAGCGGGCTTTGTGCCTCCTTCCATCCAAAAAGGGGAAAATAAAATGTAGTTCTTGACCTCTTATGTGTGTATGCATGCATGCCTGAATATGATTGAAAAGAAGTGATTCCCACCAAAATAAAATTTAAGGTAGTCACAAGATGTAGCAGAGAGAAATCAAATGCTGAGATTGTGCAGTGAGTAATTAACTAGTATTGCATTGCCCATCTGCACAAACTACACATGTAAGGGAACTCCTGTCCCCCCTTCCCATAGCCCCAGAAAAGCCTGCTTTGGTTGGGTCAGTTCTAAGACACGAAGTTTAGCTCTGAAATAGAAATAAAGCTAGAATACCTTTTCTATTGGAGTTTCCTCATCAATCTTAAATTTATTTAAATATAAAGTCAATTACTTGGACAACCCCTCTGAGGAATCAATAGCTATTTTGATTAAAATTCATTTTGTAGGTTTAAAAATAAGTTGACTCTTAAAGGAAATGTTGCTAGAAGTGACTTTTAATGGAATTTAGTAATTTCCAATAGGAATTAGCTGTGACTGATTTTAAAATACTGGACTTTGTGCCTCCTCTGCTTGAGTGGTTCTGTTTTATTTTTTAAAGGACTTTAGAGGCCTTGGGTGGTAGTCTTATTGAGGTTACATTAGTATGTTCCTGTATTCCTCATTTTTGGTGACACATGATTTCCTAACAATACAAATCCAATGACAACAGAATTTTAAATCAGCAAATTGGCCGAATCAGGCCCTGAGCAATGAGCCCCTGCTTATGATGTCTGTCAGCCTGACAGGGCCAATTTCATCATCCTGTATCTTAGGCGTGACGGTTGTTCTTCAGCAACCAGACCATCTTTCCCTTCACCTTGGTTTTTCATTGGTATGATGTCAGCGTTCTGTGAATTTCTTCTTGGTATTTATCAACTTTAATGTTTTTAGTAGCTTGGCTCCACAGATAGGTTTGCTTACCTTATTACTTCCTTCTGCTCCAATTTTCATTTTTTAAATATTGAATTTCACATTATTTCCCTAACATACGAGAAAAATGCTAAAACTTTCAACTGTCTACTTGATCCCATTGTTCTCATGACTGATTTGACAATGCTTAGTGTCCTCACCTACAGATATCACAGGGTCATTTGGAGCTTTAACTTGAGGAGACAGGTAGAATTCCCATTTCACTCCTCATAGTGGTAGTGCCTACAAAGGAAGTGCTATTACATGCTGAGCACTGAAATTCATTCAGTTTCAGTGAATATGTTGTTGCCAGTACTAATACTATTATCCCTTAATCTTTCTTTCTCCACCAGTTCTCTCTTCTTCTCTGCCTACAAAGGGAAACGAAGACCATCTTCACTGGTCTGTTTTGCCAACTCTGGCTACAGTCCTGCTTTTCTTTCTTCTATTACAATTCAACTTCTCAATCAAGTCGTCTACAACGGATTCCACTAACAAGTCATTGACAATCCTCTTTTCCTTGTCTACCTCAGTGGCAGACTTAGGTTCTTACTGTTCTCACTGCAGAAACTGGGCATTCTCTAAGTAACTTGATGTAACGCCCTGTGTGGTGCCTCTGTAGTCCTTGTTGTTACAGCTTCTGCTCTTGGGGACCACCATCCTGCACTTCCAAAATTTGAGTCACATGTTTTTCACAGTGCTGCTGGAATTCATGCCCTATCTCTTTCTTTCTGAAGTTGGTTCACTAGTTCTTTGCTACATCATTTCCTCATACCCTTCATGTGAGATTGTGGGAGAACCTATACTCCCATAGTTTGGTTTCCACTATTCTATTTTTTACCTTTCATACTTTCTAAAGATAAATTCGATCTCAGATAAATTAGAATGAAGGTAAAGGGAGCCGAATATACCCTACAGTGTCTGTATTAGAAGATGACTAAGTAGTCATCTTTTCTAATATACATCCCCTAGCATTTCTTTTGAAGATATTTTGCTTTTCTGTTTTACAGAATTGTAGAATTGAAAGGACCTTGGTGCGCACCATCTTGATCTCTCTTCCAGGCTTTTGTTCCACATGTCAAGCAGCTAGACACTAGATTGTTTTTGTGATGGTGACAAGGTAGATACATGGACTATACCCCTAACATTCCCCTTCTATTTATGTCTGCCTATTCTAGAAACCTTTCCTCCTAATCTCTTTATTTGTAATGGTAGGATCGCCATCCTTCCATCTCCTAGCATGACATACAATGTATGTAATCATATACAAATGACATTTGCTCAATATTTTTCTTTTTTGTTACATTAAGTGTTTCACTAGATAAGCTTTGAGGTCCCCTTTTGAGCTTAATGCCATATAAAACTATATCCTAGCGCCCTGCTGGAGACAGTACTTGTTCTCCTGAAAAGCTTAGTTTTTGCACTTCAGAACATATTTTAAATGCATAGGAATCGTTTACCACATAAAATAGTCTCTCTGTAGGTGTTTTGGTAAAGTGAATAATCCCTGAAGTTTTGAAAATATAATTCTGCATCTATAAAGAATTTGCTGAAACTATAATACATCTATAACAAGATTATATAAGATTTTGCTTACTGTCTCAACACAGAATATAGTCATAAGTAGGAAATTGTCTAGATTGAAGGAAGTAAAACTAGTGACATAAGCAAAGTCAGTGCTAGCTGAATGATGGGTGAAGCTGAATGTAGCATCAAAAATACCTTACCTCCGCATCACACCTTGTATTTTTTAAGGCACCACTAGATACACCTCATTCTGTCTTCGTAGTTACCTTGTCTAAGGAGGAAAACCCTAACTGACAAAGAGCTAATCTGTTGGCTTGAAAAACTAATAAGGGTAAACCTAATTACTTTTCAGTTGGATGAGTCAGTTGTCAACTGTGAATGATAGCAAACAAATATCAGTGTGTTAACCAGCCTTTGGTCTCTAGAGCCTGTCACAAAAGTATGTGTTTGCTGAAAGCCCAAGTTGTTTGTGGAAAGTGAGCATTATGCCTTTACCGTGGATTTGAGTCCTGTGTAGCAGTAAGACATTTTGAGGTGGGCACGGAAGCCTACTTTATATGGCATGCTTTCTTCTTTTTTAATTTTTTTTTTTAGTGCTGCCAGCACACTTATTTTATTTTATTTTTTAAAGATTTTATTCATTTATTTGACAGAGAGAGACACAGCGAGAGAGGGAACACAAGCAGGGGGAGTGGGAGAGGGAGAAGCAGGCTTCCCGCCGAGCAGGGAGCCCGATACGGGACTCGATCCCAGGACCCTGAGATCATGACCTGAGCCGAAGGCAGATGTTTAACGACTGAGCCACCCAGGCGCCCCAGCACACACTTTTAAATAATTTACTTGTATAAGTTACCTGTAGAGTGAAGGAAGTGTCTGAAGCATTAGAATAACATAATATTAATTTCTATTTTTGACAATGGAATCAACTCATTTTCCTACATGAGATTAATATTCTAATGTCACTGTGTAGACAGGAATTTCTCTAGATGTTGGCTTTGGACATTTTTTCTTCATAAAATAGAGCTTTTTAATTTTTTACCTAAAGCTTTTTCTTCTGTAGAGTCAGAATGATTAATGAGTTTAATTTTTGCCAGCAACTGGCAGGAGTTGCTGAGTAAGATGTACATGCTGATTGTATATAACCCTGTTCCTTTTAATTACTCTGATGATAACAATGCATTTATCAGCTGAATGCAGAATGCCTCTCTGCAATATACAATATTGATCCCTTTCATAGAGCATTGCCTGTAAAAATAATATGTACAGTAATCCTCTCGAAATTAAATTCTGCTTAATAAATTTAGTGTTAAGGGCACTGACTGCCCATGCGCCATGGTATGATTTGCTTTCATTTTAAGCATGTGGGTTTAATTTTATGTACAAGTCAAAAAAAAAGGGGGGGAGAGAAAACCACTCAGCCTTTCTGGTTAATGACTTTTGGGACATTTATCTTTAGAATGATCTAGCATTGTGAAATTATCTGAAATAGAACATTTTAAAATTTGATAACCTCTAATTTTACAAATGAGAAGACTACAAGTAATTATGCGAATAGTATTTGGCAAATCACTTGTGTTCTCTGGACCTCAGAGAAACTCAGCCTCCCATTCTCCCCTGTGTTTTTCTCGGTATACTCTGCGGTACCATAATTGAGTGGAGGAATTAACTTAATTATATTACTGAGTTTAAAAAGTATGAACATTATGAAATCTAACAGTCTAAATTAATTTAGTTCCAAATGGATGTGCTAATTGCCACAGGGAAAAACCATTTGGCCACCATAGTGTAAGATTTTGCCCTGACTTGGTTTCCCCACTGGTTTTATTTTTTCCCTCTGTGTCTTTCTTGCTGCTTTCCCAGCAGCAACCAGATCTATTTGGAGCACTGGACATGTTCAGTTTTGCCCCACGAGTGAGAAAGAAATAGATACAGATGTAACTTTACAGGAAGCCTGGAAGCCAGTAAAGCCTGTAAGGCGCAGGTGGGGTGAAAACCCTGCTTCCCGGAGTCGGAGCCTCTTGGGTGGTGGTGGTGGTGCAAGCAGCAGGTGCTGGGGACGGATGTCGCACTGCAGCACAGGGAAGCGATCAGAACTCGTAAGGATTCCGGGAAGAAGGCAGGCTCCTGTAGCTACAGATGCAACGTTCTCAGGGCCTAACACAGGGCTGAACTTGAAAAATGGCAAATTTCCTTTCACTCAACCCTGCATATGTAGATAAACGGCTTGAAGGCGTTAAGATCATCCCAGCAATATGCCTCATAGTAGGGAAACACACATTCTCACACACTTTTTTTTTTTTTAATTCGGAAGGAACTTAAGGATTTCCTGGGGCATCACGGTTGTAAAAATGTGTAAACTTCCTATGTGTAAACTTCAATGTGTAAACATCCTATTGCACTCCGATTTCATTTGATATCAACTCGTACCTTGGATAATTTTGGGTCAATCTTAATGTGCTTATGTTAAAAAAAAAAAAAGTGGAATAGGGCATAGAGGCATCTTCCCCAATTTGGAGTTGAGAAGACCAATTAATTTTTTCTATCTCCTGTTGTTTACTGTTTGGGAAGATTTATTTTAAAGGGAACTACTGGAATTCATCCAGCAGCTTTCATGGAGCAATGGGATCTTTGTGGTGTGGGCCTTGATATGTTTATATAATTGTGTGTATCCACCATACTTTATACATTGTATCCCTGATGTATTTAAGATGGCATCAGCCAGTGGGGGAGGGGGCGGGAACCGAGTAAGTGAGCAATGGGTGGGAAGAACCACAAATAAGGGGCATCCTATAATGAGAGGAGGGGTCACAGCAGAAATTAAAGGAGGGAAAACACCAGCGTCTAGTCTCCCTAATCATTTTCCCCGGTACACTCAATTTTCTAAACTTTATTCAGACCTTTCATATGCCTCATGCAAAATCCCATTAAAAAAATAAAAACAAGAAAAATGAGAAACCTCTATAAAAGTTTTGAGAGGTGAAGTTATCTTTTCGTAAGACCTTTTAGAGTTGCAGGTTGTTCACGGCCCCACAACAGACCCCCCCCCCCCAGTGTGAATGCCTCCAATTACTAGAAATACATTTCTTTCCAGTTTTTTTATGTGAGCAATCATCTGATTTATAAAAATATGCAACAAAATGTTACAAAATATCAACTTCAAAACAACATCAAAGAGTAAGTGTATTTAGGGACGCCTGGGTGGCTCTTGGTTGGGCGTCTGCCTTCAGCTCAGGTCATGATCCCAGAGTCCTAGGATCGAGTTCCGCATCGGGCTCCTTGCTCAGCAGGGAGCTTGCTTCTCCCTCTGCCTGCAGCTCCCCCTGCTTGTGCCCGGCTCCCCCTTTGACAAATAAATAAATAAATAACATCTTTAAAAAAAAGAGTGAGTGTACTTAGCCATACTCATCTCATAACAGAGCAAATGGATGGAATAATTCATGCTGAAGCAGATGGCCATATGAACTGGCAACAGAAAAAGTTGATAAAGGCAGAGGAACTCTTATCTGTTAGAATTAGAACCAAGGGGCCGCATAATCATCTGACATCAGCTCAATGTTGTATCTGTGTTTAGAAAGGTACATGACGGGAACTCCAGGGATCTTCCAGATCTTCATCTAAGGTCCTGGTCAACTGTGGCCACAAGGTACACTTGTGCTGAGTTACTCTCTGTCCTAAGCAGTCATCTGATTAGGTTCTTTTGTGTGTGCCCAGTAATTGCTCAAATCTTGGATCCTTGGCAATCGTTAGAGCCACCCGATCCTTTTGCCCCAATTTCTCAATTTCATCCATTACACCATCAGTGATACAAGGGATACACTTGGCAGTCAGACGGTCTGTCATTGACTGTACTAAGTGAGGTTTGGCTTTAATGGAAAAGTTGATAAATTTGGTGTCAACCAGGATATGGTGAGGTGGGCCCAGCGGTGTGTTATATTGCAAGAATAAGCAGGAAGGATGTTGAGGGATTTTTCTTTCCTTGATTGTTATCTTTCTATTTTGGGTTTTAATCTAACCTTTTCTCTAAGCGTCTGATCTCAGAAACTAAGCATTTGCTTCACGGTTGCATGCTTTCTTGCTTTCCTGTGTTCACGCCGCACTCTTGTTTCTTCCGGAGATGCATTTCCTGATCTGTGCTTACCTGGAGCTTCTGCTCACCGATCCTCATCGCCATAGCTTCTGAGAGAAGACAGAGCTGCCCTCACATTTCTGCAGTCGACGGAGCCATGTGGTCCCGTCTTCCTTCTCCTTTCCTGCTCATGCCTCGAAGATGGCTTTCCTCTCTGCCCACCTTTATAGGTCCTCTCAGGAATCTTCATGGGGGGGATTGCCATAGTTTTCTGGGACACTTAGGCTGCAGTACAGAATACCTAGCTACTTCCCCAGGTGGTCTCTCACATCCTCTTTATCATGCCCGTCCTGCCTTTTCCCGTTTGCACATGTCTGCTCTCTGTGGCCAAGCATGAGGGAGTGTGAACTGCTGAATCCCAAGTGAGTGCCCCTGTTGGCAGCTCCACACTTGCCTTCCCTCCCACTCCAGTGCATGCCTCCAACAAGGACAGCCCGTCGGCAGCAGGGGCTCACCTAAGCTTACATGAGGATAACGGTTTGGTGGAAGGATGGCCAGGAGATGCCACTGGGGGGGAGGGGAGGAACGGAGTGGAGAAGTAAGGTTGGGTTAGATTTCCTCAAGCTGCCACTCACGCTGGGTGACGGAAGAGGCCTGGCTTCTCCCGTGGGTGAGCGTCGGGGTCATCGGGGCGGCTCTGCGGTACTTCCGGGTCTTGGGGCACCCCCCCCCCGGGAGGGATTGTGCCCCTCTGCACCCTGAGTGAGGCATGGCTGTGCTTTACTTGGGCTGAGGAAACGGGGGTGGCAGTGTGTGCGGCACTTGCAAGTGGAACGCGTAAGAGCCAGCACCGGAGTCGCTGTGCCCTCGCCTTCCTTCTGCCGTGGGGACAAGCAGTATTGCAGGAGCAGCTGTTCAGTGGGGATGATATAAACTTTGGTGTGTAAACCACAGAGATGATGTTACTACAGCATAACCTAGCTGGAGCTGACCAGTGCGGTGGGATGAATGTTAACGCGGATGGCTCATCCATCGTTATGTCCGGGCCGCGATTCCATCATCAGCTCGGGCAGGTCCGGCACTCACTAAACTCGTCAGGAGGTTTCACCCTGCCTTCGCGTTTCTCACGACAATGTTTAGTCCTCAAAGACACTGAATTGGAGGACAACAGATGTTGGAGGGCATGAGTCTTACCCGTTCTGTCACTTCCTTTATTTGGGGGGCAGGTGGGACCGGTTCCCTGAAAGACAGGGCCACGTGCTGGTGGTGTGTGGGGGTCGGGGTTGGAGGGACGGGGCAGTAGGAAGAGTGCTTAGGTAGGTCTCTGGATAGCCATGGCGGAAGCCAACGTTGGCTTGCAGGACGTTGCTAAGGGTGAGTCTCCGAGTCAAGGCTCGGGGCCTTTGGTGGGAAACCCTTCAAGTCACAGAAGTAGCAGCTCGCACGGGGAGGCTTTGAAGGTTCCTGGTGTGGAGAGCAGTCTCGGTCCTCGAGTCTGTCCTCTGTGTATGCTCTGCTCTTCCATCTTCGTGGATTCAGGACGAGGTTATTTGCACTGAGGGAACTGAAGGGTTTCGTCATCTGAATAATAGGAAACGTCAGCAAAAACATCTAGCTTTCGCCTCATACTCTTTCTCCCCAGTCAGCATCCTGCTGATGACCAGTTAATCTCCGTTTTGTGTGTGGAAACGTGTCATGGATTTCTCTTCCTTTTTTCTAGGTTTTTAGTTCTTCTTAAATTCAGCCCCCAAATGACTGGTTATCTATGAAGGGGAGAGGGGGATGCCCTGGGAGACAGGAGTGCCGTTTCTATGGAAACGGGAGCCGGTGGTGACGAGCAGGGGCGTCTGGCTTCCTTGTTGCGTGGCTGGCCTTACTGAACACTCAGTCACCGCTGTGCTTCCTCCTTGCTGTCCTATGGCTCCAGCGGGATCATATCAATCAGTGGAGCCTTTGTTTCTGCAGGTCCAAGGAGAGCACCTGAGCAGAAGCCCAGTGTTCCCGCGCCTGCCTCCCCATGCTCTTTCTGGCCATGTCACCTCTGCTCCGACAGATCTTTATTTCACCACAGCTGAGGAGAAAGCAGTCTTGCTCTTAAAGCCTTTTACTGCACCTGGGGTTGGTCGCAGTGTCTCTGAAGAAGGAGGGGACCTTGAGCAGTCATTTCTGGCCCTCAGGGTCAACCACTTCCTCTTACAGGCACCATTTTCCTACTTTAATGGACTCCCAGGGAAGGTTTCCCCATCATCGTCCGAGACCTGCTTCCTCTTGCCCACCCAGTTCATGGTAAGCAAGCCAAGCCCGTTACCGTGTGCCCCGACCTTGCTAGGATGGCTACTCTCAGTATCCCCTGCCCCACGTGACGGCCACCGGCCACTGAGGTGCGGGGAAGCCTGCAAGGGCTCCTCACTTCTCCCGGGGTAAGAACCAAGGTTCCTACAATGACTGAGGGGCCCACGGCGCTGTGCCTCCCCACTCTCACCCCGCAGCCTCCACGTTGGCCGCTCTGTCTGCTGGGATGTTGCTCCCAGGTGTCCTTCAAGGCTTTGCTGCAGTGTCGTTCTCAATGATGTCTACACTGCCCACCCTGTTTAAAATTGCAATTCACCCCACCCATCACTCCTGATATCCACCCCCCCCCCGCTCAAATGGAAGGTATTTCTCACCTTCCAGCATATTATATAATTTTCTTTTTTATGCCTGTTTTATTTTTGCCACCCACCCCCCCGCCCCCATCAGAACGTTGTTGGCTGAACTCGTATAAGGATCTTTGGCTGATTTGTTCTCCGATGCATCCGGGCACCCAGTGCAGTGCCTAGTACATCCAAGGTTCTGTTTGTCAAACAATGAGTGAATGAGTGGTATCCTACCTGAAAAGTCTCTCTTTGCTTCTGTCTGAATAATCAGGTTCCTTTAATCCTGTTCTCAAAACTTCTTTTGGAATTGAAAGGTTCTAAAACTGTGCTCTGAACCTTGTACGTGGCTGTTTACAACGGTCTGCAAATAGATTCTCTCCTTTTCAGGATTTCATTTATTGTTTGCTTCTGAACAGGCTCTTCCTGATGGTTCTACGGTTGAGAAGATAAAACAGTTATTAGGGAAACAGTAGGATTTACTTTGGGAAGACCTGCGTAAAATGTCAGTATTTAGCATTTGTACTATTTTGTCTGAATTTAAAAATAAGTATGAATTAAATATAAATTTTCTATATATGACTGTTCTTGCTGACTTTTTTGTGGTTATCAGCAAAAGTAGTAGAAAAGAAGGTCCCATTTGGGAAAATGCGGATCTTTGAGAAGAGAGTCCTTTATATATATAAGAATATGGTAAGCTGTTTTTGATTAGAATTGTATTACCTAATTCTCAATTTAAGTGAAAGAAAAAGACCACAGCTCCCTTTTTTTCCATGACACTGTGACCATCTCTCTAATCTAGGAGGTGGAAAGTCACATGAGAGTATTTTTGTATTTTTGAACTGTGTGTCATTAGAGCAATACTAAAGTTCCCAGACCAAAATGCTCAGTTTTTGCCAGAAAAACTATTCCTGGATTCTGTAATCTATTGGAAACTGCCTGGGGCCCTTAGCTACTTACAGAGCCCATTTTTGTGATAATACAGTCAGGACTTGTCTGGCGGTTAGGAGCTGGTGAAGACAGGAGACCAAACCCCCTGTTTGATCCTGACTTAGCTCTGCTTTTCCGGGCTGAGTGGCCTGGCTGGTGGCACTCCCCTCCAGCCCTGGCTCAAGGCTGCGCTGAGACACTTGATTCAAGTCTCTGTAAATAAATTGTACAGAATCAAGATTTGCGATTTTCGTTACTGTCACCAGACGGGGTTGGCGTGCAAGTATGTGTTGTGAGTACTCTCGAATCCACAGCAAACTGGGCTGAGCTGTTTAACAACAGCAAGGAAGGCACACTTTGAAGGTGTCATCAGAGACCTGCAGGAAGGCTGCATCCTTCATTCAAAGACAAGCTAATAAGCATGTGTCATTCTGGAGGCGTCGGATGGTGCCAAAGTGCATGCAATTAGAGAAAGATAATGCAACAGATAATAAGGAGATGCATAGCCGTGCAGGGTCAGCTCTCTGACCGCTGCATTGAAGTCATCAAAGTGCCTCTGAACACTTAGGCCAAAAGCCTCACAAAAGCCCGCTTTCTGCTATGCGTACTTTAGGAATGTGAGTTAATGCACCAAAGTTTCAAAGTTCCCATCCAGCTCAGGTCCAGGGAGAGAGAAGGGTCTGTGCACACCCCCACCCGGCTCTCCACACCCGAGAGGACCGAGTGAGCTCTGGACGCCCGCAGAGCTGCCGGCCACTGGAGAAGCAGCCCAGGCCGGGGCTCCACTGAGCCGGTCCTCCGCCATCCCTCCCTCTGCCTCTCTGAGGAGTCCGGGTGTGTGATTTCAGGGGCACTGGGATGGTCCCGGTGCCACCACACTCAGCCTCTCACGCAGGAGCGCAGTCACCCGCCTGCCGATCGTGGGAGACACACAAATGGCCCAGGATGAGGGATGAGGCCGCTGGGTCTTTGACAGGAGTCGAGAGAGGGAAACCTCTCGGATAAGACTCGGAGCTCAGCTCGGCAAACAGAAGCAGGGTACAGGGCAGCGTGGGGGGCAGACGGAGTTCAGCTGCGAAGGTCGAGTGTGTCCTTTCAGTGCCGTGTCAGCTGGTGAATGCCCGCTGTGACCGGATCATAGAAGGCAGGCCCCAGGCTTTGGCTTGGAGACGTGATCTTCCAGCCGTGCCTTCCCCAAGCCCTAGGGTTCCTGATGAGAGCCACCAGGGGGAGGACCTTGGCCCCTCCCTGACAGTAGCTGCACTTCTGAAATACGTACTTGTTTGTACCAGTTCACACGAAATAGTGTGTTGGTATGACATGAGCCCTTCCTGAGTAACAGCCCAATTATCCCGTTCACGCCCAGATAGCAGCAGGGCTGCACACGGAGCTGCTTTGAGTGTTTAGAAAAGCGTTGCGCGTAGAATTCTGTCCAGCACACACCTTACATCCCGTCGCCACGAGGAGGGTTGCATGTCCTTGTTTGGTGGCTAGTGTGCCCATCTCCCCGGCATCTTCCTGGCAGGCAGGGTAGCAGGGTGGGTGGGGGCTCTGCCCCGGACTCAGACTGCCTGAGCCTCCGTTCTGACTTCAGCCACCATTTACCCATTGTTGAACCCCAGGAAGTTACTTCCCTGCTTTTGAACTTCCGTTTATTTACAAAATTAGGCAAAACAATTATGGTATCTTTACCATCAGTTTGTTGTGAAGTTTGAGTTCATACGGGAGAAACCCTTAGACGACCACCTGGCCTGCCACAAATAATTGCAATGGTATGGGATCCTTATTGCAAGATGTCGTCATTCTGGAAAGGAAGGGTGGATGCTGGTGTGCCTTTAGTGCAAAGCAGAGGGGAGCTGGAGGCGTGGAGAGAGAGGGAAGGCAGTAGCCCCCCCATGACCACATGTGCACTGCATATTAACCGTGATCCTGTGTACTTGAAACTGAACTGTAATCCCGATAGGTGGGTTAACTGAGTGGTCTGGTTATGACAGCTGGACTGATGGTCCAGTGGGGCCAGAGTCAAACACCCTTTCCCTCAGTGGGGCTCTGTGCTCCATCAGCCCTGTGTGGCATTCCTGGAGGAGACACGGGAGTTTGGAACAAGAGGTCCTAAGCCAGACTCCCCGCCCAAGATGACAGTAGGTGAGAGAGTCCAGTCCAGTTCCTAGATCAGCAACGAGGGCTGTCATCTCGACAGACTCGCTCACCAGGGTCACTCACGGAGAGCCCCCAGGGCCAGGCACTGCCTTAAATTCCAGTAGGAGATGGTTGTTGATGTCCCCTTGGAGGCCCTTTTGTGATCGAGAATCTGAAATATGCCACATGGTAAGTGCTCAGGACAGTGGTCAGAATGGACCCAACTAGAAGACGTGTAAGAACCGCCGCCGAGGCAGCTGACAGGCGAAGCAAGAATGTTAACAGGTGGCTCAGCCTGAGAATCTGTAGCACGAATCCCTGGCAAGCGTGGCCTTGAGAACCAGAGTGGAAAACAGAGTGGAACGTGACCAGATACGGATCTGACTATAGTGATCTTAAAAACAAAGAACATTCTGTGAACAGAGGTCTTAAACGCCTTCTCATGGCGTTTCTCAAACACTTCACCATAATGCCTCACTTTCAAAGACCTGTCCCTCTATTAGCAGTCATGTCAGCAACATAAGGAAATTTAAATGTTTTCATTTAAAACATTCCAGAAGTCTCCTCACTCAGCTTCCCAAAACCAGGCTCTTGCCTCCCCCCTCTGCCCCGCCACCCCCGCCAGGTGTATCAGCTGCATCCTCACTTGGAGTGGTTTCTGAAGCTCTCTGAGTTTGGGAAGTCTCTGCCCTCAACCAGCACACTCTTCTCTTCCCAAAATGACACAAACGGAGCCAACATTACATTCAGGGAGTCTTTGGAGAGTTTTCTACAGACTTGGAGATCTTCAGGGTCAGAGTAGCCTCGAACTGGCTCACGGGGTCAGGGAACGCCGGGGAAAGGTATATTTCTGTGAAATGCCTGGTGGTAACCCTGCTGCCTGGAACAGGGAGGCGTCGGCTTGTGTGCATGAGCGTTCTGGGGAGACCCGGCAGCGTCCCTGGCACCGTCTCACTGTCTGGGTCCGTGTTGCTCAGGGCTTGTGGCCTTCCAAGCTCTGCCATTCCCAGAGAAGGGCCTTCGCAAGGAGACATGCATTGAAAGGCTTTAGAGAATGGAAATGCATCTAGGGAAAGACTGCAGAAAACTCTCTGGTTGACCCAGCTCACCGACAAGGCAAGGTGCAAGCTGCAGGGAAGCCAGGCCAGAATGAGAAGGAAAAGTCTGTGTCCGTCTTCGGAAGAGCTCCCAGGAGTTCTGACAGCCTTGCTCTTAGGGACGAGCGTAGCCCGTATTTCCTTTTATGACACGATTCTTGCTCAACATCTGAGCACATCCTATTCAGAATCATCAGCTCCTGGCATGTCTCCGAGGCTTTATGGCTCCAGGACTGGCCTCTGCTCACATTCAAACAAAAATCTGGTGACTGGTAGAATATAAAATTTCACTTAAAAATACAATTATGAAGAACCTAATTTAATCTAATTCTTTTAACATCAGTAAAATGTGTATGTCTTTAACTGTCAGCTTTACAGCTCCTTTGAAATAAAATTGGGTCTTTGTTAACACAGAGCTTAGGGGAAACCATGCATGAGGATTTTCCAGGCTGTCCTTTTAAAAATCTCTGCTTGTGCAGAAAAGCATTCATGGCTAAAAAAGTTTGGGAAATGCTGAATTCTTAAAGCTCACCCTATTTGCTTTAAATAAGAATGTCACACCGAATGTTAGCACCTGAACTAGCTGTGTTTATGGCAGGATGTCTCATGTGTTTGTGTCAGTCTGCGGCAGTGGCTGGATTTTGGGGGCAGATTATGTGTCAGGAGGAGATTGCCCCATCTCTGGGTCCCGCAGACTGCTCTTCCTGGTGACTTGACCTCATCCCCAGGTGAAGAAGGTGGCCTGTCTCTGACGGTATTGGTTTTCTGTGGCTGCTGACAAAAGACCACACTGTTCTGGGTGTCTCAGAACGACAGACACGCACGCCCTCACCGTTCTGGAGGTCCCGAGTCTGAAATCAAAGTGTCGCGTGCCGTGGCCTGTGTCCCGGTGCCTCCAGCCTTCTCCCTCTGTCTTCACATGACGGCTCTCCCTGTGTGTCTCTTCCCTTCTCCCTCCAGCATGACCTCACCTTACTAATTACATCTACCGTATTACCAAATACGGTCACATTTTGAGATGCCGGAGGCTAGGACAGCATGTCTTCTTTCTTTCTTTCTTTCTTTTTGTGTGTGGAAGGGGGGTGTTGCACAATTCAACTCGTAACACCGACTCACTGACATTTGTCTCGAAGCATGTAGCTTCTAGGTCATTTAAGATTTTTGGAGGATTACCACCCATCTTGTTGGAATTTTAAGGAACAATGTCTTTGTCACTAAATTTGACTCCTCTGCTCTGTGCAGTGGATCAGTTACGGGATCAATACGGCCGTTTGCTTGGTGCTTTCTGTTTTTGGTTTTTGTTTTGTTTTGTTTTGTTTTGTTTTTGGTGACTTTTCCTTGGGGATAAGCAATGGGGGGAGGAGGAGAGGGGAGTGATTTGGGTATAAATAATTAGGACAGCCACCATGGTGAGATTATGACGCATGGTGCTTTGGGGGATGTGCTGCCCGGCAGGGACACATCTCAGCTGGATGCAGTAAACAGGAAAGGGGTTGTCTTAGGTTAGTTAGTGCCCACCAGGCTTAGGGAATGGCGGTGAGACGTGCCAAACCCTGAGGTGTCTACATCATTCTCATTTCTCTGGACGGCTCACTTCATTCTGACAGGCCCTGTTCTAAGATGCTGCGTGCTGGTGTGGGAACCCAGACAGCTAACAGTGTGACAGCGAAACCCCGGGGCACACACACCTTCTTCTCTCGCCCTGCCGCTCAGGGCCCTGGTGCTGGCTGCTGGCAGGGTCCCTGTGGCGGGCGGATGTACGGCTTCATTTGTATTTCTGACTTCTTCCTTCCTATTCCAAATAGATTGCAAACATGAATAGTGGGGCCATTTGAAAATAAAGTTAAGAGTAGAGAGTTTCCAGACTGCAAACAGAAAACCTGTGTGTCTTTTTTTTTTTAATGTTTTATTTATTTATTCATGAGAGTCAGAGAGAGAGAGAGAGAGAGAGAGAGGCAGAGGCAGAGGGAGAAACAGGCTCCCCACCGAGCAGGGAGCCCGATGCGGGGCTCGATCCCAGGACCCTGGGATCATGACCTGAGCCGAGGGCAGACGCTTAACCCTCTGAGCCACCCAGGCGCCCCAAACCTGTGTGTCTTAAGTGTCCAGAATCTCATGCTTGAAGATATTGAGACAACAGCATGTCCGGGCCTAGAACCAGGGTTGGCACTCCTAGTGCGCGAAGGTGCTGGTCTCATTATTTCTCCCCGGCCCCTAAGGTGGGCGTGTGGGAGCCAGAGGGAAGGACAGGGCGCGGACTGACCACTCGCAGGAGGGGTGGAGGTTCCTGGGAAGCCAGCGCTGACCTCCCTGCCCCAAACCTGTTCCCAGAGGCGTGGCTGGGTGATGCCAGGTACCGCCCCTCCCTTGAAGCGGTAGGGTGTTGAAGCCCAGGAGAACCCCTAGCAAGCACCATGGGGAGGGGGTCCTCGGGGCAGCAGGGGATGTTCCAGTCCCCTCCACCTGCCCAGCACCGCCCACACCTCTGTCCATGGGCCTGGCCACGTGTCACTTCTGTCCATGTGCTTGTGATCGCTAGTCCCTGTTGGACTCTCGCTGCACACATGTGGCTATAGGAATTTCTTCGTCGAATGACGCTCTGCCTTCTCCGCCTTGCAAACTGGGCTACAGTTTATTCTCTGCTGTTCCACTGAAAGCTTTTAGGGGAGGGAGCCTCACTTTATGTCCCCTCTTCCTGAAAGTCATCCTGGTCCCTTAATCTGGATTTAATGTCACTGCAACAGACTCCTAGAACACCCGGTGGGCACAGCTGTGGGACCATTTACCGCACCTCAAAGGAAAATGCCTGTTTTTTCTTTCTTTTCCACTGGGCGTGGGGCGCGGGCCCTCTGGGGCCAGAGGAGGGCAGGAGAACTCCGTGTCCTAACCCCTCCAGGCGCCTCCAGGGTCCAGCGCCAAGCCTCTTATGGGATCATGACTCAGAATTTGCGTTGTCTGCCTCTTCCTGCCATTCTGTTCATTCATTATTTCCCCGAACAAACAGTCCAGGATGGAAATGAGAACATAAATGATACATTCCCAAGGCCAAACCTGCAGAAGGAGGAGAGTCTGGAGCAGCCTCCTCAAAGGGCACCCCCAAAGTCCCTAGCACTTCTGCATTATTCATTGTCTCCTTCCCAGACACCTCATTTCATGCTGTGACCAATTTAAAAGAAATGAGGTTATCGTTAAGACGCGTCCTTTCAAAAAGCTACAGCCACATCTCTCTCGGGGTTTCCGGTTCCTTCCCAGGCAGTGGATGAAATCTGTGTTGGGGGATGAGAGCTAAGAGGGAAGAGTTTATTGGGGAAAGAAAGAAATGTAAAATGTCACAAGCCATGAAAGGCAGCGTCACCTTGCTATGCATTTCGCCCAGTCTGTCAGATGAGTATGTGCGCACCTCGGGGGACGTTTCCTGCCACAGGCTGGCTCTCCCAAGATGACCCATTTCGGCCGTCGGTTGGGACTCGAGCTCGGTCGTCATGGCCTGGCTGGTGGGGTGGCCCCTCCATCCGGAGCCTCGTTCCGTGGGCCCTGCATCTCAGCCGCCTGACCCCTGGCTTTTCCTTCAACATCCTGTGCTCCGTCTGGCCTCCACGCCTTGATGTGCACGGTTACCAGCTGTCCCCGTGTTCCTTTCCACGGCTGGACAGTGCGTACCCTTCCTTGTTGATGGACGGGCAGCGCAGGTGCCGAGCTCCCTGTGAGGTGGGTTTTGGAGATTGGGGATATAGGACCGCTCAGCGGTTCCGTCCTCTTTGCTCTGGGCAGTAGGCAGTGTACATGAAGTGTCTTCACAAAGATGGTTTCTCTGCACATCCGGTCTGGTCGCTAGGTCAGAGGGCTTCAAACGCAAGGGCGTGTCATGCTTTGGAACCCTTGTGTCTGACAGAGAGCACACGTACGGGTTTGGAGTGTGGGCAGAACATCATGACTTGCTGGAAGGTACACACTTCTCTGGATCATTTATAAAATGTCTGCCCCTCTCTGCTTTTTGGAATAGAAAATCATCAAAACTGGTAGACACGTAGCTAAAACTGACTTCGGGATCATGGTCTGGTCCAAGGACTGACAGACTGGTCTGGAAGAGCCGGATTGTGAATGGTTCTGGCTTTGCAGGTGATACGGTCTGTCCCATACACGGCGCGTAACCCTAACCCTAAGCAGGTGTGGCTAAACACCCTAAACAGGTGAACAGGTGTGGCTGCGTTCCAGCACAGGTTTCGTCACGAGGTCAGGGCTCAGGGCTAGCGCACGGGGCGCAGTCTGCAGACTCCTGACTCAGAGGAGGCAGGCGTGGGGAAGCAGAGCATGGGCATAGACATGGGTGTCACTTCTCCGCAGACCCGAGGATCACCCATGTAGCAGGAAAAGAAACCCAAGGGCTTGGAGTGACCTTTGGATCAAAACTGGTGACCCCAACAGTAAAGAACCTCCCAGCGGAGGCGTTGTGGCCAGAGGCCGCCCAGCCCCGGAGGCCGCTTGCCCGGGCAGCCACGGAGAGCTCGGGTTTGGGCCCCGAGGAAGTCAGCGTGAAATGCTAACAGAGGGGACACCGCGGGCAGTCGTGTCAGGCAGTGAGAAGTGGCCGGTCCAGGGAAGACGTCAGGGTCAGGATCTAGAGCCACAGGGTCCTCGAGGCAGGAGAGGAACCTGAGCACAGGCAGAGGGGAGGGAAGTCCGCGAGCTGCTCTAGCCCAGCCACGGGCACAGCGCTGGGCTGACCGGCGAGAGGGAAAGGGGTGGGGGGGCGGGGTAGAAGGACGGAGTAAGTGCGATCAGCCATCCACCTGAGCTCCGTTTGGGGGAAATTCGATTTCGGTTTCATTTCTGTCACTAACGTTAGGCATCGCTTTGGAGGGATGAGGGAACATTTGTCATTTAGGGAATATTTTTACGAGGACGTATCGATACAGTGCTAATAAAGCAATTTTCAAGCCTCTTGAATTAATGCCCCCCAAATGCCCTCATTGGGCCTCACTGAAAAGCTCCGTGAAGACAAATAATCAAGGCTCCCTGTGTGTCTCCAGCTTTGCACCAGTGGCCATTCTGCCATCTTGACAGCCACATGCCTTTTCCACCCTCTCTGCTGTGAAATCCCACCAGCCTTTCAAGGACCAGACTGTGGCCTTCCCCCTTCCCAAAATGGCGCTGCCTTCGTGCGCCCGTGAGCTTCACCTGGCATTCTGTAGGGAGGGGCTTTGGCGGGGCTGACATGCGCCGGGGCCCTGGTTTCCCGTGGGTTGGCCCTACCTTCCCCCTTCTGCACATTAGCACTTGCGGCTCAAGCGCCTGTTACCTGTTGGCTCGGCGCCAGCCCAAGTGGGGACCCATTACCAATGCTCAAGGGCACCCTCGTGGACTGGGTCACTGCAGAGCTGACAGCATGGGCTTGGCGGGGAGGGGGTGGCTTCCAAGACTGCCGCTGCCACCATCCCAGGCAGGGTCACAGGACGGCTGCCGCATGGTGTCTCCGCACGGCCACCTCCCTTCCCGCTGCCGTGGTGCGCTCGCCACACCAGCTCCCCAGGCTGACCTCGCCCCTTAGCACGTCGGACGGCGTGAGGCTCCCGGGACACGCTCATGTCTTCCTGCCTGTGGACATTCACTCCTGTTCCTCTCGTTACCTTCGCTCCGGGGCTGGCCCGTTCCCTTCCAGTCGTGAGTGCTGGACGCCCGCCCGAGTGATTTACACAAACCAGTCACAAACCAACAAGCCACAGGCTCAGCCGTGACAAAGGCACCGTGTGTACTTTTTGGAACTTAAGTCACGACTTCTGCCGTGCGTGGACTCAGGTGTTCCCAGGACAGAGAAACGAGCCCCTCCTCTGTTGGGCCCTCGGAAGCCCGGCTGTGGGCGCGAGCTAGGCGGTTACACCGTGGGACCGTCACCCTCTCGAGGCTGGTAGCTGGGAGCGAGGCAGCGCCGGTGGCGTGACAGGAAAGGGCAGCGCGTAGGACCGGGAGGGGACAGAGATTAGCCTGCCTGTCAGCCGGGCCCCAGATCCCCTCAGGAGCACATCAGACGGGGCAGAGCCTGCCCTGGACCCGGTTCTGCTCCACTGGCAAGAGCCCAGGGCCTGGGGATTCTTCTGACCCTCCTGCCTGAGGGCTTCCGAATGGGACCGGCTTTCATCCTCCCACACAGGCCGTCCTCCTGTATCCCACCTGCCCTGGGCATCCCCAGAGTACCCGTACTTTAAATGTTGGAAACCTCCATCTTCTGCTCAGGCCCTTCTTAATATGTCTGTGATCACCGGGATAAATGTCAGCCCTGACCAGGTGCCGGCTCGCTTCCCATCACGCCAGGTGCAAGGAGCCGGACTCGTCCCTGCAGAGCAGAGCCCTCTGCTGGCCGGCTCCAAGCTGCGGCACACAGAGCGCGCGGAGGGAGCTGCTGGGCTCGAAGACCCGCCGGCTTTCAGATGGAAGGGGAGCTCACGACAAGGGGGTCCTGGGAGGCTGTGGGGTTTGGCTCCGTAGAGTGGAGTAGCCTCAGAGAGAATGAGCAGCACGTGTCCCATGGGATGCAGCAGACATTGTATAACAGACTTTGACTGCAGGTCACCTACGGCCCAGTTCAGGGCTGATGTCATGGGACGCAGAAGCGCTCAAGAGTCTCGGTCTGGTGGGAGAGACAGACATGCAAATGAGCGAGTGAGTTGGGCATGTCGTCGGAGGCGTCTAGAGCATCTCCATCCAGGAGAACTTTCTGTGCCAATGGAGATACCGTACATCTGCATTGCCCTTTCCAGCAGCCGGCAGCTCCGTGCGGCTGTTGAGCACTTGGAATGGGCCACTGAATTTTAAATTGTGGTTAATCTATATCCATTTAAATTTAGATAGCCACCGGTGCCTGGTGGCTACCATGTTGGGCAGCACAAGGCAACAGGATCAGGATGAGGAATTCGTATTCGAGCAAGGAATAGGCAGATGGGTTGATTGCTCATTTGTCTGAAAACCCCTATGTGAGTCTCTTTATGAGGGCAGGGATTCAGCATGTGGCACTCCATGAATAAAACAGTCCTTGCCTTCGAGTTTAACACATCACCTTATCTTCTTATTAGCTGGTGGAGTACGCAGAGGGCCCTGCGGGAACAGGGAGAGAGACACTTAACTCTGTCTCGAGGGAGCGTTTCCTGGGAGATATGAGTGCCTTCAATGACTCTTGACGGATTAATAGCAGCCAACCATGGGAGGAAGGAAAGTTCAGGCTGAGGTCATGGTGCCTTCAAGGAGACGGTGGTGTAAAGGAGCTCAGCGCACTCAGGCCCTTGGGTGGCCTGAGGGATGGTGTCTGTGGGGCCCAGTGGGCAGAGGGAAGTCTCAGAGATAGGCGGGCTGTCACGGCACTGCTGTTGCATGGCGTTCTGGCCTGAGATGATCTATCCAAGGTGATGGAAGGTCATCGCAACTTGAAGCAGACATGTGGGCAGGTCTTCCTCGAATCATTCCAAGTTCAGCCTGGAGGTGAGACGCACGATATCGGCTGAGGGGGAGGAATTTGGAGGTGGGTAGGCAAAAGCTCTTGTCAAGACGGCAGCGGCTGCCTCCTAACACAAGCACGGGCAGCACGACCGCTGGGTGGGATCACGCAAACTGCGCATGGCGTTTCCTGTGGTGGCGACGTGGTGCTGATTTCTGTTGCTCTCTCTCCTGTCCGGGACTTTGTACGTGGTGGTGGTGGTACTGGGAAGAAGGGGGCCAGCATGAGAGGTGTTTAAGGGACTGAGTGGGACTGACAGAATTTGGTGATAGGTCGGGTGAGAAAGGTGAGGTCGGTCAGTGTTATGGACTGAATTGTGCCAAATTTATGCGCTGAAGTCACCCTAACCCCCAACGTGGTGGCATTTGGAGATGGGCCATTGGGAAGTCGTAGGGGTAGATGGGGCTTGGGAGTCAGGCCCTCATGATGAGATTAGTGTCCTTATAAGAAGAGACACCAGAGACCTTGCTCTGTCTCGTTCTCTCTCGGCCATGTGAGGACACTTTGAGAAGGAGGCCATCTGCAAGCCAGGAAGAGGGGCTTCACCAGAACCCAACCATGCTGCCACCCTGATCTTGCGCTTCTAGCTTCCAGATCTGTGAGAGAATGAATCTAAGCCAACCCGTCATTGTATTTTGTTCACAGCAGGCTGAGTGGTCTAATGGGGTCTGGAAGAGGAGACCCCAGGGTGCCTTTAGGGGCATTGACCTGTGTGCTAAATGCAGTGACCGGTGGGGGGAACCAACTGGGAGACACAGGAGAAGCCAGTTTGGACATCGAGAGCCTGATGTGATGGACCTGGGATGGACAAGTGTAGGCTTTGGTGTCGTTAACTCTGTTGCTGATATTTGAGCTTATAGGGGGTGAGATCCCCCAGGAGAAGTGGGCCGGGCAGTGGGAGAGACCGGCAGGCGGACAGACTTGGGACGTTTGAAGGCGTTACCTGTATCGGGTGAATTTGGGTCCGTGAATTTGCACTGGACGGAAGTTGGAGGGCACAGTGCGGTTTAATGGAGCGCAGGTGTGGGCTAGGTTGCCGTGACCCAAACAAGAGGGCATCACTAACTGGAAAATGCAGGGGCTTCATAAAATCCTGAGGTGGGGCCAGGGGATCAAGCCTGGAAGAGAGGAGCCTGGGAAGGGGTTTCTTGCCACGACCGGAAGAGACGTCCTGGACACGCACAAACAGCAGCTCCCGGTCAGAGCACGGAGAACCCGAGAGTGAAGGGGCCGGGAGTGGGGGCTGCCCTGACGTGGAGGAAAGAATTGACTCTTGAGCCTGGGGCGTGGAGGAGGGCCCGGGGGGCACCGTGAGCCTGGTCTATTGATTATCGGATGCTGAGCAAGTTAGGCCACTGGGGACCTCATTCACATCTTTACGGCCTCTGAATTGGGAATTAACCAATGAGAATTGTCAAATTGCAAAGATTTTTGGTCTCTCCTGCACACGTACACGTGCATAGGCATGGACGGGCGCACGTGGGTGTGTGTGCACGCACACGCGCACACACACACACACCCCTTGTGTGAGAGAAAAAACAATCAGCCACAACAAACATGCCAACCCTAACATCTCAGGGCCCATCTAAGGCAAGACGCTGCGCCGTGTGGTCCTCATGTTAGAGTCAGAAATCAGACCGTGAGATCGGGAAGGGCAACGGCTGTGTCCAAGAGGTGTTTCCCTAAGACCGAATTCTAGATTATCTTTATATCCTGCACTAAAAATAGGATGGATCGTTGTTTTCTTGGATATATCTTGAATGAGCAATGAAGCTAAAAACAAAACACGGTGAAGAGGACCAACTTGCTTGGGGTCTCCGGTGTTATGACACTTTGTAAGGGTTAATATCTGGACCCAAGTCTGAGAAGAAAGCACATTTTGAAAATGTGCAAATGATATTTATGAAAGCACTTGGCCCATTATTCATTCATATTTTTGATACTTGTTTGGAATTCAATGTTGTCACAGACCACTGGTCATTGTTCTCTTTTAATAATATCGCATTTCATAATGAAGAAATGTTCCCATGTCTGACAGGGTTAGATGGAACAGTAAGTCAGTGTTTACTCTGTTCCTCCTTAAAGAGGTGTTTTCTTTTTTGTGGAAATGTAGCTCTGGAAGATGCCCAGCTACATGGAGGCCTTAAAAAGAAACCTGTCTTTCTCGAAGGCAGTGCACCTGTAGATTCTGATAGTTCTTCCAACGAAGCAGACACCAGGAATTCAGAGGAAGCAGCAAAAAAGAAGGAAAAATCCCTCCCTCCCCCAAACCCCATGCTGGGGACAGGTGGTCGCTGTCATGGTGCGTCCCACTCTGCACAGACTGACGGGGTGTGGTGAGGTGGGGCAGAGCCTCCCAGGCAGCTCAGATCCTGGCTCTGCCACACATTAGTGACAGGGAGGGAAGGCTTGAAGCCTCAGCCCATGTTTCTCCTTTATAAAATGAGGCACATGAATATATTTATCCCTCACAGGACAGTGGTGATGTGTCTATTAATTTACAAAAAGGCCCTGGAAAACTTTCAGGTGTTTTATGTGATCACTTACATGACGTGCTAGTAAGTGGATGTCTTAGATCTAATGCTTTTGGGGCCCCTGGGTGACTCAGTCGGTGAAGTGTCTGCCTTCAGCTCAGGTCATGATCTCAGGGTCCTCGGATCAAGTCCCACATCGGGCTCCCTGCTCAGCGGGGAGCCTGCTTTTCCCTCTCTCTCTGCCCCTCACCCTCTCCCCAGCTCATGCTCTCTCTCTCTCTCTCTCTCTCTCTCTCTCAAATAAATAAATAAATAAAATCTTAAAAAAAAAAAGATCTGATGTGCTTGCTTCCAAATTTCCCTTCAACTTCTGCATTTGCTTCTCCTCAGTTTAGTTTTCCTGAATGACACATTATGGTCATGCAGAATTCTTACAGAAAATAACCAAGTCAGTTCTCTTTATTAAAATCCATTTTAAACCAGAATGGCCCTCTATTGCCAGAAAATTAAAACTAGTAACATAGAGCACTATTCAAATATTTTGGTTAATTGAGGGTGTGGGCAGCCATATTTGTAGTGTTCATTCAAACCATGTCTAACGAAGTGGGTTATCCACGGACGAATCTCTTGAAAACTGGCTAATGAACTGTAGTATATAAAGATAATATCTTGGTATTAGAGGTAGATATTCTTTCTTAATGCCTTTAAACCACCCTTTGTGATAAAATGCAGGCTTGTGAAAGATACATGATACGGAGTAGGAATGCTTTGGTACAAAAGCAGTCAAGAATAACAATAGTATGAAATAGTAGCTTATTTTATGTGCGCATGCATGTATATTTTGCTGGTACCGACTCAGTGATCTTACGACAAATTTCAATTTGAGAGGCTGAAACAGAGCGAACTGATTGTGTCACTCAGGCTTTATAAGGGTGATCCCTAACAAGGGAGTTATTTGTACTGGTTGTATTCACTGACCATTGACATTTATCTGGGGCTTGCTGGAAAAAGGAGAAAGAAAAGATTTGCCATTTGCCTGCTGTGTGCCAGGCATTTTAATCCAATCTGACTTTATCCCCGTAATAGCCCAGTGGGCTAGGTTTTATTATTCTCATTTTTCAGATATGGAAAATATTGAGCCTCAGAGATTCAGTGACCTGCCCAGCGCCTCCCGGTTGCAGGAAGCGGAAGCATGATGAGCATACAAACATGTATCTTCCACTCCCCTGGCTCCCACCTTAGAATGTCACACATTTACCCTTAGCTCCGTCTGCTCAGTGTTCATCAAACTAAAATGGGGCAACAAGCTTATGGAAACTTCCAAACATACATAAAAGTAGAGGGAATTATATAATGAACTCATTATATTCATTACCCAGCTTTGTAATTATCAACACTTGGTCAATCCTGCCTCATCCATTTTACTACCACTATTATCTTGAAGCAAAGCCCAGGTATCATGTAGTTTTTTCCCACGAAGAATATTGTATCACACGAATGGCCCCGGTCCTGTGTGTGTGTCCCCGTTTTATGCCAAGCCTTCACACCAACTCCCTTCTACGATGTCTTTCAGATGAGCACGTACCTCTCTCGTTAACAAAAAACAAGATTACTGGGGAAAGGGGAGGTGTTTCCTTCTTTCTTCAACTTCCCTAGGCATTGCAAGGAAAAATGCAGCTAGTGAAAGTAGTCTAAAAATCTCAATCTCTTGAAAACAGAAAAATCAGCAGTTTGAAGCCAGCAGATGTAACCCCCGTGGTAGCTGAGGTTCCATCCACAGGCCTGATGATGCACATGCTGATTGCTGTAGGAGGGGGAGAGGGTTCTGTACTTTCTAAGCGTGGACAGCAGAGGGCAGAGCCTACTGATTAGAGTCTGCTTCCAGGGTTTAGGGCCGGTGCAGTGAGGCTCAAAGAGGAAAAGCACGGCCTATGAAGGAGTATTCCTATGCCAGTAGATGGGGATTAGTACTCAGGGAGAACTGACCAGACAGAAGGGCCTGGATCGGGCATCTCCTAGTTGCCCTTAAATTCTGCATATCATTTCGGGATTTTCTTGAGTGGGCTCATCTGTGAAGAAGCAGAGGCTTCTCAATGATGTTTGTCTATTTCAGGATAAACAGAATGACGCTGTTAGGAGGCCTGGCCCTTCAGATCATGCTGACAGCAGGCTGAGGGGCGCTCAACAGAAACCTCCTGGGTTCGCTCACACCTAAAGGAAGAATTCTGAGTGATGGGCAGGATCTGATTCCATTAAGTCCAGAAAAGCTCCCTGACTGCATTTGTAGCGCACCGGGTCTGCCCTCCTTCGGGCCCACATTGTAGGGCCCGCCGGGTCTTTGTCTACAGGGTCACCCTTCCAGCACGACAGGAAGCGTGGGAAGAGGGCGGGGAGTTGCCTGCCGTGATGGTGTTGGTTATCCACGGGCTGTTGCGTGCAAGTATGGTGGTGTGGTTTTTCATCGGATACCAAGGGCTACTGGGCTGTCCTGAGTCTGACGTAGGTACGGATGGCCTGTGAGCTGCATTTCCTTACCTGGGGGACTCGTCCCGGGGCTGCACGCGGTGCTCAGGGGTGGACTTCATTCTTGGTGGGCCCATCGGTGCAGGTGGAGAAACGCGTCTGTCAGAAGGCAGAGGAGCTCTGACTCTGGTCTGCACGGTGACTGAGTGCTGTTCTCATGGGAACTCAAGGCCAGGAAGGAGCGTTGGGGGACCCCCTTGCGAATGGGCCCTGCCAGCAACAGAGAGGCCTGATGGCAGCTGGGGGAGCGTCCATTGGCCTCCGGATGATCCTTCTGCTTCCAGCGTGTTGCCGTTGCTGGCTCACATCTGCAGTGTAGACACCTCGGTGTGGCTGCCCTTGGCTTCACACCTGCTGCCGTCCCTCGGGTCCCTCAAGGGAAGAGTTCAAATGTGGCATTTCTAAGTGTGGCGAGCACATTCTCCCCAGCCAGGGCCCTGCTCAGCTTACAGGACCACACGGCACTGCTTGTCAGCGGTCTGGCTCTCAGCCCCGTTCTGGTACCTTCCATGGTCTCCTGCCCCCTGCCTGTTGTTTGCCCTCTTCCCTCTGACCGGAATGGCTTTTCTTTGGTGAACCCCTACTGGCCTGCCTCCTTCTCCCTTAAAACTGTCCCCGGAAGGAAGGATTTTCAGAGCTTCCACTTCCTCTAACTGTCCACGATCTCTGGTAACAATACCTTTCATTTTCTGTGATCGGTTATTTGCTTCAGCATCGGCCACGCCTACCAGCCCTTGAGAATCTCAAGGGTGAGGACTGTTTCATATTTATCTTTGCACAAAATAGGTGCTCGAAGCCTATTGCTATGCATAGCTGGGTGGATTTCAGTGAAGGTTCTAATCTGTAAAGGCCAGTATCAGGAATAAGACCTTTAGTTTTTGGCTCAAATTGCCCAGCATTCATTAGATCTAAGTTCCTGGCGTTAGATAAGGATCCTAAGGAGAAACTGGTGTTCATGGATGGGAAACTTGCTTTTATTTAACGAACTAAAAAAATATGTTATTATTTTTAAAAGATGTCAGCTCTCTACCAATGATTTGATAAGTTGAGTTGTCTTAATAAAAATGTCTGTTTGTTGATTTTTTCTAAAAGTAAGTCTCAGAAAAATAGTGATTCCCTAGGGGAAGAGAAGTATGTGTGCCTATAATTGGATAAAAATGCATGGATAGAGACCTGGGGATGCATATACCCGAGAGCCACCAGAGGTAACCTTTGGGGAAATAGGGCAGGGAGAATGAAGATAATATTTTTTATGATCTGTACTGTGTGAATTGTGAATTTTTGCACATGTTAGTTAATGAATAAAGGAAGGTGAGGACCAGTGCTGTGGAAGCATGAGAGTTCAAGACTAACCAAGACAATCAAGAACATTTCTGTCTACCTAGATGCCGAGACTTATTCTAAGTCCTCAGTAATTTTGATCACGGTACGCAGAGTGGTATGGGGATAGATCCACCAGGGAACAGAACAGAAGTGGCCACCACAGCAGCTCACAGTTCCTACTATGTGCCAGGTTCTATTTTAAACAATTTTCAAACATAAATTCACTTAATCCTTCTAACCACCCATGAAACAGAATTTATGGCTCCTGTTTAATGTTCTAGGGAAACTGGGAAAAGAGGTAAAAGGCCAACTGTGAATGAGTTGTTGGTATAAAAGAGAAGTGTTGTCAAAAGTTGATGGGAAAAATATTATTCCATAAATATAAATTGTTAATCAATATAGAAGAAAATAAAATTAGTTTCCTTCCTCATGCTGTACTAAAAAACAATGTAGAGGGATTAAAGAATAAAATTTCTTAAACTGTAGGAGAAAATACAGAACATTTATAGGATTGGGCCATGGAAAGGTTTTTTTAAACAATACACAAAAAATACAAAGGGAAAAAAATGAATATTTTTCCACATGATAGAAGACAAGAGAGTGAAAAAGCAAACCACAGACCAGATGAAAATATAACGGTACACAGAACTGATTTAGAATTAGTATCCAGAATATATAAAATCTCTAGAAATCAGTAAATAATGAACGACCTAATAGGAAAACAGAAAGGTTTCAGATTTGGAAACCAGAATGCCAATTAACTTAACAGAAGAACCCCAATCTCACTGGTACTCAGAAAAATGGAAATAAAAATAACAAGGCAGAGATTATATTTAAAAATTTTGAAGTATCTAAAAGAAAAAGCTGGAGGCATCACACTTCCAGATTTCAGATTATATTACAGAACTATAATGATCAAACAGTATGGTACGGGCACAAAAACAGACACATACATCATTGGAACAGGATAGAAACACAGAAACAAACCCACAATTATATGGCCAATTACTCTTAGACAAAGGGGGCAAGAATACACAATGGGAAAAAGACAGTCTCTTCAACAGATGGTGTGGGGACAACTGGACAGCCACATGCAAAAAATGAAACTGGACCACTTTCTTACATCACACACAAAAATAAATTCCAAATGGATGAAAGGCCTAAATGTGAGACCTGAAACCATAAAAATCCTAGAAGAGAGCACAGGCAGTAATTTCTCAGACATTGACCATTGAAACATTTTTCTAGATCTGTGTCTTGAGACAAGGGAAACAAAAGTAAAAATAAACTACTGGGACTACATCAAAATAAAAAGCTTCTGCACAGCGAGGGAAACATTGAACAAAAGTAAAAGACAACCTAGGGAATGGGAGAAGATATTTGCAAATGACGTGTCTGATAAAGGGTGAGTATCCAAAATATATAAAGAACTTAACACCAAAAAATAAAAAATAATAATAATCCCGTTAAAAACGGGCAGAAGACACGAACAGACATTTCTCCAAAGAAGACATCCAGATGGCCGACAGACGCATGAGAAGATGCTCAACATCACTCCTCATCAGGGAAATGCAAATCAAAACTACAATGAGATACCACCTCACATCTGTCAGATGGCTAAAAAACACAAAAACAAAAACAAGAAACAATGGGTGTTGGCAGGGATGTGGAGAAAGGGGAACCCTCGTGCACTGTTGGTGGGAATGCAAACGGGTGCAGCCACTCTGGAAAACAGTATGGAGGTTCCTCAAAAAGTTAAAAAAAGAACTACCCTGTGATCCAGTAATCCCACTATTGGGTATTTAGCAAAAAAAAAAAAAAAAAGAAAAAAAAGAAAAAAGAAAAGAAAACACTAATTTGAAAAGATACACCCACCCTTATGTTTATTGCAGCATCATTTACAGTAGCCAAATTATGGAAGCAGCCCAAGTGTCCATCCGTAGATGATAAGGAAGATGTGGTGTGCACATACACACACAATATCCTCTCAATGGAATATTACTCGGTCACAAAAAGGAATGAAATTTTGCCGTTTGCAACAACATAGATGGAGCTAGAGAATATTATTCGAAGTGAAATAAGTCAGAGAAAGACAAATATCATATGATTTCACTCATATGTGTTATTTAAGAAACACAGCAAATGAGCAAAGGGGGAAAAATGAGAAGGAGAGAGAGGCAAACCCAGAAACAGACTTTTTTTTTTTTTTTAACTCTGGAGAACACATTGGTGGTCACCAGGGGGAGGTTGGTGGGGGATGGGGGAAACAGGTGAAGGGATGAAGAGCACAGTTACCATGAGGAGCACTGAGTAATATGTGGAAGTGCTGAGTCACTATGTTGTACACCTGAAACTAATATAACACTGTATGTTAGTTATACTGGAATTAGAATTAAAAAGCAAAAATTGAAGAAGTTCCATGTGCATGCTACAGTGCAGATGGATCTTGCAAACCTTATCTTTGAAAGAAGCGAGTCACAAGGGCCCACCACGTCATGTCGTCCCATTTACATGAAATATCCAGAACAGGCAAATTTAAGGACAGAAAATAGACTAATAGTTGCCTAGAGCTGAAAGGGACGGTGGGGGGAGTCAGGTAAGGGGTGCTGTGTTTCTTTTTGGGCTAATGGAAATGTCCTAATATTGGTTGTCTGATGGATGTGCAACTGTGAATATACTAAAAACCACTGAGCAGTACACTTTAAGTGAATGAAAAAAGTTTGAAGCATCTAAAATTTTGTTAACGTGGACAAAGAGGAATTCACACATACTGTTAGTGGTGGGAGAAGTTTGTACAATTACTCTTGAAAGCAATTTGCAAGTAGCTAAGTCTAATTTGTTTGTATACAACACCCAGCAGTTTTTCCTGTAGATCCATTCTCTAGAGTAAGCTGTCATGCCCAAGTAAGAATTAATGCATGGAAATATTATCTGTAATAACAGGAAACAAAGCAATTTAATGTTTGTAAATCGAGGAATGCTATGTCATAGTAACGAATTTACAAGATGGAATATCATACAGCCGTTGAATGAATGAACTAGGTATTTTGGTTAATAAATCTCAAGGCATCCCCTTGCATCACCATAAACTTATGTAAATGGTATGAAACATCTAGCTCAAATTTGAGTTGTACAGTTATTGTTTATTGATGCCGACACGTGAAGGTAAAGAGTAAAAACCCAGCATAAAAAGAAGCACACCAGTCCCAGGCTACAGGTTATTGGGGGAGGGAGGAGGGATTTGGGTCGTGGGTGGATATTTGGCTCCAATGGTTTTATAAAGTTTTAATTGAAAATATGTATTATTATAAACACAACCAAGTGTTAACACATTAAACCGTATGTTTTATATACTGCATATGAAATATAATTCTCTGTTTCATAATTTTAAAAAAGTGAAGAGGAGTTCTGAAAGAAATCTAGTAAATTTGGAAATATAGTTCACACCAAGTACTGTTGGTTTCAATGGGAAGAGCG